>NC_134362.1:79301754-79613004 GCF_048569485.1 Anomaloglossus baeobatrachus
GGTGTGCCTTGGATCATGTGCCGTTCCCTTTCTTCTCCAAACTTTTTTCTTCCCATCATTCTGGTACAGGTTGATCTTTGTCTCATCTGTCCATAGAATACTTTTCCAGAACTGAGCTGGCTTCATGAGGTGTTTTTCAGCAAATTTAACTCTGGCCTGTCTATTTTTGGAATTGATGAATGGTTTGCATCTAGATGTGAACCCTTTGTATTTACTTTCATGGAGTCTTCTCTTTACTGTTGACTTAGAGACAGATACACCTACTTCACTGAGAGTGTTCTGGACTTCAGTTGATGTTGTGAACGGGTTCTTCTTCACCAAAGAAAGTATGCGGCGATCATCCACCACTGTTGTCATCTGTGGACGCCCAGGCCTTTTTGAGTTCCCAAGCTCACCAGTCAATTCCTTTTTTCTCAGAATGTACCCGACTGTTGATTTTGCTACTCCAAGCATGTCTGCTATCTCTCTGATGGATTTTTTCTTTTTTTTCAGCCTCAGGATGTTCTGCTTCACCTCAATTGAGAGTTCCTTAGACCGCATGTTGTCTGGTCACAGCAACAGCTTCCAAATGCAAAACCACATACCTGTAATCAACCCCAGACCTTTTAACTACTTCATTGATTACAGGTTAACGAGGGAGACGCCTTCAGAGTTAATTGCAGCCCTTAGAGTCCCTTGTCCAATTACTTTTGGTCCCTTGAAAAAGAGGAGGCTATGCATTACAGAGCTATGATTCCTAAACCCTTTCTCCGATTTGGATGTGAAAACTCTCATATTGCAGCTGGGAGTGTGCACTTTCAGCCCATATTATATATATAATTGTATTTCTGAACATGTTTTTGTAAACAGCTAAAATAACAAAACTTGTGTCACTGTCCAAATATTTCTGGACCTAACTGTACATACGGACAGACACATACATACTGCTCTGCTGCATATATACATACATACATACAGACAGACACCCACATACTGCTCTGCTGCATACATACATACATACAGACAGACACCCACATACTGCTCTGCAGCATACATACATACATACAGACCCCCACATACTGCTCTGCTGCATACATACATACAGACACACACATACTGCTCTGCTGCATACATACATACAGACACACAGATACTGTTCTGCTGCATACATACATACAGACACCCACATACTGCTCTGCTGCATATATACATACATACAAACACACACATACTGCTCTGCTGCATATATACATACATACATACAGACACACACATACTGCTCTGCTGCATACATACATACAGACACACACACTACTCTGCTGTATATATACATACATACATACAGACACACACATACTGCTCTGCTGCATATATACATACAAACAGACACACACATACTGCTCTGCTGCATATATACATACATACATATAGACACACACATACTGCTCTGCTGCATATATACATACATACATACAGACATACCCATACTGCTCTGCTGCATATATACATACATACATACAGACAGACACACACCTTGCTCTCCGGGGCCCACACACGCGGCTCTGCGGGGCCCACACATGCGGCTCTGAGGGGTCCACACAGACAGTTCCGGGGGCCAGCATATACGGCTTTGGGGAGGGGAGAGGTGGGCAGGGCATACATCGCGTGGGGGAGAGGCCCATACAGTTCACCAGGAACCAAAAAACGGGGGGCGGGGAGGGCATATACAAATCGAGGAGGGGGTCCCACATACCGCTCAGGTCACGGTGGAGAGAGGGTCCACACAGCACCGAGGGAAGCGCTGTGCTGTGGGTCGCTGGCTAGCACTGCGCCTCCTTTATCTGGGGGACCGAGCATGATGCAGTGCTAGCTCCGCCCACAGATGAAGCTCAATCCAGGAGCATGCAGCGAACACTGTGGTCTGTGTGCCTTAAAGGGACGGTAGCCACAGTTTCCTGCCTAGGACTGCGGTCCCCGGAACTCGGCCCGGGGGCAGCATAACTGACGAGGCCGAGTGGGCCCCCCCAGCTCTCGAGGGCCCCGGCATTTGCCCGGGTGTGCCGCGTGCTGACGCTGGCCCTGCCCCTCCTGTCTGCTGACCACTGCCAGACATAGTTCTGAACTTCTGGTTCCTGTTTCGCCCAGTTCTGTTTTGTGATTTTGTGTGCTGACTACTGCTTGTTTCCTGACTACATTTTCTGCCTGCTGTTTATGTACCTCGTTGCACAATTCGCATTTGACCTCTGCTTGTTTTCTGATTACATCCTTGACGTCCGATTCTTTTCCTGTTCCTCAATTCAGGGTTTGACCCTGCCTGACTACTACTCTCTCGGACTGCATCCTTCCTCAGGTATTGATCACCTTGGGTCCTGTGTAATTCCAAATCACTGTATAGGGGTTAAAGGGTTTCAGGGTTCTAGGGGTCCTGCTTGGTGAGTGGCTTCCCTCTAGCCTATCCTTTACAGCTAGTCTGAGTGTGTGGATCCAGGCAGGCATTACACTGTGCCCTCTGCAGAAGGCCATCTAGGCTGGAATACTTCTCAAATTTGTGTAATTAACAGCACCTGTAACTTACCTGTGGCAACTAACAGGTGTTGGCAATAACTAAATCACACTTGCAGCCAGTTAACATGGATTAAAGTTGACTCAACCTCTGTCCTGTGTCCTTGTGTGTACCACATTGAGCATCGAGAAAAGAAAGAAGACCAAAGAACTGTCTGAGGACTTGAGAATCCAAATTGCGAGGAAGCATGAGCAATCTCAAAGCTACAAGTCCATCTCCAAAGACCTGAAAGTTCCTGTGTCTATGGTGCGCAGTGTCATCAAGAAGTTTAAAGCCCATGGCACTGTGGCTAACCTCCCTAGATGTGGAAGGAAAAGAAAAATTGACGAGAGATTTCAATGCAAGATTGTGCGGATGGTGGATAAAGAACCTCGACTAACATCCAAACAAGTTCAAGCTGCCATGCAGTCCAAGGGTACAACAGTGTCAACCCGTACTATATGTCGGCGTCTGAATGAAAAGGGACTGTATGGTAGGATACCCAGGAAGACCCTACTTCTTACCTCGAGACATAAAAAAAGCCAGGCTGGAGTTTGCCAAAACTTACCTGAGAAAGCCTAAAACATTTTGGAAGAATGTTCTCTGGTCAGATGAGACAAAAGTAGAGCTTTTTGGGAAAAGCCATCAACATAGAGTTTACAGGAAAAAAAAGAGGCATTCAAAGAAAAGAACACGGTCCCTACAGTCAAACATGGCGGAGGTTCCCTGATGTTTTGGGGTTGCTTTGCTGCCTCTGGCACTGGACTGCTTGACCGTGTGCATGGCATTATGAAGTCTGAAGACTACCAACAAATTTTACAGCATAATGTAGGGCCCAGTGTGAGAAAGCTGGGTCTTCCTCAGAGGTCATGGGTCTTCCAGCAGGACAATGACCCAAAACACACTTCAAAAAGCACTAGAAAATGGTTTGATATAAAGCACTGGAGACTATTAAAGTGGCCAGCAATGAGTCCAGACCTGAATCCCATAGAACACCTATGGAGAGATCTCAAAATGGCAGTTTGGAGAAGGCACCCTTCAAATCTCAGGGACCTGGAGCAGTTTGCCAAAGAAGAATGGTCTAAAATTCCAGCAGAGCATTGTAAGAAACTCATTGATGGTTACCGGAAGTGGTTGTTCGCAGTTATTTTTACTAAAAGTTGTGCAACCAAGTATTAGGCTAAGGGCGGCTTTGCACACTACGACATCGCAGGTGCGATGTCGGTAAGGTCAAATTGAAAGTGACGCACATCCGGCGTCACTTGCGATGTCGTAGTGTGTAAATCCTAGATGATACGATGAACGAGCGCAAAAGCGTCAATCGTATCATCGTTGCAGGCTCCGACATTTCCATAATGCCGGTGCCGCGACAGGTACGATGTAGTTCCTCGCTCCTGCGGCAGCACACATCGCTGTGTGTAAAGCCGCACGAGCGAGGAAAATCACCTTACCTGCCGCCGGCGGCTATGGAAGGAAGGAGGTGGGCGGGATGTTTACATCCTGCTCATCTCTGCCCCTCTGCCGCTATTGGCCGCCTGCCGTGTGACGTCGCTATGACGCTGCATGACCCGCCCCCTTAGGAAGGAGGGGGGTCGCCGGCCAGAGCGACGGTCGCAGGGCAGGTGAGTGCATGTGAAGCTGGCGTAGCGATAATTTTCGCTACGCCAGCTATCACAAGATATCGTACCTGCGACTGGGGTGGGGACTGTCGCGTGCGACATCGCAGCATCGGCTTGCGATGTCGCAACGTGCAAAGCCCGCCTAAGGGTGCCAATACTTTTGTCTGGCCCATTTTTGGAGTTTTGTGTGAAATGATCAATGATTTGATTTTTGTTTCATTCTCTTTTGTGTTTTTTCATTGCAAGCAAAATAAAGATAATAATACCAAAGAATTTGTGATTGCAATCATTTTCAAGAAGAAACTGAGTATTATCTGACAGAATTGCAGGGGCCAAAACTTTTGGCCAGCACTGTATGTACTTGTCACTTTTCCATGTGTTTGTGGTGTCTTCTGAGTTGTTTGTCACCTTTTGGACACCTTAGAAGGTGTTTTCTATGTGTTTGTATGTGTTTGCCTGCCATTGTTTTCAATTGGGTTCGACGGTGTTCGACGAACGTTCGACGAACACACCCGCCATTCAACGAACCGAACCGAACTTGAACAACTAGGGTGGTGGCTCATCTCTACTCTGTAGAACTGAAATGTTCTGCAAGGTATGTGCCCTCTATTGGGTGCAAAAAGTTGTTAATGAAGGTGAACCATTAAGTAAAATGTTGTTGTTAAACCCAAACTGGTGGTTTTCTTGTGGAAACGAGTCATCATCTGGTTCTGGTCAGTAAATTTTAGCAGCAATATACAGCCTGCACAGGCGAAGTATCTATATCTTACAGGTCCACACACGCAGCCAGGACCATGTATTTCATGTAGCATGCTGAGGAATCTTGAGCAATCCCTTGACCACGGCTACCGACCCACTCCACTCTACATATTGGAGCCCTTAGGGGTACTTTGCACGCTGCGACATCGCAAGCCGATGCTGCGATGCCGAGCGCGATAGTCCCCGCCCCTGTCGCAGCTGTGATATCCTTGTGATAGCTGCCGTAGCAAACATTATCGCTACGGCAGCTTCACATGGACTCACCTGTCCTGGGACGTCACTCTGGCCGGCGACCCGCCTCCACACGACAGGCGGTTAATAGGAACGGAGGGGTGGAGATGAGCGGGATGTAAACATCCTGCCCACCTTCTCCCTTCCGCATATCCTACAGGAGCCGCAGTGACGCCGGTAGGAGATGTTCCTCGCTCCTGCGGCTTCACACACAGCGATGCGTGCTGCTGCTGGAGCGAGGAACAACATCGGACCATCGCGTCAGCGTAATTATGGATTACGCCGACGCTACACCGATGATACGATTACGACGCTTTTGCGCTCGTTAATCATATCATCTAGGCTTTACACACTACGATGTTGCCTGCGATGCCGGATGTGCGTCACTTTCAATTTGACCCCACCGACATCGCACCTGCGATGTCGCAGCGTGCAAAGTACCCCTTAGTGTTTGACTGACAGTTAACCTAGTAGATGCCAAATTTATTAACGGCTGTGTCTAAGGGGATAATGTACTGGGACTGGAGATAGATTCTGTCCCAGCACATAACGCTAGAGCTTAGCCTACCCTGGTCCAACAATGGCTATCAATGTCTGTAGTTTGTAGCAGTGCTGTCACATCAATAGCCCCTTACTGAGCTCAGTTGCTCTCACTGTGTAGTCAAGTATATCAGAAAACTATCCATACTATAAAGGTATGTTAATAAATTAGTGAGATTAGAATTTTAGGCATAAGGTATAAAACAAGATCTTACCACTGGCATTGGTAAAATTGTGCGGAACCCAACAAGCAACGGCGATAGCGATAGCAGGTGAAGCCATGGGAAGGTGAGTATCAGACAGGGGTCTCGCATCTAAAGCACTACTACAGCGGTGCAATAAAAAAAACATTGGACTGACTCAGAATCTCTAAAAACATATTAATGGAATATTAATCTAAACTTGAATAAAAAAAAAAGAATCCTTAAAATAGAGCACAGAACTGTATATGCTTTCAATTACACGCTTCATATACTCCTCTCTGTCACTATGGATTTTCTATTTGGATTTTAGTAAGCTGAAAAATCATTCACTCGGCTCAGGGTAATCAGAGCTCTGTTAAGGGTTGGGAATTTATTCTATTTGGTTTAAGATATTCCGGGATTTCAAAAAAATTGTACACGAACTAACTGTTTAGTGTTTTCCATCATCCTTGAAAAAAATGGCTTTTTGCAATCAGTGAAATTGATAAAAAATTGCAAATCACAGAAATTAGATGTAATAACTAAAAAAGAAAAAAAAAACATTTAATAGAAACTTAAAACTTAAAAAGGTTGTCGACTAACTTCTCATTCTATATGTTTGGCCTTATTAGTTTATATTCACCTCTCGTGGCAGCACCGTTCTGGCAGTGTCGGCACTCGTTTTCCAGGGTCTCGCTTGAGGTTGTTACCCTACGTGAGCACCACGCCCAATCACCGCCAGCTTCACGCTCCTTGTGCCTGAGGCCCCAAAATGACTCTCTACCACATAAAAATTTATCAGCATCAGTCCATGGTTTTTTTTTCATTCTTTCGTTTTCGTTTTTATTCCCCTTCTACCAAGAGCCATAACTTTTTTAGTTTTCTGTCCACACAACCATTTCAGTGCTTGTTTTGAGCAGAACAAGTTGTACTTTTGAATGACACCATTCATTCTATCATGTGATACACTGGAAATCAGGGAACAAATTACAAATTCGTTGAAATATCCAGAAAAAAAATTGCAGTTCTACACGTATAAGTTTTTCATTATTTACCATGTTCACTTTATGGTAAAACTGATCTGGCAGTATGATTCTCCAGGTCACTATGATTACGCAGATACCAAACATGTAACACTGTGTTTTAGTTAATGGGTGAAAAAGAATTCTGAATTTTTGTTAGACCCCCCCCCACAAAAAAACTTTTATTGTGTCGCCATTTTCCAAGACCCATAATACTTTACATTTTCAGGATATGAGGCTGTGAGGATTTGCATTTTGCATCCTGAGCTGACGTTTTTTCAATGTTTTTATGGCCCGTATTGCATTCTATTGCAATGTTGTGGTGGGCAAAAAACATAATTCTGGTGTTTTGGTTCTTTTTCTTGTTACACTGTTTACTTATCACATTAATTTATTTTATATTTTGATAGATTGGATTTTTAGGAATGCAGAGATACAAAATAATTGTATTTTTTATTGCTTTATTTTTAATGGGGCAAAGGGGGGTGATTTTTGTTCTTTCATATTTTCTTTCATAATGGCAGACGCCATATGTGATGTGAGTCATATTTAGCTTATCTACAAAGGGTCTTCATGTTTAAGGCCACAGAAAAAAAGAGGGCACTGATTCATCCCTGTGGTTTGAAGGAATGATGTTTTTCTGGGCCACTCATTTAAAAGGCTAATCTATACCATCAATGAGGTTATGCGATGGACATGAATCAATCATTGTGATATTGAAATAGAGAGTGGACAAGTATTTTACTGTCAAATCTGGGGCATTGTAACCCAGAGGAACTCTTGCTGTATCTGGCATTCGGATTAACCCGAAGTGGGGGAAACGCGTCACGTGAGATGAGTAAAAGAAAAATGATGCTTATCTTTGTTTGAGAATTTTTGTCATCTTGGATGTGGTCTGATAACTATGGGCCCACAATAATGATCTTTTTGGAGCAATAGGAGTTTAAGCTTTAAATATCCATTATTGACTGTTCAAAATACAGCTGAATATACTTGGTATCTGGCAATAGTGGTTTCCTTTATTGGAACCTACAATAGGATAATGTTTCAGAACAATTGATGGTATGGGTAGCCAGTGTCTGTGTCTATAAATAGGTTGCCCTTTTCAGGTAGGTTATTTAGATACCCTCTGAGGTAAATCTGGATTGGGGATAGACCTTCTTCTGGACAGTGAAAGGGACAACCTAACAACACTGCACCTTAAAAAATTATAGGGGGGAGAGAAGGGCGCAATAGGGCAAGCTGTCATGGAACGGGGGCACCACTTGAACTCTAGGGTGAAAAAAAATCTCCATTGGTAGGAAGAGAATAACTGGTAAAGATCAGGGCCATATCGAGGCAATTTTTACCCATTTTTCTCCTCTTTTCCTCATAGTCACTTATAGATTTTTTTTGTCATGTTGTAATAATTGGACCTAATTTTTAGTCCTCTTTTAGAAAATATTATTAAAAGGTATGTTTTAACCCCTTAAGGACGAAGCCAGATTTGTACTTAATGCCCAGGCCATTTTTTGCAATTTTGACCAGTGTCACTTTATAAGGTTATAACTCTGGAACGCTTCAATGGATCCCGGTGATTCTGAGATAGTTTTTTCGTGACATATTGGGCTTCATGTTAGAGGTAAATTTAGGATGATATTTTTTTATTTTATTTGTGAAAAAATCTGAAATTTGACAAAAAAATTAAAAATTTTGCAAGTTTCAAACTTTTAATTTTTATGCCCATAAACCGGAGAGTTATGTCACACAAAATAGTTAATAAATAACATTTCCCACTTGTCTACTTTAGATCAGCGCAATTTTTGAAACAAAATTTTTTGGGGTTAGGAAGTTAGAAGGGTTCAAAGTTCATCAGCAATTTCCCATTTTTTCAACAAAATTTACAAAACCATTTTTTTAGGGACCACATCACATTTGATGTGACTTTGAGAGGCCTGGGTGACAGAAAATACCCAAAAGTGACACCATTCGAAAACCTGCACCCCTCAAGGTACTCAAAACCACATTCAAGAAGTTTATTAACCCTTCAGGTGCTTCACAGGAACTAAAGTAATATGGAATGAAAAAAAATAAAAATTAACATTTTACCTAAAAATGTTACTTTAGCACTAATTTTCTTACTTTTTCAAGAGGTAACACCAAAAATTGGACCTCACACTTTGTTACCCACTTTCTTATGAGCGCGCCGATACCCCACATGTGGTCAGAAACCTTTGTTTGGGTAAATGGGAGAGCTTGGAATGAAAGGAGCAATATTTGAATTTTGGAAAGCAAAGTTGGCTGAAACAGATTGCGGGCACCATGTTGCTTTTACAGATCCCCTAAGGTACCTAAACAGCAGGAACCCACCTCAAGTGACCCCATTTTGGAAACTAGACCCCTTAAGGCTTCTATCGAGGGGTATACTGAGCATTTTGGACCCACAGGTACTTCACAGATTTTGATAACGTTACTTTGTCATATTGAAAATTGTAATTTTTTTCTCAAAAATGTTGCTTTAGCATCAATTCTCTCACTTTTTCAAGAGGTAATTCCAAAAATTTGACCCAAATGTTTGTTACCCACTTTTTTATGAGCGCGGTGATACCTCACATGTGGTCTGAAACCTTTGTTTGGACAAATGGGAGGGCTTGGAACGAAAGGAGCAATATTTGAATTTTGGAAAGGAAATTTGGCTGAAAAAGATTGCGGGCACCATGTCGCATTTGGAGGACCCCTAAGGTACGTAAACAGCAAAAAACCACCACAAGTGACCCCATATTGGAAACTAGGCCTCTCAAGGAATTTATCTAGATGTTTGGTGAGTACCCTGAACCCCCAGGTGCTTCACAGAAGTTTATAACGTTGAGCCATGAAAATAAAAAAATAAAATTTTACCACAAAATTGTTACTTCAACCAGGTAGCTTTTTTTTCACAAGGGTAACAGGAAAAAAATCCCATGAAATGTATTGTGCAATTTCTCCTGAGTTTGGTGATATCTTATATGTGGTGGAAATCAACTGTTTGGGGACACGGCAGGTCTTGGAAGGGAAGGAGTGCAATTTGACTGAACATTTGGCTGGAATAATTAGTGGACGCTATGTCGCATTTGGAAAGCCCCTAAAGTGCCTAAACAGTGGAGGCCCCCCACAAGTGACCCCATTCTGGAATCAAGAAACCTCAAGGCTTTTATCTAGGTGTATATTGAGCATTTTGAATCCACGAATACTTCACAGAATTTGATAAGCTTAGGTTGCCATATTGAAAATTTTCATTTTTTTCACAAAAATGTTTCTTTAGCATCACATTTCTCACTTTTTCAAGAGGCAACAACAAAACGTGGACCCCACAGGTTGTTATCCAATTTCTTGTGAGCACAGGGATACCCCATATGTGGCCAAAAACCTCTGTTTGGATATATGGGAGGGCTTGGAATGGAAGGAGCACCATTTGAATTTTGGAAAAGTTGAAATAAATTGCGCGCACCATGTCACATTAGCAGGGCCTCTTGGGTACCTATACATTAGAAACCCCCCACAAGTGACTCCATTTTGGAAACTGGACCCCTCAAGGATTTTATTCAGAAGTATAGTAAGCATTTTGAATCCACAGGTACTTCACAAAAATGTTGCTGTAGCAACAAATGTCTCTCTTTTAGGCTATGTGGCCATGATCCAGCGACACGGCGTCCAGTACACAGTGTCAGCCTTCCTGCAGAAATGTGAGTGTTGTCCACGGGAGAACGCAGCTGCCCATGCCCACGATTTGGGTTCAGGCTGCTGTGGAGCTCTATGCTACCTGCAGAGAACACTCATCTCCGCAGCATAAATTGACATGCTGAGGCTCAGGAAGCTGCGCCACAGGTCGGTTTATGCTGCGGAGAAAAGAAGCACAGTGGGCACGGGATTTCTAAAAATCCTTCCACTGTGCTTCTACTGCACAACGCAGCGTTATGGACGCAGGGAAAACACTCTGCGCCCATAACGCTGCAAACCCTGATTGTGGGCACACAGCCTAAAATGCTACAATGGATGAATGGATAGATGTCAAACATATATAACGTCCCACCCCCTGCATATTCTAAGCTGGCGCCCTTTAGTGCCTTTCATGTGGCACTAAAGGGTGCCTAGCCTTGTATTTAGCCCAAAAAGAAAAAAAAATAATTAAAATAAATGACGTGGGGTCCCCCCTATTTTTGATAGCCAGCTAGGGTAAAGCAGACAGCTGTAGCCTGCAAACCACAGCTGACAGATTCACCTTGGCTGGTGATCAATTTGGAGGGCTCCCCAAGCTGTTTTTTTTTTTTTTTAATTATTTATAAATAATTAAAAAAAACAAACAAACGTGGGGTCCCCCCAAATTAGATCACCAGCCAAGGTGAAGCTGACAGCTGGGGTCTGGTATTCTCAGGATGGGAAGAGCCATGGTTATTGGACTCTTCCCAGCCTAAAAATAGCAGGCCGCAGCCGCCCCAGAAGTGGCGCATCCATTAGATGCGCCAATTCTGGCGCTTCGCCCCAGTTCATCCCGCGCCCTGGTGCGTTGGCTAACGGGGTAATAAATGGGGTTGATACCAGGTGTGTAATGTCACCTGGCATCAAGCCCAGCAATTAGTTATGTCACGGCGTCTATCAGATACCAGACATAACTAATTGACAGTAATAAAAAAAAAATTGACAACAAAAAAAAATTTATTTGAAAAAACACTCCCCAAAACATTCCCTGATTGACCAATTTATTGAAAAGAAAAGAAAAAAAAATCCGCTGTAATCCATTTGGACGTCCCACGTCGACTCTGGACCTTCTAGAATATGGGGGACACGTTCAGGGAACGTATCCCCCATTTTCTAGGAGGGCAGACCCTCCATTTCAGGAGAGTGGGTGCAAAGAATCTGCACCCACCCTCCCCGGGTCACAGCTGCACAGTGCCGAGCAGCAGCAGCAGCCAGCGTCCTGAACACAGGAAGCTGACAGCCGCGCTCTGCACATGTGACCGGCGTCTGCTGAGAAGGAGCCGGAGGAGGGGGCCGCGGGGGATCAGCGCTCCGACAGGTATGTATGACACCGGGGAACACCGGGGGGGATAGGGGGGGACCCGGCAGGGCCTGGGGAGCAGGTTTCTGTCTCATGTGTGATGGCACATGCGACAGAAACCATAGGAAAGGGGGAAATGCGGCCGGCGCGCTGCTGTGATCGCCGGTGCGCGCGGCCATCTTGGATTTTCGGGAGGGGGTTGGGGGTCGGGGGGGGCACTTTGGGGATACCGAGGGGACCGGAGGGAACCGGGAAAAAGATTTATCTCCCATCTGGCATGTTTGATCATGCCAGATGGGAGATAAATCATTTTTTACTGGCGCGGTCATTTACTGTAACCTGATCATCGGTATACGGTGTATACCGGTCATCAGGTGAGCGGGGACCGGAAAAACCAGCCAGAATCATGATCTCCAGGGTCTCAGCTACCCCCGGCAGCTGAGACCCCGGAAATTTTCCGACTCTGGGGGGCGCTAGACCCTTTTTTCCGACCGCCGTTAAAAAGCGGCGGATCGGAAAAAGTACCCTAATATGCCGCCGTTAAAAGGCGTATCGGCGGTCGTAAAGGGGTTAAATGTGTATTTTCTCAGTGATTAGTAAATTGTAAATATACGAAGAATCTATATATATATAATTGCCTTATTCTGTCTGTCTGTCTTGCTCCAAAATGACATCATTACAGCGACAACCGTTGCATTGGCCACTCCGCTCGGCCTGGCCCCGCCCCCCGCATGGATTGGCCGCTTTACCCGGCCCCCCTGCACGCATTGGCCGCTCGGTAAGGCGCCGCCCCCCTCAAGCATTGGACACTTGGCCTGGCCCCGCCCCCCACACGCATTCCCCGAACCCACACGGAGCCCCGACTCCCAGGTGACTGCTGCACCCCCGGGAGCCCACACAGGCAACCCAGCCGAGACATACCCTTGCGTTGCTGGGATCGTGACGGAGCTGGCGTACGCTGGTAACCATGGTACACATCGGGTTACTATGGAAACCGCTTTGCATAGTTACCAAGGCCACGCCCCCCGCACACTGTGCCCGCTCGGCCACGCCCCCCACACTATGCCCACCTGGTCACGCCCCCCTACACTATGCCCACTCGGCCACACCCCCCACACTATGCCCGCTTGGCCACGCCCCCACCACACACACTATGCCTGCTCGGCCACACCCCCCACACACTATGCCCGCTCAGCCACGCCCCCAAACTATTCCCGCTCGGCCACGTCCCCCCGCCACACTATGCCTGCTCGGCCATGCCCCCGCCACACTATGCCCGCTCGGCCATGCCCCCCCACCACACACACTATGCCCGCTCGGCCACACCCCCCACACACTATGCCTGCTCGGCCACGCCCCCCACACACTATGCCCACTCAGCCATGCCCCCCAAACTATTCCCGCTCGGCCACGTCCCCCCGCCACACTATGCCAGTTCGGCCACGCCCCCGCCACACTATGCCTGCTCGGCCATGCCCCCACCACACTATGCCCGCTCGGCCACGCCCCCCACCAAACACACTGTGCCCGCTCGGCCACACCCCCCACACACTATGCCTGCTCGGCCACGCCCCCCACACACTATGCCCGCTCAGCCATGCCCCTCAAACTATTCCCGCTCGGCCACGTCCCCCCACCACACTATGCCCGCTCGGCCACGCCCCCGCCACACTATGCCTGCTCGGCCACGCCCCTGCCACACTATGCCCGCTCGCCACACCCCCCCACACTATGCCCGCTCGGCCACGCCTCCTCCCCCAGGACTACTCCTACTATTAGACTCCTCCCCCTCCAGGACTACTCCTATTAGACTCCTCCCCCAGGACTACTCCTCCTATTAGACTCCTCTCCCCCCAGGACTACTCCTCCTATGAGACTCCTCCCCCAGGACTACTCCTCCTATTAGACTCCTCCTCACCAGGATTACTCCTCCTATTATCCTCCTCTCTCCCCAGGACTACTCCTCCTATTATACTACTCTCCCCCAGAACTACTACTCCTATTATCCTTCTCTCTCCCCAGGACTACCCCTCCTATTATACTCCTCTCCCCCCAAGACTACTCCTCATATTATATTCCTTACCTCCAGGACTACTCCTCCTATTATACTCCTCTCCCCCCAGGACTACTCCCCAGGACTACTCCTCCTATTATACTCCTCTCCTCCAGGGCTACTCCTCCTATTATACTCCTCTCTCCCCAGGACTACTCCTCCTATTATACTCCTCTATCTCCAGGACTACTCCTCCTATTATACTCCTCTCTCCCCAAGACTACTCCTCCTATTATACTTCTCTCTCCCCAGGACTACTCCTCCTATTATACTCCTCTCTCTCCAGGACTACTCCTCCTATTATACTCCTCTCCCCCCAGGACTACTCCTCCTATTATACTCCTCTCCCCCCAGGATTACTCCTCCTATTATACTCCTCTCCCCCCAGGACTACTCCTCCTATTATACTCCTCTCCCCCCATGACTACTCCTCCTATTATACTCCTCTCCCCCCAGGACTACTCCTCCTATTATACTCCTCTCCCCCCAGGACTACTCATCCTATTATACTCCTCCCCCGCAGGACTACTCCTCCTATTATACTCCTCTCTCCCGAGGACTACTCCTCCTATTATACTCCTCTCCCCCCATGACTACTCCTCCTATTATACTCCTCTCCCCCCAGGACTACTCCTCCTATTATACTCCTCTCCCCCCATGACTACTCCTCCTATTATACTCCTCTCCCCCCAGGACTACTCCTCCTATTATACTCCTCTCCCCCCAGGACTACTCATCCTATTATACTCCTCCCCCGCAGGACTACTCCTCCTATTATACTCCTCTCTCCCGAGGACTACTCCTCCTATTATACTCCTCTCCCCCCAGGACTACTCCTCCTATTCTACTCCTCTCCCCCCAGGACTACTCCTCCTATTATACTCCTCTCTCCCCAGGACTACTCCTCCTGTTATCCTCCTCTCCCCCCAGGACTACTTTCTCCTATTATACTCCTCACCCCCCAGGACTACTCCTTATACTATACTCCTCTCCCCCCCAGGACTACTCCTCCTATTATACTCCTCTCTCTCCAGGACTACTCCTCCTATTATTCTCCTCTCCCCCAGGACTACTGCTCCTATTATCCTCCTCTCCCCCCAGGACTACTCCTCCTATTATACTCCTCTCCCCAGGACTACTCCTCCTATTATACTCCTCTCCCCAGGATTACTCCTCCTATTATACTCCTCTCTCCCCAGGACTACTCCTCCAACACACACACACTGCACAAAACATACCTCCCCCCAAAACACACACACAAACCGCGCAACACACACAGCACCACACACACACAACTCTGTAGACACACAGCGCTCCACAAACAACGCAACACACAAACAACATCGCTCTCACACACCCCCACACCCAGACAACACCCAGAACATTTACAGCGCCCTACACAAACACTTGGCAACTACACACAACAACATCTATATATATATAACAAAAATCATACATTAACTACACAATAAATTCTAGAATACTCAATGCGTTAGAATTGGGTCACCTTCTAGTTATTTATAAGTACAATGATTTTTTTCATATTTTAAAAACATCTTTGTTTTCACTTTTCACTATGTTTGTTAATATGTTAATACCATTTGAAGACTTGAACTTGCAGACATCTGATCAGTTGAAATATACACAGTGGTGCATTTGCACCGTTATGTATAGTGAAAATCATGGTCTTCTGTTAATGCCTGCTGAATGCTGGCTTTCACAGGCGAATCAAGACAAACATTGAGTTCTTCAGCAGACCCCCAGCAGTCATTGCAATCCATCTGCACCTCACAGTCATGTCACAGGCATGCCGAATAGAATGGTACGCCCATCCCATGTCAGCACTTGTTAAATGCTGCTGTCAGAGATGGACAGCAGCATTTAACACATTAACAGCTGCGTCAAAGCTCTGTTTCACCTGCAGCTGTTAGAGGCAGATGATGGCTATATCATTCAGCCATCATCTACAGGGAAAGATGCAGGCTCAGCGTGCAAGACATAAATGTAATATTTAAAAATGATGTAAATTATACAAACAGCAAATAAAAGATCGGACTGTGACAAAACAGGCATGACTTAAAGAAGTTGTTGGGCCACAAAATATATATTTTTTTTAAGCTAATGCATGCTGTATTATCATTTAACACATCCCTACATTATTTTTTTTGTTTATAACCTTTGTTCCTCCTGAATTTTCACTTTTTTTTTCTGTAGCCACTTTACCTGCAGCTCAACCAAACATGACATGTTTTACTGCTGAACTTCACAGTCACAGCTGGCACCACCCAGCCTCAGTGTTCAGCCCCACCCTCTGCAAACTCATTGTGTGTAGCATCTAATGGGAGTCTACAGTCATGGCCAAACGTTTTGAAAATGCTACAAATATTAATTTTTGCAAAGTCTACTGCTTAAATTTTTCTAATGGCAATTTGCATATACTCCAGAATGTCATAAAGAGTGATCATCTTAACAGCAATTGCTTGCAAAGTCAATATTGACTAAGAAAATGAACTTTAACCCCCAAAATGCATTCCTGCCTTTAAAGGAGCAGCTAACATTGTTTTAGTGATTGTTCCATTAACACAGGTGTGGGTGTTGATGAGGACAGGGCTGGCGATCAATCAGTCAAGATTAAGTAAGAATGACACCACTGGACACTTTAAAAGGAGGCTGGTGCTTGGTATCATTGTTTCTCTTCAGTTAACCATGGTTATCTCTAAAGAAACACGTGCAGCCATCATTGCTCTGCACAAAAATGGCCTAACAGGGAAGAGTATCGCAGCTACAAAGATTGCACCTCAGTCAACAATCTATCGCATCATCAAGAACTTCAAGGAGAGAGCTTCCATTGTTGCCAAAAAGGCTCCAGGGTGCCCAAGAAGCAAACGCCAGGACCGTATCTTAAAACAGTTTCAGCTGCGGGATCGGACTACCAGCAATGCCGAGCTAGCTCAGCAATGGCAGCAGGCTGGTGTGAGTGCTTCTGCACGCACTGTGAGGCAGAGACTGCTTGAGCAAGGCCTGGTTTCAAGGAGGTCAGCAAAGAAGCCACTTCTTTCCAGAAAAAACGTCAGGGACCGACTGATATTCTGCAAAAGGTACAGGGAGTGGACTGCTGAGGACTGGGGTAAAGTCATTTTCTCAGATGAATCCCCTTTTCGATTGTTTCATCTGGAAAACAGCTTATTAGGAGAAGAAGAGGTGAGCGCTACCACCAGTCTTGTCTCATGCCAACTGTTAAGCATCCTGAAACGATTCATGTGTTGGGTTGCTTCTCAGCCAAGGTAATCGGCTCACTCACAGTCTTGCCTAAAAACACAGCCATGAATAAAGAATGGTACCAGAATGTCCTCCAAGAGCAACTTCTCCCAACTGTCCAAGAGCAGTTTGGCGCCCAACAATGCCTTTTCCAGCATGATGGAGCACCTTGCCATAAAGCAAAGGTGATCACTAAATGGCTCATGGAACAAAACATAGAGATTTTGGGTTCATGGCCTGGAAACTCCCCAGATCTTAATCCCATTGAGAACTTGTGGGCAATCATCAAGAGACGGGTGGACAAACAAAAAACAACAAATTCTGGCAAAATGCAAGCATTGCTTATGCCAGAATGGACAGCTGTCAGTCAGGATTTGATCCAGAAGTTGATTGAGAGCATGCCAGGGAGAATTGCAGAGGTCCTGAAGAAGACGGGTCAACACTGCAAATATTGACTTGCTGCATTAACTCATTCTAACTGTCAATATAACCTTTTGGTACTCATAATATGATTGCAATTATATTTCTGTATGTGATGTAAACATCAGACAAACACAATTAAAAACCAGAGGGCAACAGATCATGTGAAAATATAATTTTGGTATCATTCTCAAAACTTTTGGCCATGACTGTATAGTAGATATATACACCATGGGTATATGGTGTGTGTGTGTCTATATATATATATATATATACTCACACATAGAACCACTCCCCCCTTTCACCACTCAACCAATCACCCGTGCACTCTCTTCTCTCCCCCCTGCGTGCTGTCTCTCACCTCGTGCTGTCCCTACAGCTGAGCGGTGCGGAGCTCAGTGCTGCTGACCGCGGTGTCAGGTGACGTCACTGTACTCTGCTCCTGGCAGTATTCAAACGCCAGGCGCTGACGCTGCGTTCATCACATAGTGCAGAGACACAGTGCACAGGGGAGGGGGAGACAGTTACCCGGGCCCATACATCATAAAGAGCTGAGGACACTGTCGGGCAAATAGCGCGGTCCTAACAATGAGTGAGCCCCCAATTTGTCCAGGGCCCAGCACATACAGGGCACAGATAGCACAGGGGGCGGAGGAGAGTATGGAATGTGGGGAGGGGTGGTGTAGTATGACAGGGGGTAGGGGCTGTGTCGCACTGTGCCTGGTCGGTAGCAGGGTGGCAACATGATGTTGACTGTGATGCCTTTCTACAAGTTCCTGCCTCTGTCGTCGTGACGTTACAGGAAGCAGCAAAATCCAGGCAGGAGCGGTCACATGACTGCTCTGAGCTGGGGGGAGAGGGGCTGGCAGCAGGGTGGGTAAGTAGTTGCTATCTACTTACCTGCCCCTATGTAGCCCAATAGTGAAATCCAAAAAAAAAAAAAAAAAGCAAAATAAGCCGGCTAACCCCTTTAACTTTCTGTTAACCCTTGTAGCAGCTTACATAGCAATAACCTGATGACAGAATCCCGTTAAAAGGAATCTGTCACCAGGCTTTTTCTACCTCATCTGAGGGAACCATAATGTAGTTAAAGAGTGCCTGATTCCAGTGATGTGTCTCTTAGTTTAATGGGTGCAGAAGTTGTGACACAATCAGAGTTTTTAGATGTACACACAGCCCTGAAATCAGAGTCTCATGCTGCCCTCAGACTATATAACAAAAATCTGCTGAAAGCTTCCCATTAAAGAATGACTAGCAGTATTGTGATTTGAGAAAAGCCCTATAAAAAATGGCATATATAATTATGAATGGCCCTATATATAATCAAGGACAGGGTGGGGGCTATCAAATGGCATGCAGGAAACATAAGGAAAGGTCCAATGCTCTCATCACCCGGCTCCTTTGCTCTGACTGGAATGATGGCAATTCAGGACAACCTGAATAGTTGCAGGAAGCCGCTGACAGTGTAGATGAAGCATCAGTCAGGGACAAGATGCAGGAGATCCTGGGAGCCCCGGCTTTGGGTGGTGAAGCTGCACTCCCTTCTGCCTGGCGTGCACGCAGGGTAAGGCCACTGGAGAGACTTTCCCTTAATGGGACTCCTAGGTCTCGGCGGCGTCGCAGGAGCCCCTTTGGGGACCCTCCTCATCGGGATCTGTCTTTGGCTTCCGCAAGTCACAGGTCATGACGGGGGAGGAATTCATCCAGGCAGACGGGGCCAGTGGCGGTGGGCGGGCCATCAACTGATCATGGGACCGGGCCTGTGTCTTTCAGGCTCCAACACAATGGTGATTGTACTTCCCTTCAGGGAACTGCCTGTTCATCTAGAGATCTTGAAGTTGGTGGCAAAACTGTGGTGGGGGCATTGTACATCAGGGGGATGGCAACCTCCTATTTACGATTGGATTCTGGTTAATTGCATGGAGGATTTTGGGACTCTTCATAGTGGGGTCCCTGAGATATAGTGATATGGAAAAGGTTTTCCAACAATAGAGCTGCCCCCAAGCCTGTGGTTGCGGCTGTCAGTAAAGCTGGATAGCGAACTTATTAGATTGGTTTCCACCAGGTTTTTGGAGTTACAAGAACCTCCTTACTTTTAAATAATTTATTATTGTTACGTTTGAAAAATAAAGACTGATTCAGTTCATCCAAACCTGTGGTATGTGTGTTTATTGGGAAGGAATCAGGGGCGAAGGGTGGATGTGTTAATGGTGGGGGGTAGTAGGTTCAGTCGGTGGGGAAGCCTCTACAATGCTGAAGTCAAGACACTCATTAGTTTAGGAAACAAGTGGAACTGAACAATTTTTCTCCTGAAATTTTGATTGTCAAGCAATCTAGGACTTGTCCTATATTGAAAGATTACTTACGTGATTGCTGATAGATCATAGCAGTATGAGAGTGCAAAAATATTTTCTTTCTTCAATCTTTGTATGGATCCTTTCCAAGACGGTAAATAAACTGTCCTTCACACAAAGCCATTAGGGTTTGGATGATGCCACCTTGCTGCACACACTGTAAAATTAAGTACATTTTGATATTTTGCTTTCATGTCCTTGTGGCCAGTTACTACATTGTGTGAGACATTTTTCTACTCAATGACCAATTTAAAGACGTTTCATTTTCTCTGTGGAAAAGTTCAACTGTACCGCTAATAGCCGACCGATTCTCTGAGGGAAAATCTAATCTAAATAATCATTCTCTCTTTTTGGTTGGGCTTGTACAGTATTGATAGCAATGCTCTCTGACATTACCACTACTGTAATAACTCGGCTGATGAAGAAGAAAGGTGACATAAAATCAATTTTTCCTAAATATACCACCTTGTAAAGCTGACACCAAGGCTGAAAGTAACACTAACTATGTTTAATCATAAGTGAAGTGCTCAAATAAAAAAAATGGCTGAAAGATAAAAGCATTCTGTTCTGCGGCTCTAATATCTACTTTATACAAATGTTATTACACTGAACAAAAATATAAACTCAACACTTTTTTGCTTCCATTTTCCATGAGCTGAATCCTCTTAATTATTGTTCACAAATTTGGCTAAATCTGTGTTAGTGATCACTTCTTCTCTGTCGAGATAATCCATCCGCCTCACAGGTGTGGTATATCAAGATGTTGATTGGACAGAATGATTATTGCACAGGTGTGCCTTCGGCTGGCCACAATAAAAGGCCACTCTTAGATGTGCAGTATTATCAAACAGCACAATGCCACAGATGTTGCAAGTTTTGAGGGAGCGTGTAATTGGCTGCTGACTGCAGAAATGTCCACTGGAGCTGTTACCTGTGAATTGAATGTTCATTTGTCTACCATAAGCCTTCTGCAAAAGATTTTCAGAGAATTTTGCAGAACATCCAACTGGCCTCACTACTGCAAAGCATGTGTAGCCACACCAGCCCTGGACCTGCACATCCAGCATCTTCACCTCCAAGATCATCTGACACCGGCCACCGGGACAGCTTCTGCAACAATCGGTTTGCATAACCAAATAATTTCTGCACAGACTGTCAAAAACTGTACCAGGGACGCTCATCTGCTGCTCATCATCGTCATTAAGGACCTGACTGAAGATCATTGTCGTAACCGACTTGAATGGGTAAGTGCTCATGTCGCGCCCCTGAATCCCTCAGGGTGCTACAAGGTTCTGCATTCCCACAAGGATGCAGGGCCTACCCACTTAGGGACCCAGACCCCCAGTGCCGGTAACACCAAAAACCCAGGTAATCCCAGTTTTCGCCAACAATCCCCCTTACAATGGTACTTAGCTAGGGTGGGACCAATGGATGGCCGCCTAGAGGTGGAGCCACTCCAGTCCACTAGTTGACCAGGTGGGAGGGGCAGACTGTGGAGTGTAGTGTGTTGATAGTTGACAGCAGAGGTGTAAAGGTGGAAGTGAAGTGACACCCTGACTCGGGTTAACGGTGACCTGGTACCCAGGAGTAGGGGTTGCTGGTGGAGTACGGTGGAGTACTCCCGGAACTACGCACCAACGGGGGTACAGGACCTTAGGACAGAAAAGAGCTTCAAGCCGACCTGTTAACACCTGCACAGTAAAGGGGACCATCAAGGACCTTGCTGAACCTAAAGAATCCGAAGACTCAGTAGCAAAGGGAGAACCGGGGACAGGACCAGAGACTCCAACCCCACAGGCTTCACGCTACCGTCAGGCGGACAGAAGTGGACAAACCACAGAATGGGAAACCCCAGTGTTCTATACCACGGGGATCCACTTACCAGAGACAGATGCAGGGGATGAAGGTACCAGAGAACCAGACTGGCACTGGGACGAAGGGGATCTGGAGGTGAAACCAGCTGGCCTCAGGCAACCAGTTAACATCTCAAGTGAGTAAACCAGTTGCACTGAATACCTGTCTGGACTCCTTCTTCTGATGCATACTACACCATACACCTGCTGGGGCAATACCCTACTTGTGTAGGGACTATCATACTAGCTGCTAATACGACCAGACCCCTACACTTAGCCGCAACACCGCAAGTGGCGTCACAAATAAACTTTATTCACTAATCTCCTGTAAATAGCTCCAATTTATTATTAATAAAATAATCCCCACAGCTCCAACGTAGTCATTTTTTTCCTCTTTTTAATTTTGCCCTATATACAAGTCATTACACAGGAAAGAATGTTTCCTAACTTTTTTCCTGTACAATATATTTTATCTTCGGTTTTGTATGTTTTATTGTCAATGCATAAAACTGGCATAATACTGACAACATTGTTCCCAGCAGCGACCTGGGAGTTAGAGAAGTGTCCAGGCATCTTCCCCATGCTGTTCCCATTCTATTTGAGCGCTGTTTCTATCCATTTCATGGATTTTTTTTCCTCCCCAGCTCTCCCGTTAAGCCTGCTTTACACGTTGCAATCTCGCATACGATATCGTATGCGATTTGCAATGCCCCATCGTATGTGCGGCACGTTCAATTCGTTGAACGTGCCGCACATACGATTAACCCCCATCACACGTACTTACCTTCCATACGACCTCGATCTGGGTGGCGAACATCCACTTCCTGGAGTGGGAGGGATGTTCGGCGTCACATCGACGTCACGTGGCAGGCGGCCAATAGAAGCAGAGGGGCGGAGCTGAGCGGGATGTAAACATCCCGCCCACCTCCTTCATTCCGCATTACCGGCCGGGAGCTGCAGGACGCAGGTATGATCTGTTCATCGCTCCCGGGGTGTCACACACTGCGATGTGTGCTACCCCGGGTACAATGAACACCTGCCGTTCAATCCATGAGGAATGAACGACGTGCGTGCGATGAACGTTTTACCGTTCAATCGCAATCGCACGTACCTGTCACACCCTGCAATGTACCTTACAATGCCGGATGTGCGTCACTTACGACGTGACCCCGCCGACACATTGTAAGATACATTGCAGCGTGTAAGGCGGGCTTTAGGCTCTTCCAGAAAAATGCTTGCGTTTCTCATTGATTTCTACTCAGTACTCGAGTCGAGCCAGTCTGAGCATCCAACTTGCTTAATTCGAGTATCAAGCACTCAAGCATTTTAGTACTCGCTCATCACTAGTGTACACGTTTGGGAGCTCTGGGTCAGTTAAGAGAAGGTGCAAATACCTCCCTGTGTCCTAATTTCCTGTTATGGGATGCTTTGAATATCTTGTGCTTTTTTTTTTTTTTCTTTCATAGTATTCATTGGAAGGCAAACAAATGGATTGTGTGAAGTCCAATTTTTTTTGTCCCTGCACCCATTAACTTGCATTAGTGAGTCTTGGACGTTTTGCGTGACCAAGTGAATGCTCACTTCCAATCCTTTTGCTGTCATGGGAGATACACCATTGCCAGAGATATCTTGTAGCAACTTATTTTGCTCTCTCTTCTTAAAACACATGTGCTCTAAAATGAACTTAGGTGGGTCTTGAGATATAGTGTTATCAAAGTTATATGTGTGTGAAGCCCCACAGGTGTTGTATCGGTGCATACCTTCAGGGACTCCACGTAGCTGGTGCTGGTCACAGGTAGGGAATCTTCGGTTTTGATCGTGACGCCACTCTCAGTATTGCGGCCAGTAGGGACCGCCACTGCAGGTTGAGGGTCGCCTGGGGCTGATGGTATGTGCAGTTAGTTGGGATAGCTTCCTGAGAGTGAGGCAAGCCCCAGGGCCCGGTGTAGGTTTGTAGTACCACAAGTCGCAGAATGACTCACACAGGCAGAACTGTCTTTCAAGGGCTTTACTCACATTTGATGGCAGGGTGAGTAGCCCGGGCGTAGCTGGGATGAACCAGATGGGAACCAGGTATCCTTCCGGCTGACTTTATGAGGGTGACTACTGACTCGCCTTCCTTAGCCCTTGGTGGTTTGGGGTGACCCCGACTTTGAGTCCCTATGGGGGTCACCCAGGGAAGATGCTGCAGCCTCTCTCCCCCTTTTGTTTGCCGTTTGCTTGTTCCCCGGACCAGGCCACTCCAGCTGCTTGCCTCCTGTGACCTATGGGCCCTCACTGCGGTTACGTGGCTGCGGCTTTTGTGGTGTTGTGGTGTGGGCTTTGAGAGCCCCACACCGGCAGGTTTAGCAGAAGAAAGCTGGATCTATCTTCGCTTCGGGATCTGCCGCCCGGTTGGGCCTGGTGCTCTCTAGCAGTCTCCTTACTTCCCACTCCGTGCTTTCTCTCTAGCTGAAGCTGGCTTTCAGGTAGCACTCCTAGTTGACCGTTCTCCCCCGTCAGTAGCCACTGCGCGGGCGCTGTTAGACAGCAACAGCCCCACAGGTCTGCTCCTCACTGAGCCCTTTGGAGTTCTCTGCTCTAACTGACTCACTGCCCCTCCTCTCCTGTTCTTGCCTACGCCACCTAGCAACCAGACTCTCTTACCACACCCCTTGAGAGGAGATGGAGGCTTTTGGCCCCCTCCACTATTCCAGTGAAGGTCAAGGCTTTTCCCCCTCCTGGGATCCCCAGGGGTCCTCTCATGGGTACATGTGTGAGACCTGATCACTATGCGCCTGTGTACCACACCCCTGTCAGCCTTCTGGATTACCTGTATTGTACTGTCCCCAGCATGGGTGCAGTACTCAGTGGTGCCTGACCAGGTCAGGGGCGCCACATTCCCCCTTAGTTATCACCAGCACGTCCTCGGGCTGCAAGACAACATTTTTAAAATGCATAAAACATTAAAACATGTAAAACATTTAAAAGCACCAGGTACCATACATCACCACCCTCCACCCACAAGTCCGTTAACCCACCCAAAACCCTTTCACGTTGGCCGCAACTTCAGCCACTTCTGGCAGGATGTAGAGGCGGCTTACATGGGCTGGTGGTTTTCAGGGTATACCTGGCCTGGTGGATCCGCGCCTTCAGCCTCTTCTGGCAGGATGCAGAGGCGGCCTCCACAGTTGGTGCTGACCAGGTACCCTCTTTGTGGTGGTGAGCCAAGGCCCCATAAACAGGCATGCTCTCTGGTTGCAGGTGAGCCAAGGCCCTATATACGGACGGGCTCCTCCTGGTTGCAGACGAGCCAAGCCCCTAAACAGGCTGACTCTGGTGGTGGTGGTGCCCTCTGGTGTAACTATTTACACTGCGAGAGTTTGTGGCTATAGCCAGTTCATAGCCTTCAGGTTTATGGTTTTTCTCACAATAGTTTTTGTGGGCACATGCTTAAACTTGAACGTTGCAAAACAAAACTTTTCAAAACTGGTCAAAACAGTAACTTCTTTCTTTACTTTACTTTTCTTTACTCCTCTTTACCAGGGCTTGAGCCTGTATGGCGGTGGCACCTGCTGCTTTCCTGCTCTTTGTCGTCGTCTGAGGTAGTTTCATCTGTAGGTTCCTTGTCTTTTCTTTCTTGATCTTCATCTGTGTCTTTATCTCTGTCTTTTCTTTCTTGTTTGGGACATGGCACTACATCTAGGGCATACCAGCCTCTTTCTCCTTGATGCAGGGTAAACTGTACGGAGTCTCCTGTACGCAGGTTCCTTCCAGGATGTCCTCTGGGCAGATTAGCTCTGACGTCTCTCCGATTGACAAAAATACCTTCTTTTATACCAGGTGCTACTATGAACCCGTATCCTGACTTGAGGCTGAAGTCCTCCACTACTCCTCTGAAAAGGGGTCCTCTGGCCTGGGCTTTGGACCTTCTCAGGGCTCGTTTTTCTTGCAGGTCTCTGGCGGTGACTTCTCTCTGCTCTGGGGATGACGGTGCAGGGGATAGTTGCGTTCTGTTGCGGTGTGTCTTACGGGCTGGATTCTGTAGGGTGCAGCTCACAAACTCCCAGGTAAGGCTTTTGGGCAGTTCTTCTTCTGCAGATGGTGTCAGGTCTTCCTCATCCCAGCGAGAATAAGGCAGCATCTCTGGCTCTGGGTATGGCTCTGGAGTCAGCCCCTCAACCTCCTGGCCTCCTCCCCCCCTTAGTTCTTCCTGGCACTCCTTGGGTAGCAGTGCTGGGGATGGACTTCTTTCTGCCGGCCCAGGTGGGGAACTCTTTGCCGTGGTTGCTGCGGGAGCTGTCGGGATACTCTTTGGGGTGTGCGGAGGGAGCATGTACCGCTCCACCATCTCCCGTGGGAACTTAGCTTCCAGGTCGGCTTTTAGCTGCCAGTATGCGGAGTCCTCACCTACCAGGGATTGCCTAGCAGGGACTTCCTGAACCTGGGGAGCCTTGTCTGCTCTGGCCTTGCGGGCCGGGGTAAATGGTACGTCAGCCTTGTCTTGGCGGGCCGCGCCTGGCATGGCGGCGGCCTGGTCTTGGCGGGCCGCGCCTGGCATGGCGGCGGCCTGGTCTTGGCGGGCCGCGCCTGGCATGGCGGCGGCCTGGTCTTGGCGGGCCGCGCCCTGTATGGCGGCGGCCTGGATCGGCGTCGCAGCTGCGATGGGGTCTGTGCAGGCTGGGCTGGGCATCGCTGCAGGGACCGGGTCTTGGTGGGCCGAGCAGGGCATCGCTGCGGCGGCCGGGGCTTGGCGGGCCGAGCAGGGCATCGCTGCGGCGGCCTGGGCTTGGCGGGCCGAGCAGGGCATCGTTGCGGCGTCCGGGGCTTGGCGGGCCGCACCTGGCGTGGCTGCGGCCTGGTTCAGCGTCGCCGCGCCGGGCGCCTCTTCAGGGACCGCGGGCGTGGCAGTAGGGGTCGGGGCACTTGCGCTAGCCGGGGCATCACTCGACTCACCCATCGTTGGCAGCATCGGGGTCTGAGTTGTCACCGCCCGATCTGGCACTCGGTGCGCGGCTCTCTCCTCGTAGGCCCGAACCGCCGCGGTCATCCATAGGAACTCCTCGCGTCCCTCTCTGATCAGCCTTCCGACCCTGGCTTCCAGTTGATCGCAGAACTCGGCGAGCTCCCGACACCACCAGGCAGCGGAGCCTGGCTCTGAATCTCTGCTCTCAGACGCCATCTCCATTAGCAAGCTGCTGGCTTCTCTTCTGCTCCGCCGTCTCCGGACGCTTCCGCTCTCTTCGCTGGCAAGCTCAGAACTCTGCAGGGGATCTCTGGGTAGCCACACCTCTTCGTGGGCGGTAACTTCTTCCAGCGCGGGCTGCTGTTGTTTTTCAGCGCGCTTTTCATGGTGGCAATATGGCGGCGCTTCCAATTTTTCAAGCGGACCGCCCAGGCACATGGTCACCTGTCTGAACAGGTCTAGTCCTTATCCTGTTCGTGACGCCAGATGTGAAGCCCCACAGGTGTTGTATCGGTGCATACCTTCAGGGACTCCACGTAGCTGGTGCTGGTCACAGGTAGGGAATCTTCGGTTTTGATCGTGACGCCACTCTCAGTATTGCGGCCAGTAGGGACCGCCACTGCAGGTTGAGGGTCGCCTGGGGCTGATGGTATGTGCAGTTAGTTGGGATAGCCTCCTGAGAGTGAGGCAAGCCCCAGGGCCCGGTGTAGGTTTGTAGTACCACAAGTCGCAGAATGACTCACACAGGCAGAACTGTCTTTCAAGGGCTTTACTCACATTTGATGGCAGGGTGAGTAGCCCGGGCGTAGCTGGGATGAACCAGATGGGAACCAGGTATCCTTCCGGCTGACTTTATGAGGGTGACTACTGACTCGCCTTCCTTAGCCCTTGGTGGTTTGGGGTGACCCCGACTTTGAGTCCCTATGGGGGTCACCCAGGGAAGATGCTGCAGCCTCTCTCCCCCTTTTGTTTGCCGTTTGCTTGTTCCCCGGACCAGGCCACTCCAGCTGCTTGCCTCCTGTGACCTATGGGCCCTCACTGCGGTTACGTGGCTGCGGCTTTTGTGGTGTTGTGGTGTGGGCTTTGAGAGCCCCACACCGGCAGGTTTAGCAGAAGAAAGCTGGATCTATCTTCGCTTCGGGATCTGCCGCCCGGTTGGGCCTGGTGCTCTCTAGCAGTCTCCTTACTTCCCACTCCGTGCTTTCTCTCTAGCTGAAGCTGGCTTTCAGGTAGCACTCCTAGTTGACCGTTCTCCCCCGTCAGTAGCCACTGCGCGGGCGCTGTTAGACAGCAACAGCCCCACAGGTCTGCTCCTCACTGAGCCCTTTGGAGTTCTCTGCTCTAACTGACTCACTGCCCCTCCTCTCCTGTTCTTGCCTACGCCACCTAGCAACCAGACTCTCTTACCACACCCCTTGAGAGGAGATGGAGGCTTTTGGCCCCCTCCACTATTCCAGTGAAGGTCAAGGCTTTTCCCCCTCCTGGGATCCCCAGGGGTCCTCTCATGGGTACATGTGTGAGACCTGATCACTATGCGCCTGTGTACCACACCCCTGTCAGCCTTCTGGATTACCTGTATTGTACTGTCCCCAGCATGGGTGCAGTACTCAGTGGTGCCTGACCAGGTCAGGGGCGCCACATGTGCATCATATAGATTGCTGGATGTAAATCTGCTTGGAGCATACATGCATCTAGCTATCAAATCACAAGAGATAGCCCCCAAATATTTATGCAACTATGGATGTCATTTTTTTATGCAAAGGTTCCAAATCCTTAATATTACTTGTATTACCAAACCTTTGCAAAATGACAATAAACCAGAGACCAATGCTGTAGTTAAAAAAACAAAAAACAAAACAAAAACCCAAAACACAACAGAAAAACTTCCATAGTCAAGTAGCAGCTCAAGATAAGTAAATACAAGTATCTACATAAATTACCTTTTTATTTAATGCTTTATCCATATTAGGCCCGTTTCACACGTCAGTGAAAAACAGTGACGTTTTTCACTGGCGTGTAAAACACGCACATGTCCCTGCGTGTGCCGTGAATCACGGCACACGTGGGTTGTCTAAATGCAATCCGGGCTCCTTTATCCGTGGCCCGTGATTGCACTTAGAAATCAACTCACCTGCGCCCGCTCCCGCTGTCCATGGTGCTGATCGCTCCCACGACGCAGCATCCGGCTGGCACTGACCCCCTCAGCAGCTGCTTCCGGGTCGGCTGTGTCGCGCATAATGAATATGCGCGACAGTAATCAGCCGGCTTAGAAGCAGCAGGGAGAAAGGGCTGCAGAGGACATCGCTGGACCGGGTGAGTTAAAATGTTTATTATTTTAAATGCACGTTTTTTTCTGGCACGTGTTTCACGGACCACACCACTGCGTGGTCCGTGGAACATCAGTGATGCCAGAAAAAAATGGACATGTCTCCGTGCAGCAATCATGCACACGCGGGTACGCCGCACGGAGACACGTGCAGTGAAAAATCACTGATGTGTGAGCAGACCCATTCATTATAATGGGTCTGCGTATGTCAGTGATTCTGGTACGTTTAAAAAAAAGCACAAACGTACCAGAATCACTGACGTGTGAAAGGGGCCTTATGCATCTATAGGGTGTGGCCCCTACGGACTGATGAACACATTGTGACTTTAAGGCCCCCTTCACACGTCCGTGAAAAACACGCACGTGTGTTACGGGCCGTTTTTCGGGTCCGTGTCCCGTTTTTGTGTCCGTTTTTATGGTCCGTGTGGCACCTGTGTGAATTGCGTATGCTAGCCGTGTTTGTGTGCAGAACGTCCGTGTGTGCGTGTGGAATTAACGTGTATGTGTACGTGTAATGTCCGTGTGTAATGTCCGTGTGTGTGATGCACAATGTCGTTTATAAATGTCGGCTGACAGCAGACAGAGTTGCGCGATGAGAATGAACTCGGGTGAACTTCACCCGACTTCATCCTCATACCGCGGCTCTGTCTGTGTCGAGTACTGATTAGCGGTCACCTGTGAAGGATTCACCGGTGACCGCTAATCCCCCGAGTGACTGAAGTGTCCCCCCCTCTCTCATACTCACCGATCCCCCGATCTCCGGCGCAGCGCTGCACGGCATTCACAGTGCTGCGGCGGCTTTTACTATTTTGAAAAAGCCGGCTGCTCATTAAACAATCTCCTATTCCCTGCTTTCCCCGCCCACCGGCGCCTATGATTGGTTACAGTGAGACACGCCCCCACGCTGAGTGACAGGTGTCACACTGCACCCAATCACAGCAGCCGGTGGGCGTGGCTATACTGTGCAGTAAAATAAATAAATAAATAATTTAAAAAAACGGCGTGCGGTTCCCCCCAATTTTAATGCCAGCCAGATAAAGCCATACGGCTGAAGGCTGGTATTCTCAGGATGGGGAGCTCCACGTTATGGGGAGCCCCCCACCCTAACAATATCAGTCAGCAGCCGCCCAGAATTGCCGCATACATTATATGCGACAGTTCTGGGGCTGTACCCGGCTCTTCCCGATTTGCCCTGGTGCCGTTGGCAAATCGGGGTAATAAGGAGTTAATGGCAGCCCATAGCTGCCAATAAGTCCTAGATTAATCATGTCAGGCGTCTATGAGACACCCTCCATGATTAATCTGTAAATTACAGTAAATAAACACACACACACCAGAAAAAATCCTTTATTAGAAATAAAAACACACACACATTCCCTGGTTCACCACTTTAATCATCCCCGAAAAAGCCCTCCATGTCCGGCGTACTCCTGGATGGTCCAGCGTCGCATCCAGCGCTGCTGCATGGAGGTGACAGGAGCTGCAGAAGACACCGCCGCTCCGGTCACCTCCACGCAGCTAATGAAGACAGCCGTGCGATCAGCTGATCTGTCACTGAGGTTACCCGCGGCCACCGCTGAATCCAGTGCTGGATCCAGTGCTGGATCCAGGTAACCTCAGTGACAGCTCAGCTGATCGCACGGCTGTCTTCATTAGCTGCGTGGAGGTGACCGGAGCGGCGGTGTCTTCTGCAGCTCCTGTCACCTCCATGCAGCAGAGCTGGACGCGACGCTGGAGGTCCGTGGAGTACGCCGGACATGGAGGGTTTGTCGGGGTTAATAAATTGGTAATGAGGGAATTTGTGTGTGTTTTTTATTTCAAATAAAGGATTTTTTCGGGTGTGTGTGTTTTTTTACTGTAACTTACAGATTAATCATGGAGGGTGTCTCATAGACGCCTGACATGATTAATCTAGGACTTATTGGCAGCTATGGGCTGCCAATAACTCCTTATTACCCCGATTTGCCAACGGCACCAGGGCAAATCGGGAAGAGCCGGGTACAGTCCCAGAACTGTCACATATAATGTATGCGGCAATTCTGGGCGGCTGCTGACTGATATTGTTAGGGTGGGGGGCTCCCCATAACGTGGAGCTCCCCATCCTGAGAATACCAGCCTTCAGCCGTATGGCTTTATCTGGCTGGCATTAAAATTGGGGGGAACCGCACGCCGTTTTTTTTTAATTATTTATTTATTTATTTTACTGCACAGTATAGACACGCCCACCGGCTGCTGTGATTGGGTGCAGTGAGACAGCTGTCACTCAGCGTGGGGGCGTGTCTCACTGTAACCAATCATAGGCGCCGGTGGGTGGGGAAAGCAGGGAATACGAGATTGTTTAATGGGCGGCCGGCTTTTTCAAAATAGTAAAAGCCGCCGCAGCAGTGTGAATGCCGTGCAGCGCTGCGCCGGAGATCGGGGAACGGTAAGTATGAGAGAGGGGGGGAAACTGACCGACAGACTGTGAGAGAGGGACAGACAGACAGAGAGACCGACAGAGAGACAGAGAGACTGACCGACGGACTCAGGGAGATTGACCGACATACACAGAAATAGAAAGAATAGCCGACATCACTAGAAATAAAAACACCAAACGGACACGGACTATAGGTATATGCATACGTGTTTACTAACGTGTGTGCACATACCCATAGACTTTCATTGTGTCCACGTGTGCGTGCTCCGTGCAGATAACGGACATGCATCCGTGCCAAACGCAAACACATGCGGATCACGGACACGCACACACGGACATAATGAAATAACGGACGTGTGACCACAATCATAGATTAACATTGGTGCACGTTTGGCCGTGTCTCCGGTATATACGGAAACGGACCAAACACGCACGTGTATCACGGACGTGTGAAGGGGGCCTCAGAGACAGTGTTACCTGTATTCTATGTTTTGTGGATGAGCTGGCAGAGCTGCGCTCCCCACTAAAGGGTACAGTTGGACTACCCTGCCCAAATAGTGTGAGAAGAGGAAAACGAGCGGGAGAAGAACTTTGGGCAGGAAGAGGAGAAGTCAGGTCACCAGAGAGAGAGAGAGGAGACGCTGCCTGACAAGTGTCTGAGAACGGTGTTTGGGAAAGAAGCGCAGTGCCGGGCTGCAAGAAAGAGACTGCAAGCCAGACCACGGCAGAGCCCTAGTAGCCGTCATGCCCATACCAGACTGAGAAGCTCCTGAGGTCGACGATCCTGGAGATGAGAAGAGATGCCATACGGAATAGTCAAGGTACCCTTGGTCTCCTGCCCTGGAAGGAAAATGCTCACTGATGAGCCATCCTGGTATCACAGCATTGAGTTCCCAGAAGCGGACTTGTCCCCCCTCAACAGTACAGTGAGTCCTTTACCCGTGTGTACACCAGATAGGGTTTAGCATATGCCTCAGTGGCTAGAGCAGGGTTCCCCAACTCCAGTCCTCGAGGGCCGCCAACAGTGCATGTTTTCAGGATTTCCCTAGCATTGCATGGGTGTTGGAATCAACTGTGCAGGTGATTAAATTATCACATGTGCAATACTAAGGAAATCCTGAAAACATGCACTGTTGGCGGTCCTTGAGGACTGGAATTGGGGACCCATGGGCTAGAGCATGGTATCCATGTGGGCCGATTAGCAGAGACCAATTAGGTTTTTAGCATAGCCATAAGTAAATTCTTCTTGTAGGGTTTTCTGCTGTATTGGTATTTGTGATAGTTGGGGAGACACAGTGATGGTGCTGCCCAGCTAGAATCTGCAGTGGTTGTAAAGTATGTTGTTCTCATACCATATTACTCCTATATTTCTTTTCCATTAATAAATGCTGCTCCCTTGTTTCTGTATCCTCATCTCCTTTACCGCAAATGAACTCTGCCTAACGGAGGTACCTCTGCCCCCGTTTCACATCTATTGTATGTACCTAGAAGTAGTTTAGAAGTACTATATTGTTTGCTGATTAGAGTTTTTGTATTTCTTTATTTTCAAGACCTGGTTTCTCTATTGTCTCTGAATACGGTGCTGCATATTGAATGGTGTTCTCTCCTTGGGAAGCTTGTGTTCTCTGATTTCCTAGTGCTCTTGCATTCTTTCATTTTTTTTCTCCCTCATCACTCTCCAGGAGTTTCTTCATGACCTATTATTTGATGTATAATGAATAATGCTGATGTGCTCTGGCCTCAGACACCGCTATAAAGCTTAAAAGTAAATTAGCGAGAAACAGCGGCGGTAGTAATGTAGCATTTGACTGCAGAATTGGATTACAGAGAGAGATTGTTCATAGTTTGCACTAAATCTATCTGGTTCATGTAGGGCTACACAAGTATAAAGGTGGTTAAAGGCATCCTGTCACTAGGTGCATATTGGTCGAAACACTGGCTGTATGTATCAGAGCCTTTTGGCACGATAGCAGCCATTTATGCCGCACTCTCTAATGCCGCTGTGTTTCAGAGAAAATATAGTTTGAATAGCCAGCTAGGGACTAAATGGAGGGACCTGACTAGTCCAGGGTGGTCCCTATTTAACTTCTCCCTGCCCCACTCCAGTTGATTGACAGATCTCTCCCCAGTTTAAATAAGTAAAAATGGCCATTTGTATATCTGCCCAGTTGCCCCTTCATGGCATATCTCGTAACTGGGTCCCTAACGCTATGCTGAAGCCTCTCTCTAGGTTAAAATCCTCCTGTGTATGGGCACATAGGAACCTGCTATATAGGATAAGCTTACCTGTGGCAACTGGGGGAAGGGTGCACGGTCAGAAGGTATGACCCTCTTCATATAGACAAAAAAGACTGACTGCACTCCTCGCCCTGACGACTCCTCGCCCTGACGACTCCTCGCCCTGACGACTCCTCGCCCTGACGTGTGAACAGGTGCATAACTGAACATGACATAAAATGCAAAAAGACAGTTTGCACTCTGATAATGCTAAAGTATGGAAACCATGAATGTGTGAACATGGACCTGCATTACTGCTAAGGAAAATCTGAGAAAAATTATATATATAGCATATATAAATGGTCACACGTCAGGTCGAGTAGTGCAGTCAGTCTATTTTGTCTATATGAAGGGAGGCATACCTTCTGACCGTGCACCCTTCCCCCAGTTGCCACAGGTAATCTTATCCTATATAGCAGGTTCCTACGTGCCCATCCACAGGAGGTTTTTAACCTAGAGAGAGGCTTCAGTATAGCGTTAGGGACCCAGTTACGAGATATGCCATGAAGGGGCAACTGGGCAGATATACAAATGGCCATTTATATATGCTAAATATCTCATTTTTCTCAGATTTTCCTTAGCAGTAATGCAGGTCCATGTTCACAAATTCATGGTTTCCATACTTTAGCATTACCAGAGTGCAAACTGTCTTTTTGCATTTTATGTCATGTTCAGTTATGCACCTGTTTACACGTCAGGTCGAGGAGTGCAGTCAGTCTTTTTTGTCTTTAAATAAGTAAAGACCTTTCAATCAACTGGACTAAAGGCCTCATTACACGCAACGACATCACTAACGAGATGTCGCTGGGGTCACGGAATTCGTGACACACGTCCGGTCTCGTTAGCGATGTCGTTGCGTGTGACACTTACGAGTGACCGCTAACGATCCGAAAAGTGACCAAAATCGTTGGTTGTTGATACGTCGTTTCCAATAAAATCGTTTCTCGTTTGGTATGCAGGTTGTTCGTCGTTCCTGAGGCAGCACACATCGCTACGCGTGACACCCCGAGAACGACGAACAACAGCGTTCCTGCGTCCTCTGGCAACGAGGTGGGAGTGACATTCATGCGGCTGCTCTCCGCCCCTCCACTTCTATTAGTGACCCGCTGTGTGACGTCGCTGTGATGCCGCACGAACTGCCCCTTTAAAAAAGAGTTTGTTCGGCGGCCACAGCGACGTCTTTAGGAAGGTATGTTGGTGTCACGTCTACCGGCGATATTGTACACCATGGGCAGCGATTTGCCCGTGATGCACAAACGATGGGGGCGGGTGCTATCGCTAGTGACATCGCTAGCGATGTCGCTGCGTGTAAAGCAGCCTTAGGGAGAAGCCAGATTGTGGCTGCATCAGACCAGTCAAGTCTCTTGTTGGCTTTTCAAACTATGTGTTCTCTGAAACACTGTAACATTTCAGGGTAAGACATACCTGGCTGCAGTCATGCATTCAGATGCTGACCCATTATTTCCATGGTTCAGGCAGCATGAATCTAATGAAAGGTTCCCTGTAAGGATATAACTTATTCAGTCCATTGACTTTATTCAGTTTAGAAAAGTAAACTCAGGGGTTTATTCACTCTCTTGAGTTCTGGCGCTGCCTTTCCCCACTGCCTTGAATCTGGTGATATCCTGGCAACAGCACATATGACCACTGCAGCCAATCACTGGGCATAGTGGCTCTGCATGACCAGTGGACAGAAAGCAATTGACCAAGAGAGGCTGATTAACTTATAAACTCAACCTAGTGGAAGTAGTCGGGAAGAGGGGAGTTTTTTAAATACCCCTTTTAAGACTGGGGATAAATGTATGTTGCATTTTGGGGTTTTACTTCAAAGCAACACTCTACCGTGGCATTGAAGAGTGATTATATATTTGTCATGCATAGTAATGTATAGTGACTAGAAATGAGCGAACCGGTCCCGGTTCGGCTTGAGGTCGGTTCGCCGAACGGAGGTCCCGTTCGAGTTCGGTTCGTCGAACGTTCGACGAACCGAACTCGAACCGCATAGGAAACAATGGCAGGCATTCACAAACACATAAAAACACCTAGAAAACACCCTTAAAGGTGTCCAAAAGGTGACAAACAACTCACAACACAACACAAACACATGGGAAAGTGACAAGGACATATACTCATGCGAAAATAAAAGAGCAGGACAAGGAAAAAGAGGAGGACACACAGATATAGGCATGGCACGCCCTTCTAAAATCATGTAAAACACCGCAAGGTGACTCCAAGCGGAGTCTCCCTTTTTTCCAAAAATTGGGCCACACACACACCCACCCATTCAGTGGCAGCAGTTGTGCCCCAGTTGTACACTTCACAGTTAGATTTGCATCAAGCACATTCAAAAATACGCCATAATTAACCGTCCCCAGGATGACACCGGGGTAGGTAACAAAGTCTTTCCTGATCCCAGCTCTGTTCATCTTGGATCATTTTAAAAAAACACAGCAATCAAGGGTTACTCCAAGCGGAGTCTCCCTTTTTTTCCAAAAATTGGGCCACACACACACCCACCCCTTCAGTGGCAGCAGTTGTGCCCCAGTTGTACACTTCACAGCTAGATTTGCATCAAGCACATTCAAAAATACGCCATAATTAACCGTCCCCAGGATGACACCGGGGTAGGTAGCAAAGTCTTTCCTGATCCCAGCTCTGTTCATTTTGGATCATTTTAAAAAAACACAGCAATCAAGGGTTACTCCAAGCGGAGTCTCCCTTTTTTCCAAAAATTGGGCCACACACACACCCACCCCTTCAGTGGCAGCAGTTGTGCCCCAGTTGTACACTTCACAGCTAGATTTGCATCAAGCACATTGTGAGGTAGCAGTGTTGTTTGGGCAAAAACGTGAGGCAGTGAGGCAGCAGCGTGTTCACACCAACAGTCTATTTATTGTTGCAGCATAAATAGATCCAATTTCCCACTGTCAAAGTCTCTTCCGGATCACAGCCGGTGCATATAGACAAATTCTTTGCATCAAAAAGTCTTGTTACCTTAGGACCCCGTTAACCGCAGGGATCTGTGTAAGGTTCTCCTAGGCTCACACTCTTGGCCTGTGTTCACTCCACACAGAGCCAGCCCAAATCACACAGCATGTGTTAGCTTCACCAAGCCTGGCTCTCAACTGAGGGGAGATAAGGTATGCACACCAGTGACTATGTAAGGGGAATACATGAAATAGCAGAAACTGCTGTGTGAATACTGACTTGAAAAATCAAATAGCTATATGTAAGAGTGAAAATGTGAAAAATGGAATCTGCATTACTGCCATGAACATATGAATCAAGAGAAATTTAGCTACTGAATTGATCAATGCAATAGAGCCCCAACACTACGCCAAAGTATTTCTCTACGTTGGGGTCCCTAGCTTGTGTGTGTCCTCTCATGCAGTTAAAAAACTTACCGTCTATGGGAAGCTGAGACCCAGGCTATTTATGCGTATGATATGGATTGGCAATAGGTGTGGTTGGGGAGGGTTCACAAACGAAAAACTACTAACAATAAGGAATAACGTTTGGAACACCATTCTAAGTCTGAACTGGGTGCAAAAACCTAAAAAAACATCACTATGGGGAGATAAGGTATGCACACCAGTGACAATCCATATCATATGCATAAGTAGCCTGGTCTCAGCTTCCCATAGACGGTAAGTTTTTTAACTGCATGAGAGGACACACACAAGCTAGGGACCCCAACGTAGAGAAATACTTTGGCGTAGTGTTGGGGCTCTATTGCATTGATCAATTCAGTAGCTAAATTTCTCTTGATTCATATGTTCATGGCAGTAATGCAGATTCCATTTTTCACATTTTCACTCTTACATATAGCTATTGGATTTTTCAAGTCAGTATTCACACAGCAGTTTCTGCTATTTCATGTATTCCCCTTACATAGTCACTGGTGTGCACACCTTATCTCCCCATAGTGATTTTTTTTAGGTTTTTGCACCCAGTTCAGACTTAGAATGGTGTTCCAAACGTTATTCCTTATTGTTAGTAGTTTTTCGTTTGTGAACCCTCCCCAACCACACCTATTGCCAATCCATATCATGCGCATAAATAGCCTGGGTCTCAGCTTCCCATAGACGGTAAGTTTTTTAACTGCATGAGAGGACACACACAAGCTAGGGACCCCAACGTAGAGAAATACTTTGGCATAGTGTTGGGGGTCTATTGCATTGATCAATTCAGTAGCTAAATTTCTCTTGATTCATATGTTCATGGCAGTAATGCAGATTCCATTTTTCACATTTTCACTCTTACATATAGCTATTGGATTTTTCAAGTCAGTATTCACACAGCAGTTTCTGCTATTTCATGTATTCCCCTTACATAGTCACTGGTGTGCATACCTTATCTCCCCATAGTGATGTTTTTTTTATGTTTTTTTTAGGTTTTTGAACCCAGTTCAGACTTAGAATGGTGTTCCAAACGTTATTCCTTATTATTGGCTCTCAACTGAGACACACCCTGCTGTGCTCTGCATGATTTAAACGAAAATGCCGGACATGAGGATTGCTACAAAACCTGGACTGGGAGGAGGGATCTGTCTCCCTGTTACCCTTTGTGCTATACTCCCAGTAATAGCTATAGCAAACTCAGAGGGTTTCCAGACACATTCTGGGCGACACATAGCGGTCTTCAAATATTACCCCTGTTACTGCCTCACATATCCCCCCCTCAGTTCAAACGGGCGGGGTTGAACTTTTGCCAACATACAGGGACCTCTGGACAGGGCATCCGAATTGCCCTGCAACCTACCAGCCCGGTGTTCCACAGAAAAGTGAAAGTTCTGCAAGGAGAGAAACCACCTGGTGACTCTAGCATTTCTCTCCTTAGCATTCCTCATCCAGACCAAAGGGGAATGGTCTGTCACCAGGCAAAAGTGTCGCCCCAGCAGGTAGTAGCGGAGGGATTCCAGAGCCCATTTTATGGCCAGGCACTCCTTCTCCACTATGCTATAGTTCTTCTCTGCCAGGGTGAGTTTTCTACTCAAATAGGTGACCGGGTGCTCCTCTCCATCTACCTCCTGGGACAGAACTGCACCCAGACCCACCTCAGAGGCATCTGCCTGTACTATAAACTCCTTTTGAAAGTCAGGGTTGACAAGGACAGGCTGACCACATAGGACTACCTTTAGCGCCTGAAAGGCTTCCTCTGCTTGCATAGTCCAGTGGACCATGGCCGACTTCTTCCCTTTTAAGAGATCGGTCAAAGGCGCCGACTTTCCAGCAAAATTGGGTATGAATCGTCGGTAATACCCCATTATACCCAGAAAGGCTCTTACCTGTTTTGTGGTAAGGGGACGAGGCCAGTTTTGAATGGCTTTGATTTTGTTTACTTGTGGCTTGATAACCCCTTGGCCTATCACATACCCCAAGTAACGGGCTTCTTTGAGACCCATAGCACATTTGCTTGGATTCGCCGTCAGACCAGCAGCTCTGAGCGAATCCACTACTGCTTGTACCTGAGATAAGTGGGTGCTCCAGTCACTGCTATAGATGATGATGTCATCCAAATATGCGGAGGCATATGGTTGATGGGGTTCTAACACTATGTCCATTAATCTCTGAAACGTGGCCGGAGCCCCATGTAAACCAAATGGCAAGACGACATAGTGATAGAGCACCCCTGGCGTGACAAAAGCGGTCTTTTCTTTTGCCGCCTCTATCAGCGGCACCTGCCAGTAACCTTTAGTGAGATCGAGAGTCGTGAAGTACTAGGCCCGTCCCAGTCTCTCTATCAGCTCGTCGACCCTGGGCATGGGATACATATCAAATTTCGAAACCTCATTTAACTTTCGGAAGTCATTACAGAATCTTAAAGAACCGTCTGGTTTCGGGATCAGTACAATGGGACTGGCCCATTCGCTCGTGGATTTTTCAATAACCCCTAGTTGGAGCATCTTTTTTACCTCCTCCGCAATGGCTTGCCTACGAGCCTCTGGTACCCGGTATGGCCTCAGGCGTACCCTTACTTGAGGCTCGGTGACAATATCATGGTGGATTATGGTTGTTCGGCCTGGTAGGCTTGAGAACACATCCGTATTCCGCTGCACTAACCTCCGAGACTCCCGTCTGTGCTGTTTTGAGAGAGAATCCCCTATCCTCACTCCCAATTCATCATCAGGGGACTCCTCCTTTGTTGTTGTCAAGGCACCTGAAAAGGTTAGGTCCAACGTTACGTCAGCCACCATACATTCCCTGTCTTTCCATGCCTTCAGCAGGTTTACATGGTAGATTTGCTATGGTTTTCTTCTACCTGGCTGATACACCTTATAGTTTACTTCCCCCACTTTCTCCCGGATCTCATAGGGACCTTGCCATTTGGCTAAGAACTTACTTTCTGCAGTAGGTATCAGGACTAAGACACGATCTCCCGGTTTAAAAAACCTGATGGAGGCCTTTCTATTATACTGAGTACTTTGGGCTTCCTGAGCATCCAGCAAATGCTCTTTAACAATGGGCATTATTGCCGTGATACAATCCCGCATACCCATAACGTATTCCACTGTGCTTTTGTGAGGGGTGGGCTCCTGTTCCCAAGTTTCCTTAACTATATCCAGCAGTCCCCGCGGATGTCTGCCATACAGTAACTCAAATGGCGAGAACCCGGTGGAAGATTGTGGGACCTCGCGGATAGCGAACATTAAATAGGGCAATAACATGTCCCAATCTTTCCCCTCTTTGGAGACCACCTTTTTCAACATAGCCTTCAGAGTTTTATTAAAACGTTCCACTAGACCATCAGTCTGAGGATGGTACACTGACGTGCGTAGCTGCTTGATCTGGAGGAGTTTGCACAGTTCCTTTGTAATTTTAGACATAAAGGGAGTGCCCTGATCGGTCAGGATTTCTTTGGGTAACCCTACGCGACAGAACATAGCAAACAACTCCCGAGCAATAAGCCTCGCTGAGGTGTGACGTAGTGGAATGGCCTCCGGATAACGTGTCGCGTAATCCATCACTACCAGGATGTGCTGGTGACCACGGGCTGATTTTACAATGGGTCCGATCAGATCCATAGCAATCCGCTCAAAAGGCACCTCTATAATGGGTAAAGGTATCAGAGGACTACGGAAACGGTGCGTTGGTGCGGTCAACTGACAAATTGGGCAGGATTCACAGAACCTCTTAATTTCTGCGCCGACCCCTGGCCAGTAAAACCGCTGAAACATGCGTTCCCGCGTTTTCTCTTCACCTAGGTGCCCACTCATTAGGTGGTTATGAGCCAATTCCAAGGTCTGACGGCGGTACGGCTGAGGGACCACCAACTGTTCCACTATTTCCCCCCGGATTGTATCAACCCGATAGAGCAACTCTCGCTTTAGAGCCATGTAGGGAGTTTCCAGCCTGGCACCAGGCCGCTGGGGTACCCCATCAATTACCTGTACATTTCCACGTCCAGGAACCAATGTGGGGTCCCGGAGCTGCTCTGTTCCGAAATTATCTGGAGACACGTTCAACTCCGGGATTGCCTCGGGTGGCTCAACCTCTCCTGCCATTACCTCTAGGGGAAACCTGGCAGGATTACACTCTGTCCCTATACTGGTGACCCCTACGGCAGGTATCCCTGAGTCGGGATCGTCCGGCTCAGGGCCTGGTTCAATCATACACCTCGGAGGGCTAGGTCACCTCCAACATAATGTCCAGAACAGGGGCAAGTCTCTTCCCAAAATAACAGCATATGGAAGTCTTTTCATCACCCCCACTTCATGTTGAACCTCTCCACACGAGGTAGCAATGGTGACCCTTTCCATAGGGTATTCACGTAGGTCTCCATGAATACAAAGTACCCCTTCTTTATGTCCCGTAGGGTTTTCCCCGGAGACCAAGGAGGCATGTACAAGAGTCACTACACTTCCTGAGTCCAACAAAGCCTCTGCTGTATAGCCATTAACACGTACTTTGCAGAGATGGGGCTCCTCCCCCATAGTAACAGTGCTTATGGTACAAACAGTATGGGCATACATGGATACCCGGCGAGCGTACTGGCAGTCCATGGGTTCTGATGTGAGTGGGCACTGTGCCATCACATGCCCGAGCTGATGGCACCGCCATCACATAACAGCAGAGGTGTCCCTGTTTGTTGGCAAAAGTTCAACCCCGCCCGTTTGAACTGAGGGGGGGGATATGTGAGGCAGTGACAGGGGTAATATTTGAAGACCGCTATGTGTCCCCCAGAATGTGTCTGGAAACCCTCTGAGTTTGCTATAGCTATTACTGGGAGTATAGCACAAAGGGCAACAGGGAGACAGATCCCTCCTCAAAGGACCACTGATTCACTCGTTGGGCCCGGAGATAAGTGTTAACCCCCATTCGTGCAAGGATCTCACCTTTCAGTGTGCCATAGTCCTTGGCATCCTCCGTGCTGAGATCCAGGTAGGCTTTTTGGGGTTCACCTACCAAGAACGGGGCCACGACATCAGTCCAACGGTCGATAGACAATTTCTCTCGCTCAGCGGTCCTCTCAAACACGGAGAGAAAGGCTTCCGGGTCATCCTCTGCACTCATCTTCGTAAGTGCCGCCCTTACTCTGTCCTGGGCCGCAGGAAGGACTGGATGACCTGGAGTTACCGCTGGGAGCGCTTCTTGCAGAGCAGAAAGCTGCTTAATCAACAAGCTGTTTGTCTCCTATTGCTGAGCTAACGCCCGCTGGTGCTGAGCATTAGCCTGTTGCTGTTGTGCACTGGTTTGTGCAAAAACCTGCTGTAGTTGAGCAGTAGACTGGGCCAGCTGCTTTACAAGATCCTCCATAGTGGCTGCTGAGGTAAACTGTAACTTTGCAGGCTTGATCATAAACATGTGAAAACTGGGTTGTTGCCCCTAGCAACCAGGCTGCCACGCCTGTAAGCTTCGTGGACCCGCCAATCCACCACAAACAGTCAGTAAAAAAAAAATTTTTTTTTTCCGGGTAAGTACCTCTTAGGCCATTGCCCTTAGCAACCAGGCTGCCATGCCCGCATTCTCCACCATAATGTGAGGTAGCAGCGTTGTTTGGGCAAAAACGTGAGGCAGTGAGGCAGCAGCGTGTTCACACCAACAGTCTATTTATTGTTGCAGCATAAATAGATCCAATTTCCCACTGTCAAAGTCTCTTCCGGATCACAGCCGGTGCATATAGACAAATTCTTTGCATCAAAAAGTCTTGTTACCTTAGGACCCCGTTAACCGCAGGGATCTGTGTAAGGTTCTCCTAGGCTCACACTCTTGGCCTGTGTTCACTCCACACAGAGCCAGCCCAGCTCACACAGCATGTGTTAGCTTCACCAAGCCTGGCTCTCAACTGAGACACACCCTGCTGTGCTCTGCATGATTTAAACGAAAATGCCGGACATGAGGATTGCTACAAAACCTGGACTGGGAGGAGGGATCTGTCTCCCTGTTACCCTTTGTGCTATACTCCCAGTAATAGCTATAGCAAACTCAGAGGGTTTCCAGACACATTCTGGGGGACACATAGCGGTCTTCAAATATTACCCCTGTCACTGCCTCACAACATTCAAAAATACGCCATAATTTCCCGTCCCCAGGATGACACCGGGGTAGGTAGCAAAGTCTTTCCTGATCCCAGCTCTGATCATCTTGGATCATTTTAAAAAAACACAGCAATCAAGGGTTACTCCAAGCGGAGTCTCCCTTTTTTTCAAAAAATTGGGCCCCACACACACCCACCCATTCAGTGGCAGCAGTTGTGCCCCAGTTGTACACTTCACAGCTAGATTTGCATCAAGCACATTCAAAAATACGCCATAATTAACCGTCCCCAGGATGACACCGGGGTAGGTAGCAAAGTCTTTCCTGATCCCAGCTCTGTTCATCTTGGATCATTTTAAAAAAACACAGCAATCAAGGGTTACTCCAAGCGGAGTCTCCCTTTTTTTCAAAAAATTGGGCCCCACACACACCCACCCATTCAGTGGCAGCAGTTGTGCCCCAGTTGTACACTTCACAGCTAGATTTGCATCAAGCACATTCAAAAATACGCCATAATTAACCGTCCCCAGGATGACACCGGGGTAGGTAGCAAAGTCTTTCCTGATCCCAGCTCTGTTCATCTTGGATCATTTTAAAGAAACACAGCAATCAAGGGTTACTCCAAGCGGAGTCTCCCTTTTTTTCAAAAAATTGGGCCCCACACACACCCACCCATTCAGTGGCAGCAGTTGTGCCCCAGTTGTACACTTCACAGCTAGATTTGCATCAAGCACATTCAAAAATACGCCATAATTAACCGTCCCCAGGATGACACCGGGGTAGGTAGCAAAGTCTTTCCTGATCCCAGCTCTGTTCATCTTGGATCATTTTAAAAAAACACAGCAATCAAGGGTTACTCCAAGCGGAGTCTCCCTTTTTTTCAAAAAATTGGGCCCCACACACACCCACCCATTCAGTGGCAGCAGTTGTGACCCAGTTGTACACTTCACAGCTAGATTTGCATCAAGCACATTCAAAAATACGCCATAATTAACCGTCCCCAGGATGACACCGGGGTAGGTAGCAAAGTCTTTCCTGATCCCAGCTCTGTTCATCTTGGATCATTTTAAAAAAACACAGCAATCAAGGGTTACTCCAAGCGGAGTCTCCCTTTTTTCCAAAAAATTGGGCCCCACACACACCCACCCCTTCAGTGGCAGCAGTTGTGCCCCAGTTGTACACTTCACAGATAGATTTGCATCAAGCACATTCAAAAATACGCCATAATTAACCGTCCCCAGGATGACACCGGGGTTGGTAGCAAAGTCTTTCCTGATCCCAGTTCTGTTCATCTTGGATCATTTTTAAAAACACAGCAATCAAGGGTTACTCCAAGCGGAGTCTCCCTTTTTTTTCCAAAAATTGGGCCCCACACACACCCACCCATTCAGTGGCAGCAGTTGTGCCCCAGTTGTACACTTCACAGCTAGATTTGCATCAAGCACATTAAAAAATACGCCATAATTAACCGTCCCCAGCATGACACCGGGGTAGGTAGATAAAGTCTTTGCTGAACCATGACTTGTTCATCTTGGCTCCTTTTAAAAAACACAGCAAGCAAGGGTTACTACAAGTGGAGTCTCCCTTTTTTCCAAAAATTGGGCCACACAGACACCCCATCAGTGGCAGCACTTGTGCCCTAGTTGCAAACAGGATGTTTTGATTTGCATCAGGCACATTCCAAATCCACAAGCATTTACTCTCCCCAGGATGACACAGGGGTAGTAAATTCCTTGTGGATCCATGACTTGTTCATTTTGATGAACGTCAGTCTGTCCACATTGTCACTGGACAGACGCGTGCGCTTATCTGTCAGCACACACCCAGCAGCACTGAAGACACGTTCAGAGACAACGCTGGCAGCTGGACATGACAAAATCTCCAAGGCATAAGTTGAGAGCTCTGGCCATTTTTCAAGATTTGAAGCCCAAAATAAGCAAGGCTGCATTTGCAAAGTCATGGCATCGATGTTCATTTGGAGATAATCCTGTATCATCCTCTCCAGCCGTTGACTATGTGTCAGACTTGTTGTCTCTGGTGGCCTTGCAAAGGACGGTCTAAAAAAATTATGAAAAGATTCCATAAAATTGCTGTTACCAGCACCAGATACGGTGCTACTGGTACGGGTAGACTGTTGAAGATGACAAGACCATCCCATGTTTGTCAAGTTACAACTGGGAGATTCACTCCCTGCACCTGCACGGTTGTTTGGTGGAAAAGCCGAGCTAAGATCGAGTAACAGCTTCTGCTGATATTCCTGCATACGTGCGTCCCTTTCTATGGCTGGAATTATGTCACAAAATTTGGACTTGAACCGGGGATCCAATAGTGTGGCAAGCCAATAGTCATCATCACTTCTAATTTTGACAATACGAGAGTCATGTTGGAGGTAGTGCAGCAAGAAGGTGCTCATGTGTCTTGCGCGGCCATGCGGACCAAGTCCACGCTGTGTTTGTGGCATAGAGGTGCTAACCGTTCTTTCTTCCTCTGACATCTTCCCCCAAACTCTTTCAACTGAAATTTGACCAAGATCTCCCTCATCTGCTGAGTCTTCCATGTCCATGGACAGTTCGTCCTCCATTTCTTCATGTTCTCCTGCACTTTCCTCAACATCTCGTCTGCTACCATGCGCCCTTGTTGATCCCTGTCCCCCATGGTCCCATGCCTGCCGCCTTGGTGATGATGAACGTCTGGACCTTGGTGATGTTGTTGTGTCTTGCGCATATGAATCCTCCTGTAGTTCATCCCCTTCCTGTTGTCCCACCCCCTGACTCCGAATAGTGTTTAGTGTGTGCTCCAGCATGTAAATGACTGGAATTGTCATGCTGATAATGGCATTGTCAGCGCTAAACATATTCGTCGCCATGTCGAAACTCTGCAGAAGGGTGCATAGGTCCTTGATCCGAGACCACTCCATCAGGGTGATCTGCCCCACCTCTGCATCTCGTTGGCCCAGGCTATACATCATGACGTATTGCACCAGGGCTCGACGGTGCTGCCACAGTCGCTGTAACATGTGGAGAGTCGAATTCCAGCGTGTCGGCACATCGCATTCAGGCGATGAACCGGCAGGCCGAAAGACTTCTGGAGCGATGCAAGTTGCTCAGCTGCGGCGGTTGAACGGCGGAATTGAGCAGACAGTTTTCGTGCCCTGGTCAGAAGGCCATCTAGGCCGGGATAGTGTGTTAAGAATTGCTGGACAACAAGGTTCAACACGTGAGCCATACAAGGCACGTGTGTCACCTTGCCCAGGCGAAGGGCCGCACCCAGGTTTGCAGCATTGTCGCACACGGCCTTACCAGGCTGCAGGTTGAGTGGAGACAACCATTTATTAAACTCGGACCGCAGAGCTGACCACAACTCCTCAGCTCTGTGACTCCTATTCCCAAGACATGTCAAGCTAAAGACTGCCTGATGCCGTTGCGCTCTGCTGCCAGCATAGTAATGAGGGGTGCGTGATTCCTTCTGCGCAGTGAGAACGCTGGTGGCCTGACCAGGCAGGCTTGGGGCGGAAGTGGAGGACACAGATGAGGTGGAGGAGGCAGAAGCAGTGGCGGAACTTGGACAGACAGAGGATTGACACACAAGTCGTGGGGACAGCAAGACTTGTGCAGCAGACCCTTCACCATCTATCACCATAGTTACCCAGTGCCCAGTCAGCGACATGTAACGTCCCTGTCCATGCTTACTGGTCCAAGTATCTGTGGTGAAATGCACCCGTTGACACACAGAGTTTCTCAAGGAAGCGGTGATGTTGTGTGCGACATGCTGGTGTAGCGCGGGCACACCTTTCTTAGAGAAGTAGTGGCGCCTGGGCATCTGGTACTGGGGCACAGCGACAGACATAAGGTCTCTAAAATCCTGTGTGTCCACCAGGCGGAAAGGCAGCATTTCGGTAGCCAAGAGCTTACAGAGGGATAAAGTCAACCTCTTAGCTTTGTCATGGGTCGCAGGAAATGGCCTTTTATTTGTCCACATCTGAGGGACAGAGATCTGGCTGCTGTGTGTAGACGGTGTTGAGTAGGGTGTCCCTGAAAAAATGCAGGTTTGTGAGGAAAGTGCAGGCGTAGACATGATGTTGCCTTCATGCAACGTTGGTGCTATCGATGTCTGAGAGAGCTGTACACACGCACTTGTTTCCTCTTCCAAACTAACTGACGACGTACCAAGCAAACTGCCTGTTGCGGTTACAGTGGTGGAAGTTGTGCGTGGAAAACCAGGTGTGACAGCTGTCCCCACAGTCCTAGAAGATGAAGAGCGCGCGGATGCACTGGAAGGGGCCGGCGGTGGATGGTTCACTCCGCTAGGCCGCATTGCAGCACGGTGAGCATCCCACCGGGACATATGATATTTATTCATGTGACGATTCATGGAAGAAGTTGTCAAACTGCTGAAGTTTTGACCTCTACTAAGAGAACCATGATAAATTTTACAGATCACATAATTTGGGCGATCTTTTGCTATGTCAAAAAAGGACCAGGCTAGGCAAGGCTTAGAGGGCATGCGACCTGTTGATCCACCCCGACTAGTGCTCAGAGGCAGAGTGGTGGCTGAGGATGCAGTTGTAGACGTGCTACCAGTACTCCGACTCTGTCCAGGAAGGCGCAAGGTAACTTCGTCATCAGTTGCATCCTCCTCCACCACCTCTGTTGACCTCCTCGAGTGCCTGACTGTGGGTTGACAGTAGGTGGGATCTAGAACTTCCTCCTCAATTGTTGTATTTGCACTCCCCTCACCCTCAGACCGAGCCTCTTCTTGCCCTGACCGAATATTTAAGTTGTCATCCCAATCTGGTATCTGCGTCTCATCGTCATCAGTATGTTCCTCATTGTCTATAACAACAGGTGTTACAGTTGGTGAAAAAGGGTCAACATTATGCTCAGAAACTTGGTCCTCACGGTGTTACGGTTGCTGCGAGCACTGGAGACTATGTCTAGATTTCTTGCTACTGCACATGTGCGAGCGCTGGAGACTAAGTCCAGATTTCTTGCTACTGCACATGTGCGAGCGCTGGAGACTAAGTCCAGATTTCTTGCTACTGCACATGTGCGAGCGCTGGAGACTAAGTCCAGATTTCTTGCTACTGCACATGTGCGAGCGCCGGAGACTAAGTCCAATCTTGGAGCCATTGCACATGTGCGGGTGACATCATCGCTGACACGATGTCACATGTCTCTGACACCTTCTATGCCGATTGGTCGCTGGTCATGTGCTTGTGACGTCTTGCTCGGTGATAGGCCAGCATGACGTCACTCCTGTCGTTCTGGCAGCGGATTGGCTCTGGTGTCCTCCATCTTGGATGAGGCACAGAGTCTATATAAGACCCTGACACACGCCGCATGGTGCTCAGTCCTCTTGGTTCATGCATATGAGTAGACGCTCTGTGCGCGTTCCTCTAGGCATTCCTCTGTCTATGCTAGGTGAGCGCTACCGGCAGGGTAGCGTTCTTATACCTTACAGCTTCGGCTGCTGTCCGTATCCTTACCTCTTAGGGGAGCGGACATAGGCAGGTGCCTGAGGCACATGGTCTGGCTGGGCCTTGTGATTCTACTCGTAGGTGGACGTTGCCGCTAGGGTAACGTTCCTTATACTGCGTCTGGCAGTTGTTCGTATCCTCGCACACTAGGGGAGCGAACAGAGGTAGGAGCTTTGTGCGGCTTACGCTGCTGTTCGTCTCTTTTGCACCACTAGAAGAGCGGACCTAGGCAGGTGCCATATCTAGTGGTTCGTGTCCTCGCACACTAGTGGAGCGAACGCAGGTAGGAGCTTTGTGCGGCTTACGCTGCTGTTCGTCTCTTTTGCACCACTAGAAGAGCGGACCTAGGTAGGTGCCATTTCGCACACATTGCCTTTGTCTCTGTGATTGTTAACAGAGATCATTCCACACACCCTCCAAGTAAGGGAGGAATTGCTTTACTTACTTATTATATTCTTCTGTGAGTTAACAGAGGTATTGCACTCTGCCATAGTCTGCAGCAAAGTCTTTGCACGGTGGACCCTGACTGTCTGATACTCCTTTCAGTTATTATCAGACAGCCCCCCGTAACATTAGGACTGAGCCAAGGGTCTGGCAGTTATGGCAGAATATCAGCAGTTACACCGTTACATACAAGTACTTGAGTCACGGCTCAAGAGTATAGAGGATAAACCTCAGACCATGGTGACATCTGCACATGATCCTCGACTTGCTCTGCCAAACAGATATTCTGGCGATGCCAGATCATGTCGTGGTTTCATTAGTCAGTGTCAGATACACCTAGAGGTCAACTCTTCTCGCTTCTCTACGGAGAGGTCCAGAGTAGGCTTTATCATCTCCTTACTTCAGGACAAAGCCTTAGAATGGGCGACTCCCCTATGGGAGCGCTCTGATGTGGTTACTCTGAGACATCAAGACTTTCTTGATGCTCTTAAGGCGGTATTCATGGGTCCGCAGGTTACCCATGATGCGGCCCTGAGACTGTTAGATCTATCTCAGGGTTCGTTATCCACTAGTTCTTATGCCATTGCTTTTAGAACTCTGGTGGCAGAACTAGATTGGCCAGAGAAGGTGTTGATTCCTATCTTCTGGAGAGGGTTGGCAGGCTATGTCAAGGATGCCCTTGCTACTCGTGAGGTCCCTGCTTCTCTGGAGGACTTGATCACAGTAGCAACGAGGATCGATGTACGCCATAAGGAACGTAGACTCGAGGTCTCTTCCTCACGCCCTAAGCATCGGGCTATTCCAGTTGTTGAGGGTCCACTACCATCTTCCTCAGCATCTGAAACATCTCCCACTCCTATGGAGTTAGGTCATACGTCCTCCAGACTACGCAAGTCTGGTCCTCCTATATGTTACGTATGTCGTCAGGCTGGGCACTATGCCAACAAGTGTCCTAGTCGTCAGGGAAACGTCCTGGCCTAGTAACCATTAGAGGGGGGTTACTAGAGACGTCTTCTGCACCCTCTAAGTGTTGTATCCCAGGTCAGCTCTCGTTATCTGAGAATACATGGCCTATTATGGCTTTTGTGGATTCCGGAGCTGACGGGATTTTTGTGTCATCAGGATTTGTAAAGGGATACAATATTCCCTCTATCATGTTAGAGGCGCCTATTCCTGTCCGTGTTGTTAATGGAACTATGTTGTCTGACTCCATTACATTGAGGACAGTTCCCTTGCGCCTTTCCCTGTCTCAGGGTCACATAGAGGAGATTTCTTTTCTTGTTTTGCCTGAGGGTATAGACGACGTACTTCTGGGTCTTCCATGGCTTCGGACTCATGCTCCTCACATTGACTGGGAGTCTGACAGCATTATTAGTTGGGGTTCGAAATGTCAGTCCCGATGTCTTCCCTTACCACCTAAGGTCGTTGCGGTTGCATCAACTGATCTCTCTCCCATACCTACACCCTATTTGGATTTCGCTGACGTGTTCTCCAAACAGGGTGCTGAGGTTCTTCCACCCCATAGGCCGTATGACTGTGCCATAGACCTTATCCAAGGTTCGGTTCCACCTAAAGGCAGGGTTTACCCCCTGTCGATACCTGAGTCGGAGGCCATGTCGACCTATATAAGAGAGAGTTTAGAGAAGGGGTTCATTCGTAAGTCTGTCTCTCCCACGGGAGCTGGGTTTTTCTTTGTTCGGAAGAAAGAGGGTGATTTGCGTCCCTGCATAGATTACAGGGGTCTCAACGCAATCACAATAAATAACAAATACCCATTACCTTTAATTTCGGAGCTCTTTGACAGACTGAGAGGAGCTCAAGTTTTTACGAAGTTGGATCTGCGGGGTGCGTATAACTTGGTACGAATTCGAAAGGGTGACGAATGGAAGACCGCTTTTAACACCCGAGACGGTCACTATGAATACCTCGTCATGCCTTTTGGGTTATGTAATGCACCCGCAGTATTTCAGGACTTTGTAAACGATGTATTCAGGGATTTACTGTTATCCTCAGTAGTGGTGTATCTGGACGACATCCTGATTTTTTCTCCTGATCTGGAGACTCATCGTCAGGATGTCGTTCGTGTCCTTTCCCGTTTAAGGGAGCACTCATTGTTTGCTAAACTCGAGAAATGTGTATTCGAGCAGTCCTCATTGCCTTTTTTGGGTTACATTATCTCACAAGAGGGTCTGGCTATGGATCCTGCGAAGCTCTCTGCTGTCCTTCAATGGTCCGAACCTCATTCCTTGAAGGCGGTGCAACGCTTCTTAGGATTCATAAATTATTACAGGCAGTTCATACCCCATTTTTCTACTTTGGTGGCCCCTTTGGTGGCCTTGACTAAGAAAGGTGCTAATCCCAAAGCCTGGTCTACTGAGACATCTCAGGCTTTTGAGGCAGTAAAAAGACACTTTTCAACTGTTCCCGTTCTTCAAAGACCCGATGAGAATAAGCCCTTCCTCTTAGAGGTTGATGCCTCTTCAGTGGGTGCTGGTGCAGTCTTGTATCAAAAGAACGGTGCAGGTAGAAAAAGGCCGTGTTTCTTCTTTGCTAAAACCTTTTCACCGGCAGAGAGAAACTATACCATTGGGGATAGGGAACTGCTCGCCTTGAGATTAGCCTTGGAGGAGTGGCGTCACTTGCTGGAAGGAGCGAAACATCCTTTCCAGGTCTATACAGACCATAAGAATCTGACGTACTTACAAACCGCTCAGCGTCTGAATCCTCGCCAAGCCCGCTGGTCCTTGTTTTTCTCCCGCTTTCACTTCTCCATCAACTATCTGTCTGGGAGTAAGAATAACAAGGCAGACGCCCTGTCTCGCTCTATGCTTTCTACCCAGGAAGAGATTGACGAACCTCGTCTTATCCTTCCCTCCAGGGTTTTTCATACGCTCTCCCCTGTGACGTTAGACCAAATCCCACCGGGCAAGACCTTTGTTCCGCCTGATCGACAGAATGATATACTGTCATGGGCCCACACCTCAAAGGTGGGTGGGCATTTTGGTATTAGGCGGACACGAGAGTTACTGGAGAGGTGGTATTGGTGGCCACACTTAGCCAGCCACGTAAAGAGATATGTCGGTTCCTGCTACTCGTGTGCTCGCAACCGTCCATTACGGCAGAGACCGGCTGGGCTCTTGCATCCTTTACCAGTGCCAGATAGACCATGGGAGGTGGTAGGCATGGACTTTGTGGGTGATCTTCCATGTTCACAGGGACATAGATTTGTGTGGGTCATTACGGACCATTTCTCCCGGATGGTTCATCTCGTACCGTTATCGAGAATCCCATCTTCCAGGGTACTAGCCAAACTATTCCTCAAGCATGTCTTTAGGCTTCACGGGATGCCAGATCGTATCATTTGTGATAGAGGCCCGCAATTTACTTCCCGTTTCTGGCGAGATCTTTGTAGCCTTCTGCAAATTGAGTTGAATCTCTCTTCGGTATACCATCCGGAGACTAATGGTTTGGTTGAACGTACCAATCAATCTATGATTATATACCTTCGACACTTTGTTGCTGAGAACCACGATAACTGGTCCTCCCTCCTACCCTGGGCAGAATTTGCCCTTAACAATTCGCTGGCTGAGGCCACTGGGCAGACACCGTTCGTACTCAATAATGGGCAACACCCTAGGGTACCAGTACCGTTTCCCGCTGCTGCACCTCCTCCTCTTGTGGCCGACTGGGCAACTAATGCCAGAGAGGTTTGGGATCGGACTCAAGAGTCGATCCAAGCAGCTAAGGACCGTATGAAGACGGTGTCCGATCGGTTTCGTCGCCCGGCTCCTGTCTTTTCTCCAGGGGACTTTGTGTGGCTCTCTGCAAAACACGTGAGACTTAGAGTGAGCTCTGTCAAATTTGCTCCTCGCTTCCTGGGTCCTTATGAGGTTCTTCGACAGGTAAATCCTGTAGTCTATCAATTGAAGTTACCTGTTCATCTTAGGATTCATGACAAATTCCATGTCTCACTGCTAAAGCCGGCTATTTTACCTCATGCTCGTGAAGTGCACTCTCCTGCCTCTGATTCCTCTCGCTCTAGCTATGAGGTACGAGCCATAGTTGGTTCTAAGATGGTTAGAGGGCGCAGGTTCTTCTTGATAGATTGGGATGGCTATGGCCCGGAACATCGCTCTTGGGAGCCTGAGGAGGCTGTCCATGCTCCCGACTTAGTTGCCGATTACCTGCGTCGCCGGGAGGGGGGTCCTTGAGGGGGAGGTACTGTTACGGTTGCTGCGAGCACTGGAGACTATGTCTAGATTTCTTGCTACTGCACATGTGCGAGCGCTGGAGACTAAGTCCAGATTTCTTGCTACTGCACATGTGCGAGCGCTGGAGACTAAGTCCAGATTTCTTGCTACTGCACATGTGCGAGCGCTGGAGACTAAGTCCAGATTTCTTGCTACTGCACATGTGCGAGCGCCGGAGACTAAGTCCAATCTTGGAGCCATTGCACATGTGCGGGTGACATCATCGCTGACACGAGGTCACATGTCTCTGACACCTTCTATGCCGATTGGTCGCTGGTCATGTGCTTGTGACGTCTTGCTCGGTGATAGGCCAGCATGACGTCACTCCTGTCGTTCTGGCAGCGGATTGGCTCTGGTGTCCTCCATCTTGGATGAGGCACAGAGTCTATATAAGACCCTGACACACGCCGCATGGTGCTCAGTCCTCTTGGTTCATGCATATGAGTAGACGCTCTGTGCGCGTTCCTCTAGGCATTCCTCTGTCTATGCTAGGTGAGCGCTACCGGCAGGGTAGCGTTCTTATACCTTACAGCTTCGGCTGCTGTCCGTATCCTTACCTCTTAGGGGAGCGGACATAGGCAGGTGCCTGAGGCACATGGTCTGGCTGGGCCTTGTGATTCTACTCGTAGGTGGACGTTGCCACTAGGGTAACGTTCCTTATACTGCGTCTGGCAGTTGTTCGTATCCTCGCACACTAGGGGAGCGAACAGAGGTAGGAGCTTTGTGCGGCTTACGCTGCTGTTCGTCTCTTTTGCACCACTAGAAGAGCGGACCTAGGCAGGTGCCATATCTAGTGGTTCGTGTCCTCGCACACTAGTGGAGCGAACGCAGGTAGGAGCTTTGTGCGGCTTACGCTGCTGTTCGTCTCTTTTGCACCACTAGAAGAGCGGACCTAGATAGGTGCCATTTCGCACACATTGCCTTTGTCTCTGTGATTGTTAACAGAGATCATTCCACACACCCTCCAAGTAAGGGAGGAATTGCTTTACTTACTTATTATATTCTTCTGTGAGTTAACAGAGGTATTGCACTCTGCCATAGTCTGCAGCAAAGTCTTTGCACGGTGGACCCTGACTGTCTGATACTCCTTTCAGTTATTATCAGACAGCCCCCCGTAACACACGGCCTGAATCAGAGTCACAAAGGTTCTGGGCATCACTGCAGACCATTTCCTGTTCTGTACTCACTGTAGCTTGGGAGCAGACCTCTGATTCCCAGGCTATAGTGTGACTGAACAGCTCTGCAGACTCAGCCATCTCAGTTCCACCATACTGTGCAGGGCGGATGGAGACTTCAGAGCTGGGAGAAAGCAAGTTTGATTGGGATGACAACTCAGAGGACTGGTGTTTTTTGGATGCGGTAGTTGAGGTGGCGGAGAGGGCACTTGTTGGACCACTTGAGATCCATTCAAGCATTTTCCTTTTTTGGCCATCATCTACCTTTGTTCCAGTTGTCCGTGTCCGTAAAAAAGGGAGCACATCGGATTGTCCACGGTAAGTAGTAGACATCTTACTTTTGCTGGAAGATGGTCTATCTTCAGCAGATGTTAATGGAGCTTTGCCACCTTCCCCACGGACAAACCCTTTTTTTCCTTTTCCAACACGCCTGTTCCCCTTTCCACCAGCATCTGTCATTTTGCCACTCATTTTGATTGCGACAAGATTGTGCACTTAAAATGTGGTAGTAAAAATTGAGAGGTGGTGTAGATTGCAGTGGTGGTCTAGCTTTATTAACAGCAGAATAATAAAGAATAAATATCCCTGACAATGCAACTACGGCCCTTAAACTGGCAGCAGTGTTTGCTAGTATAATGGCTTAGCTACAATGAGTTTGAGTGTGCAATGCAGGCAGAGGTGCTGCAAATATCTTTGCACTAGTGGGACTATACAGAAGTCCAATAGCCACGTTTAGGATGCCACTAGGTACACTCAGTGTTTGCTAGTATAATGGCTTAGCTACAATGAGTTTGAGTGTGCAATGCAGGCAGACGTGCTGCAAATATCTTTGCACTAGTGGGACTATACAGAAGTCCAATAGCCACGTTTAGGATGCCACTAGGTACACTCAGTGTTTGCTAGTATAATGGCTTAGCTACAATGAGTTTGAGTGTGCAATGCAGGTAGAGGTGGTGCAAATATCTTTGCACTAGTGGGACTATACAGAAGTCCAATAGCCACGTTTAGGATGACACTAGGTACACTCAGTGCTTGCTAGTATAATGGCTTAGCTACAATGAGTTTGAGTGTGCAATACAGGCAGACGTGCTGCAAATATCTTTGCACTAGTGGGACAATACAGAAGTCCAATAGCCACGTTTAGGATGACACTAGGTACACTCAGTGCTTGCTAGTATAATGGCTTAGTAACAATGAGTTGGAGTGTGCAATGCAGGCAGACGTGCTGCAAATATCTTTGCACTAGTGGGACTATACAGAAGTCCAATAGCCACGTTTAGGATGCCACTAGGTACACTCAGTATTTGCTAGTATAATGGCTTAGTAACAATGAGTTGGAGTGTGCAAAGGACAGGAGGGTACAGTGCCAGGGTTGTGGGTCTCTGGGTAGAGGAATGGAAGCCTGCCTTTCTATCCTTCCTAATGGGGAAATGCAGCGAGGAAATCCCTGACCTTAGCTACACAGACGCTGTCATCTTGTGTAGCTGTTAAACTCTGTTTTCAGGACCTGTCACCTATGGCTCTGACCCTGCCGGTGTGAGCCCTTAAAAGGACTGATAGAAAGTGCTATCCCTAAGCTGTCCAGCGCTGTGTATGGAACGTATACAGCAGTATCGGCGATAGGAGCTGCGCCAGTAATGTCTGACACCAAGGACTAGAGTTGAGCGCGGTTCGCGGTTCGAGGTTCTCCAGTTCTAAGCTCGAGTGATTTTTGGGGCTGTTCGAGATCGAACTAGAACTCGAGCTTTTTGCAAAAGCTCGATAGTTCTAGATACGTTCGAGAACGGTTCTAGCAGCAAAAAGCAGGGCTTTTTACAGCTACAGTGTGCAGGAGCCATCGCTGGCAGCCTGCCAGAAGCTGGTAACCAAGATAAACATCGGGTATCCAAGCAAAGCGCTTTGGTTAGTAACCCGATGTTTATCTTAGTTACGTGCAGGAAGCCCACACTTCCCACTCAGCTCACTCCGCCCCCTCCTGCCCGCGGCATGTACACATATACACACACACACGTACACATACATACACACACACACACACACACACATCCCCCCCCCCCGCTCGGCTTACCTGCGGTGATGAAGTCCCGCCATCCCGACCTCAGCGCTGTCACTGTCCTCCATGGCCGCTTGTCACATCACCTCTCGCTTCCGACCCGAGACTGACTAGCGGTGACGTCACGGACCTCTCGCGATATTTGGCTGTGAAGGCGCCGGTCACTGAACTCAGTGACAGGGGCTGTCGGCAGTGCTGGAGATCAGCGCAGGTAATGTACCTCGCTGACAGCAGCACTTGTCATCCCCTGCAGTGACCTGGGCTGACCCATTGATGTTAGCTCAGGTCACTGCACTGCTCTCCCAGCCAATGGGGAACATCCTGCTCTTCATTGACTGGGACAGTGTGGATCGTCATGGCAACCCCTTGGATTACACCAGACCTGGATTTGTTTTTCATTCTAATAAATTGGTTAAAGAGGGAATGTTTTGGGGAGTGTTTTTTCAAATAAAAATGTGTTTGTCGTCTATTTTTTTTTATTACTGACTGGGTTGGTGATGTCGGGTATCTGATAGACGCCTGACCTCACCAACCCCAGGGCTTGATGCCAGGTGACATTACACATCTGGTATTAACCCCATATATTACCCCGTTTGCCACCACACCAGGGCGCGGGATGAGCTGGGGCGAAGCACCAGGATTGGCGCATCTAATGGATGCGCCACTTCTGGGGCGGCTGCGGCCTGCTATTTTTAGGCTTGGGAGAGTCCAATAACTATGGACCTCCCTAGTCTGAGAATATCAGGCCCCAGCTGTCTGCTTTACCTTGGCTGGTGATCCAATTTTGGGGGACCCCTACGTTTTTTTTTTTTTTTAAATTATTTATTTAATTTAAAATAACAGCGTGGGGTGCCCTCAGTTTTGGATTACCAGCCAAGGTGAGGTTGCCAGCTGTGGTCTGCAGGCTGCAGCCGTCTGCTTTACCCTAGCTGGCTACAAAACTAGGGGGAACCCTACGTCATTTTTGTTTTCATTTTTTTGGCAAAATACAAAGCTAAGCACCCCTTAGTGCCACATGAAAGGCACCAAAGGGTGCTCCACTTTTTCTCCATTTTTGCTCCACTTTTTCTCCACTTTTTCTCCACTTTTTCTCCATTTAGTTCTCCACTTTTTCTCCACTTTTTCTCCACTTTTTCTCCACTTTTTCTCCACTTTTTCTCCATTTTTTCTCCACTTTTTCTCCACTTTTTCTCCACTTTTTCTCCACTTTTTCTCCACTTTTTCTCCATTTTTTTCTCCACTTTTTCTCCACTTTTTCTCCACTTTTTCTCCATTTTTTTCTCCACTTTTTCTCCATTTTTTCTCCACTTTTTCTCCACTTTTTCTCCACTTTTTCTCCACTTTTTCTCCATTTTTTCTCCACTTATTCTCCACTTATTCTCTACTTTTTCTCCACTTTTTCTCCACTTTTTCTCCACTTTTTCTCCACCTTTTCTCCACCTTTTCTCCATTTTTTCTCCACTTTTCTCCACTTTTTCTCCACTTTTTCTCCACTTTTTCTCCACCTTTTCTCCACCTTTTCTCCATTTTTTCTCCACTTTTTCTCCACTTTTTCTCCACTTTTTCTCCACTTTTTCTCCACTTTTTCTCCACCTTTTCTCCACTTTTTCTCCATTTTTTTCTCCACTTTTTCTCCACTTTTTCTCCGTTCTTTTTCTATGGTCGGTCTACCCATTAGCTCTGCCATGCATACTGTAGCTCTACACCTACTGCACATGTTACTTTATGATTGACATCTCTTTCGTACCAGAGCTGTCTAAGCCTACTCTGACCCCATATTTGTCATTACTATATTGTCCTTGTACTGTATTATGACATTTGTATCATGTGTTTCATTTCTTGCTGTGTTGCAATTTTTTTGCTGCATCCCAATTGTACCTCTACATTGTTCGAGTTTATGATATTGTTCTCTCACTCTTATGTGATACTGATTATTGTCATTTTTCATGATTACATGCAGATAAGTCCAATCTGGCGAAGACTCAGGCCGAAACGTCATTTGTAACTTGTTTTGGACAAAAACATATATGCTTATGAAAAAAATTTTTTCTTAATACGGACTAATAAAGAGTGATTTTGCATTACTATCCATTGTGACTTACTGACTTAGTCTGGGAGATATAGAGTGCCGAGGTTACTCACTAATTTTATCTATTATTACCTCTGAGCACCTATATACCAGTGAGCAGAGCTTCCTCTACAGTAGTTCTCCTGATTAGGCATGCCCTTACCTCATGAGCAGGGCATTGCAGCTTTGGTAGCAACCATTACGACATGGACTCTGCTGCTGTCGACCCGGGGAGAGTGAGTGCAGATTCATTGCACCCACACTCCTCACATGAAGGGTCCGCACTCCTAGAAAATGGGGGATACGTTCCCTGAGTGTCTCCCCCCATATTCTAGACGGTCCAGAGTCGTCGTGGGACCCCTTTATTTTTTTTCTTACAATAAATTGGTGAAAGAGGAAATGTTTTGGGGACTGTTTTTTCAAATAAATTTCTTTTGTCGATTTTTTGTTTTTGTTAGTACTGACAGTTTATGATGTTGGGTATCTAATAGACGCCATGACATCACAAACTGCTGGGCTTGATCTCAGGTGACTTTACAGCTAGTATCAACCCGATTTATTACCCCGTTTGCCACTGCACCAGGGCACGGGATGAGCTGGGGTGAAGCGCCAGGATTGGCGCATCTAGTGGATGCGCCACGTCTGGGGTGCCTGCGGCCTGCTATTTTTAGGCTGTGAAGGCCCAATAACTATGGACCTTCCCACCCTGAGAATACCAGACCACAGCTGTCCGCTTTACCTTGGCTGGTGATCCAATTTGGGGGGGACCCTACTTTTATTGTGTAATTATTAATATTTATAAAATAATTATAAAAAAGAGCCTGAGGGGACCTCCACATTGGATCCCCAACCACGGTAAAGCTGCCAGCTGTGGTTTTCAGGCTACAGCCGTCTGCTTTACCCTAGCTGGCTATCAAAAATGGGGGGACCCAACGTCATTTTTTTTTTTTTAACTATTTTTTAAATAGAAAAAATTAATGGGCTTCCCTGTATTTTGATTGCCAACCAAGGTAACGGCAGGCAGATGGGGGTGGCAACCCATAGCTGTCTGCTTTATCTGCGCTGAGAATCAAAAATACCGCGGAGCGCTACGTCATTTTTTTAAAGATTTATTTTTACAGCACTGTGATGTCCAGCAATCAAAATACAGGGAAGCCCATTTTATTTTTAGTTATTTAAATAAATAATTAAAAAAAATATATATGGGCTCCTGCTGCATTTTTTGTATTGCTAGCTAAGGGTAATCCAAGCAGCTACTGGCTGCTAACCCCCACTGCTTGGTGTTACCTTCACTGGCAATGGAAAATCCAGGGAAGCATTTTTTATTTTTTTTGCCAAAAAACTACAAAAAAAGGATGTGAGCTTCGCCATATTTTTGTATGCTAGCCAGGTATAGCAGGCAGGTGCTGGAAGAGTTGGATACAGCGCCAGAAGATGGCGCTTCTATGAAAATGCCATTTTCTGAGGCGGCTGCAGACTGCAATTCGCAGCAGTGGGGCCCAGAAAGCTCAGGCCAACCTGTGGTGCGGATTCCAATCCCCAGCTGCCTAGTTGTACCTGGCTGGACACAAAAATGGGGCGAAGCCTACGTCATTTGTTTTCTAATTATTTCATGAAATTCATGAAATAATAAAAAATGGGCTTCCCTTTATTTTTGGTTCCCAGCCGGGTACAAATAGGCAACTGGGGGTTGGGGGCAGCCGTACCTGCCTGCTGTACCTGGCTAGCATACAAAAATATGGCGAAGCCCACATAATTTTTTCAGGGGGCAAAAAACTTCTGCATACAGTCCTGGATGGAGTATGCTGAGCCTTGTAGTTCTGCAGCTGCTGTCTGTCTGTATGGAGACGAGCAGACAGCAGCTGCAGAACTACAAGGCTCAGCATACTCCATCCAGGACTGTATGCAGAATTTTTTTGCCCACCAAAAAAATGACGTGGGCTTCGCCATATTTTTGTATGCTAGCCAGGTACAGCTGGCAGCCACGGGCTGCCTCCAACCCCCAGTTGCCTATTTGTACCCGGCTGGGAACCAAAAATATAGGGAAGCCCGTTTTTTTTTAATTATTTCACTTATTTCATGAAATAATTAAAAAACAAATGACGTGGGCTTCGCCCCATTTTTGTGTCCAGCCGGGTACAACTAGGCAGCTGGGGATTGGAATCCGCAGCACAGGTTAGCCCGAGGTTTGTGGGCGCCTCTGCTGCGTATTTCAGTCCGCAGCCGTCCCAGAAAATGGCGCTCTCATAGAAGCGCCATCATCTGGCGCTGTATCCAACTCTTCCAACAGCCCTGGAGCCGGGTGGCTTGTTGGGTAATCATGAGTTAATACTGGCTTTGTTTTACCAGCCAGTATTAAGCCAAAGATTCTTAATGTCAGGCACGTTTGACCCGGCCATTAAGAATCTCCAATAAAGGGTTAAAAAAAAGACACCACACAGAGAAACAATACTTTAATAGAAATAAATACACAGACACATTAGAGACTCCATCTTTATTACCCCCTGTCAGCCCTCCACGATCCTGCTCTTCTGTCTTCTTTCTTTCTAGTGTAGAAAAAACAAAAAGCAGCACCAAATGTGCACTACAGCACTAAACATTCCAAACTGTACTTATTTTAAAAATTTTGAGATTTTTGGCAAAAAATTGCAATTTCTTGAGCTGCTTCGCCACGTCACGGCAAATCTCATTTGAAGCAGTCCTACACTAAAATATTTTTATAAAATGTGCCATACGGCCTCACATATGAATAGTAGAACTGCTCTCAGCAGCACTCACCTGGTCTATTTCAATCCCGTACCCATGACTGAGTCATGGCTGTGGGCGGGACAGGTCCAAGCAAATGCTGCATGAAGTAAATAGCCTGTGGACAAAGCCTGATGACTTAATGTGAACAGTCACCAACCGCCAAAATCTAGACAGATGGAATACATCCCAAATTGGGGTGCAAAGCAAGGTGGAGGTCAACCACCGACCAATTCAATGAAGAAAAAACAAAAAGCAGCACCAAATGTGCACTACAGCACTAAACATTCCAAACTGTACTTATTTTAAAAATTTTGAGATTTTTGGCAAAAAATTGCAATTTCTTGAGCTGCTTCGCCACGTCACGGCAAATCTCATTTGAAGCAGTCCTACACTAAAATATTTTTATAAAATGTGCCATACGGCCTCACATATGAATAGTAGAACTGCTCTCAGCAGCACTCACCTGGTCTATTTCAATCCCGTACCCATGACTGAGTCATGGCTGTGGGCGGGACAGGTCCAAGCAAATGCTGCATGAAGTAAATAGCCTGTGGACAAAGCCTGATGACTTAATGTGAACAGTCACCAACCGCCAAAATCTAGACAGATGGAATACATCCCAAATTGGGGTGCAAAGCAAGGTGGAGGTCAACCACCGACCAATTCAATGAAGAAAAAACAAAAAGCAGCACCAAATGTGCACTACAGCACTAAACATTCCAAACTGTACTTATTTTAAAAATTTTGAGATTTTTGGCAAAAAATTGCAATTTCTTGAGCTGCTTCGCCACGTCACGGCAAATCTCATTTGAAGCAGTCCTACACTAAAATATTTTTATAAAATGTGCCATACGGCCTCACATATGAATAGTAGAACTGCTCTCAGCAGCACTCACCTGGTCTATTTCAATCCCGTACCCATGACTGAGTCATGGCTGTGGGCGGGACAGGTCCAAGCAAATGCTGCATGAAGTAAATAGCCTGTGGACAAAGCCTGATGACTTAATGTGAACAGTCACCAACCGCCAAAATCTAGACAGATGGAATACATCCCAAATTGGGGTGCAAAGCAAGGTGGAGGTCAACCACCGACCAATTCAATGAAGAAAAAACAAAAAGCAGCACCAAATGTGCACTACAGCACTAAACATTCCAAACTGTACTTATTTTAAAAATTTTGAGATTTTTGGCAAAAAATTGCAATTTCTTGAGCTGCTTCGCCACGTCACGGCAAATCTCATTTGAAGCAGTCCTACACTAAAATATTTTTATAAAATGTGCCATACGGCCTCACATATGAATAGTAGAACTGCTCTCAGCAGCACTCACCTGGTCTATTTCAATCCCGTACCCATGACTGAGTCATGGCTGTGGGCGGGACAGGTCCAAGCAAATGCTACATGAAGTAAATAGCCTGTGGACAAAGCCTGATGACTTAATGTGAACAGTCACCAACCGCCAAAATCTAGACAGATGGAATACATCCCAAATTGGGGTGCAAAGCAAGGTGGAGGTCAACCACCGACCAATTCAATGAAGAAAAAACAAAAAGCAGCACCAAATGTGCACTACAGCACTAAACATTCCAAACTGTACTTATTTTAAAAATTTTGAGATTTTTGGCAAAAAATTGCAATTTCTTGAGCTGCTTCGCCACGTCACGGCAAATCTCATTTGAAGCAGTCCTACACTAAAATATTTTTATAAAATGTGCCATACGGCCTCACATATGAATAGTAGAACTGCTCTCAGCAGCACTCACCTGGTCTATTTCAATCCCGTACCCATGACTGAGTCATGGCTGTGGGCGGGACAGGTCCAAGCAAATGCTGCATGAAGTAAATAGCCTGTGGACAAAGCCTGATGACTTAATGTGAACAGTCACCAACCGCCAAAATCTAGACAGATGGAATACATCCCAAATTGGGGTGCAAAGCAAGGTGGAGGTCAACCACCGACCAATTCAATGAAGAAAAAACAAAAAGCAGCACCAAATGTGCACTACAGCACTAAACATTCCAAACTGTACTTATTTTAAAAATTTTGAGATTTTTGGCAAAAAATTGCAATTTCTTGAGCTGCTTCGCCACGTCACGGCAAATCTCATTTGAAGCAGTCCTACACTAAAATATTTTTATAAAATGTGCCATACGGCCTCACATATGAATAGAGAACTGCTCTCAGCAGCACTCACCTGGTCTATTTCAATCCCGTACCCATGACTGAGTCATGGCTGTGGGCGGGACAGGTCCAAGCAAATGCTGCATGAAGTAAATAGCCTGTGGACAAAGCCTGATGACTTAATGTGAACAGTCACCAACCGCCAAAATCTAGACAGATGGAATACATCCCAAATTGGGGTGCAAAGCAAGGTGGAGGTCAACCACCGACCAATTCAATGAAGAAAAAACAAAAAGCAGCACCAAATGTGCACTACAGCACTAAACATTCCAAACTGTACTTATTTTAAAAATTTTGAGATTTTTGGCAAAAAATTGCAATTTCTTGAGCTGCTTCGCCACGTCACGGCAAATCTCATTTGAAGCAGTCCTACACTAAAATATTTTTATAAAATGTGCCATACGGCCTCACATATGAATAGTAGAACTGCTCTCAGCAGCACTCACCTGGTCTATTTCAATCCCGTACCCATGACTGAGTCATGGCTGTGGGCGGGACAGGTCCAAGCAAATGCTGCATGAAGTAAATAGCCTGTGGACAAAGCCTGATGACTTAATGTGAACAGTCACCAACCGCCAAAATCTAGACAGATGGAATACATCCCAAATTGGGGTGCAAAGCAAGGTGGAGGTCAACCACCGACCAATTCAATGAAGAAAAAACAAAAAGCAGCACCAAATGTGCACTACAGCACTAAACATTCCAAACTGTACTTATTTTAAAAATTTTGAGATTTTTGGCAAAAAATTGCAATTTCTTGAGCTGCTTCGCCACGTCACGGCAAATCTCATTTGAAGCAGTCCTACACTAAAATATTTTTATAAAATGTGCCATACGGCCTCACATATGAATAGTAGAACTGCTCTCAGCAGCACTCACCTGGTCTATTTCAATCCCGTACCCATGACTGAGTCATGGCTGTGGGCGGGACAGGTCCAAGCAAATGCTGCATGAAGTAAATAGCCTGTGGACAAAGCCTGATGACTTAATGTGAACAGTCACCAACCGCCAAAATCTAGACAGATGGAATACATCCCAAATTGGGGTGCAAAGCAAGGTGGAGGTCAACCACCGACCAATTCAATGAAGAAAAAACAAAAAGCAGCACCAAATGTGCACTACAGCACTAAACATTCCAAACTGTACTTATTTTAAAAATTTTGAGATTTTTGGCAAAAAATTGCAATTTCTTGAGCTGCTTCGCCACGTCACGGCAAATCTCATTTGAAGCAGTCCTACACTAAAATATTTTTATAAAATGTGCCATACGGCCTCACATATGAATAGTAGAACTGCTCTCAGCAGCACTCACCTGGTCTATTTCAATCCCGTACCCATGACTGAGTCATGGCTGTGGGCGGGACAGGTCCAAGCAAATGCTGCATGAAGTAAATAGCCTGTGGACAAAGCCTGATGACTTAATGTGAACAGTCACCAACCGCCAAAATCTAGACAGATGGAATACATCCCAAATTGGGGTGCAAAGCAAGGTGGAGGTCAACCACCGACCAATTCAATGAAGAAAAAACAAAAAGCAGCACCAAATGTGCACTACAGCACTAAACATTCCAAACTGTACTTATTTTAAAAATTTTGAGATTTTTGGCAAAAAATTGCAATTTCTTGAGCTGCTTCGCCACGTCACGGCAAATCTCATTTGAAGCAGTCCTACACTAAAATATTTTTATAAAATGTGCCATACGGCCTCACATATGAATAGTAGAACTGCTCTCAGCAGCACTCACCTGGTCTATTTCAATCCCGTACCCATGACTGAGTCATGGCTGTGGGCGGGACAGGTCCAAGCAAATGCTGCATGAAGTAAATAGCCTGTGGACAAAGCCTGATGACTTAATGTGAACAGTCACCAACCGCCAAAATCTAGACAGATGGAATACATCCCAAATTGGGGTGCAAAGCAAGGTGGAGGTCAACCACCGACCAATTCAATGAAGAAAAAAAAAAAGCAGCACCAAATGTGCACTACAGCACTAAACATTCCAAACTGTACTTATTTTAAAAATTTTGAGATTTTTGGCAAAAAATTGCAATTTCTTGAGCTGCTTCGCCACGTCACGGCAAATCTCATTTGAAGCAGTCCTACACTAAAATATTTTTATAAAATGTGCCATACGGCCTCACATATGAATAGTAGAACTGCTCTCAGCAGCACTCACCTGGTCTATTTCAATCCCGTACCCATGACTGAGTCATGGCTGTGGGCGGGACAGGTCCAAGCAAATGCTGCATGAAGTAAATAGCCTGTGGACAAAGCCTGATGACTTAATGTGAACAGTCACCAACCGCCAAAATCTAGACAGATGGAATACATCCCAAATTGGGGTGCAAAGCAAGGTGGAGGTCAACCACCGACCAATTCAATGAAGAAAAAACAAAAAGCAGCACCAAATGTGCACTACAGCACTAAACATTCCAAACTGTACTTATTTTAAAAATTTTGAGATTTTTGGCAAAAAATTGCAATTTCTTGAGCTGCTTCGCCACGTCACGGCAAATCTCATTTGAAGCAGTCCTACACTAAAATATTTTTATAAAATGTGCCATACGGCCTCACATATGAATAGTAGAACTGCTCTCAGCAGCACTCACCTGGTCTATTTCAATCCCGTACCCATGACTGAGTCATGGCTGTGGGCGGGACAGGTCCAAGCAAATGCTGCATGAAGTAAATAGCCTGTGGACAAAGCCTGATGACTTAATGTGAACAGTCACCAACCGCCAAAATCTAGACAGATGGAATACATCCCAAATTGGGGTGCAAAGCAAGGTGGAGGTCAACCACCGACCAATTCAATGAAGAAAAAACAAAAAGCAGCACCAAATGTGCACTACAGCACTAAACATTCCAAACTGTACTTATTTTAAAAATTTTGAGATTTTTGGCAAAAAATTGCAATTTCTTGAGCTGCTTCGCCACGTCACGGCAAATCTCATTTGAAGCAGTCCTACACTAAAATATTTTTATAAAATGTGCCATACGGCCTCACATATGAATAGTAGAACTGCTCTCAGCAGCACTCACCTGGTCTATTTCAATCCCGTACCCATGACTGAGTCATGGCTGTGGGCGGGACAGGTCCAAGCAAATGCTGCATGAAGTAAATAGCCTGTGGACAAAGCCTGATGACTTAATGTGAACAGTCACCAACCGCCAAAATCTAGACAGATGGAATACATCCCAAATTGGGGTGCAAAGCAAGGTGGAGGTCAACCACCGACCAATTCAATGAAGAAAAAACAAAAAGCAGCACCAAATGTGCACTACAGCACTAAACATTCCAAACTGTACTTATTTTAAAAATTTTGAGATTTTTGTCAAAAAATTGCAATTTCTTGAGCTGCTTCGCCACGTCACGGCAAATCTCATTTGAAGCAGTCCTACACTAAAATATTTTTATAAAATGTGCCATACGGCCTCACATATGAATAGTAGAACTGCTCTCAGCAGCACTCACCTGGTCTATTTCAATCCCGTACCCATGACTGAGTCATGGCTGTGGGCGGGACAGGTCCAAGCAAATGCTGCATGAAGTAAATAGCCTGTGGACAAAGCCTGATGACTTAATGTGAACAGTCACCAACCGCCAAAATCTAGACAGATGGAATACATCCCAAATTGGGGTGCAAAGCAAGGTGGAGGTCAACCACCGACCAATTCAATGAAGAAAAAACAAAAAGCAGCACCAAATGTGCACTACAGCACTAAACATTCCAAACTGTACTTATTTTAAAAATTTTGAGATTTTTGGCAAAAAATTGCAATTTCTTGAGCTGCTTCGCCACGTCACGGCAAATCTCATTTGAAGCAGTCCTACACTAAAATATTTTTATAAAATGTGCCATACGGCCTCACATATGAATAGTAGAACTGCTCTCAGCAGCACTCACCTGGTCTATTTCAATCCCGTACCCATGACTGAGTCATGGCTGTGGGCGGGACAGGTCCAAGCAAATGCTGCATGAAGTAAATAGCCTGTGGACAAAGCCTGATGACTTAATGTGAACAGTCACCAACCGCCAAAATCTAGACAGATGGAATACATCCCAAATTGGGGTGCAAAGCAAGGTGGAGGTCAACCACCGACCAATTCAATGAAGAAAAAACAAAAAGCTATATATATACTTCATGCAGCATTTGCTTGGACCTGTCCCGCCCACAGCCATGACTCAGTCATGGGTACGGGACTGCAATAGACCAGGTGAGTGCTGCTGAGAGCAGTTCTGCTATTTATATGTGAGGCCGCATGGCACATTTTATAAAAATATTTTAGTGTAGGACTGCTTCAAATGAGATTTGCCGTGACGTGGCGAAGCAGCTCAAGAAATTGCAATTTTTTGCCAAAAATCTCAAAAAAAATTTTTTATAATGCAGTTTGGAATATTTGATGCCTTAGTGCACATTGGTGCTGGCTCTTTGTTGTTTCTTTGTTGAATTGGTCGGTGGTTGACCTCCACCTTGCTATGCACCCCAATTTGGGATGTATTCCATCTGTATAGATTTTGGCGTTTGGTGACTGTTCACATTGGGTCATCAGGCTTTGTCCACAGGCTATATATATACTTCATGCAGCATTTGCTTGGACCTGTCCCGCCCACAGCCATGACTCAGTCATGGGTACGGGACTGCAATAGACCAGGTGAGTGCTGCTGAGAGCAGTTCTGCTATCTATATGTGAGGCCGCATGGCACATTTTATAAAAATATTTTAGTGTAGGACTGCTTCAAATGAGATTTGCCGTGACGTGGCGAAGCAGCTCAAGAAATTGCAATTTTTTGCCAAAAATCTCAAAAAAAATTTTTTATAATGCAGTTTGGAATATTTGATGCCTTAGTGCACATTGGTGCTGGCTCTTTGTTGTTTCTTTGTTGAATTGGTCGGTGGTTGACCTCCACCTTGCTATGCACCCCAATTTGGGATGTATTCCATCTGTATAGATTTTGGCGTTTGGTGACTGTTCACATTGGGTCATCAGGCTTTGTCCACAGGCTATATATATACTTCATGCAGCATTTGCTTGGACCTGTCCCGCCCACAGCCATGACTCAGTCATGGGTACGGGACTGCAATAGACCAGGTGAGTGCTGCTGAGAGCAGTTCTGCTATTTATATGTGAGGCCGCATGGCACATTTTATAAAAATATTTTAGTGTAGGACTGCTTCAAATGAGATTTGCCGTGACGTGGCGAAGCAGCTCAAGAAATTGCAATTTTTTGCCAAAAATCTCAAAAAAAATTTTTTATAATGCAGTTTGGAATATTTGATGCCTTAGTGCACATTGGTGCTGGCTCTTTGTTGTTTCTTTGTTGAATTGGTCGGTGGTTGACCTCCACCTTGCTATGCACCCCAATTTGGGATGTATTCCATCTGTATAGATTTTGGCATTTGGTGACTGTTCACATTGGGTCATCAGGCTTTGTCCACAGGCTATATATATACTTCATGCAGCATTTGCTTGGACCTGTCCCGCCCACAGCCATGACTCAGTCATGGGTACGGGACTGCAATAGACCAGGTGAGTGCTGCTGAGAGCAGTTCTGCTATTTATATGTGAGGCCGCATGGCACATTTTATAAAAATATTTTAGTGTAGGACTGCTTCAAATGAGATTTGCCGTGACGTGGCGAAGCAGCTCAAGAAATTGCAATTTTTTGCCAAAAATCTCAAAAAAAATTTTTTATAATGCAGTTTGGAATATTTGATGCCTTAGTGCACATTGGTGCTGGCTCTTTGTTGTTTCTTTGTTGAATTGGTCGGTGGTTGACCTCCACCTTGCTATGCACCCCAATTTGGGATGTATTCCATCTGTATAGATTTTGGCGTTTGGTGACTGTTCACATTGGGTCATCAGGCTTTGTCCACAGGCTATATATATACTTCATGCAGCATTTGCTTGGACCTGTCCCGCCCACAGCCATGACTCAGTCATGGGTACGGGACTGCAATAGACCAGGTGAGTGCTGCTGAGAGCAGTTCTGCTATTTATATGTGAGGCCGCATGGCACATTTTATAAAAATATTTTAGTGTAGGACTGCTTCAAATGAGATTTGCCGTGACGTGGCGAAGCAGCTCAAGAAATTGCAATTTTTTGCCAAAAATCTCAAAAAAAATTTTTTATAATGCAGTTTGGAATATTTGATGCCTTAGTGCACATTGGTGCTGGCTCTTTGTTGTTTCTTTGTTGAATTGGTCGGTGGTTGACCTCCACCTTGCTATGCACCCCAATTTGGGATGTATTCCATCTGTATAGATTTTGGCGTTTGGTGACTGTTCACATTGGGTCATCAGGCTTTGTCCACAGGCTATATATATACTTCATGCAGCATTTGCTTGGACCTGTCCCGCCCACAGCCATGACTCAGTCATGGGTACGGGACTGCAATAGACCAGGTGAGTGCTGCTGAGAGCAGTTCTGCTATTTATATGTGAGGCCGCATGGCACATTTTATAAAAATATTTTAGTGTAGGACTGCTTCAAATTAGATTTGCCGTGACGTGGCGAAGCAGCTCAAGAAATTGCAATTTTTTGCCAAAAATCTCAAAAAAAATTTTTTATAATGCAGTTTGGAATATTTGATGCCTTAGTGCACATTGGTGCTGGCTCTTTGTTGTTTCTTTGTTGAATTGGTCGGTGGTTGACCTCCACCTTGCTATGCACCCCAATTTGGGATGTATTCCATCTGTATAGATTTTGGCGTTTGGTGACTGTTCACATTGGGTCATCAGGCTTTGTCCACAGGCTATATATATACTTCATGCAGCATTTGCTTGGACCTGTCCCGCCCACAGCCATGACTCAGTCATGGGTACGGGACTGCAATAGACCAGGTGAGTGCTGCTGAGAGCAGTTCTGCTATTTATATGTGAGGCCGCATGGCACATTTTATAAAAATATTTTAGTGTAGGACTGCTTCAAATGAGATTTGCCGTGACGTGGCGAAGCAGCTCAAGAAATTGCAATTTTTTGCCAAAAATCTCAAAAAAAATTTTTTATAATGCAGTTTGGAATATTTGATGCCTTAGTGCACATTGGTGCTGGCTCTTTGTTGTTTCTTTGTTGAATTGGTCGGTGGTTGACCTCCACCTTGCTATGCACCCCAATTTGGGATGTATTCCATCTGTATAGATTTTGGCGTTTGGTGACTGTTCACATTGGGTCATCAGGCTTTGTCCACAGGCTATATATATACTTCATGCAGCATTTGCTTGGACCTGTCCCGCCCACAGCCATGACTCAGTCATGGGTACGGGACTGCAATAGACCAGGTGAGTGCTGCTGAGAGCAGTTCTGCTATTTATATGTGAGGCCGCATGGCACATTTTATAAAAATATTTTAGTGTAGGACTGCTTCAAATGAGATTTGCCGTGACGTGGCGAAGCAGCTCAAGAAATTGCAATTTTTTGCCAAAAATCTCAAAAAAAATTTTTTATAATGCAGTTTGGAATATTTGATGCCTTAGTGCACATTGGTGCTGGCTCTTTGTTGTTTCTTTGTTGAATTGGTCGGTGGTTGACCTCCACCTTGCTATGCACCCCAATTTGGGATGTATTCCATCTGTATAGATTTTGGCGTTTGGTGACTGTTCACATTGGGTCATCAGGCTTTGTCCACAGGCTATATATATACTTCATGCAGCATTTGCTTGGACCTGTCCCGCCCACAGCCATGACTCAGTCATGGGTACGGGACTGCAATAGACCAGGTGAGTGCTGCTGAGAGCAGTTCTGCTATTTATATGTGAGGCCGCATGGCACATTTTATAAAAATATTTTAGTGTAGGACTGCTTCAAATGAGATTTGCTGTGACGTGGCGAAGCAGCTCAAGAAATTGCAATTTTTTGCCAAAAATCTCAAAAAAAATTTTTTATAATGCAGTTTGGAATATTTGATGCCTTAGTGCACATTGGTGCTGGCTCTTTGCTGTTTCTTTGTTGAATTGGTCGGTGGTTGACCTCCACCTTGCTATGCACCCCAATTTGGGATGTATTCCATCTGTATAGATTTTGGCGTTTGGTGACTGTTCACATTGGGTCATCAGGCTTTGTCCACAGGCTATATATATACTTCATGCAGCATTTGCTTGGACCTGTCCCGCCCACAGCCATGACTCAGTCATGGGTACGGGACTGCAATAGACCAGGTGAGTGCTGCTGAGAGCAGTTCTGCTATTTATATGTGAGGCCGCATGGCACATTTTATAAAAATATTTTAGTGTAGGACTGCTTCAAATGAGATTTGCCGTGACGTGGCGAAGCAGCTCAAGAAATTGCAATTTTTTGCCAAAAATCTCAAAAAAAAATTTTTTATAATGCAGTTTGGAATATTTGATGCCTTAGTGCACATTGGTGCTGGCTCTTTGTTGTTTCTTTGTTGAATTGGTCGGTGGTTGACCTCCACCTTGCTATGCACCCCAATTTGGGATGTATTCCATCTGTATAGATTTTGGCGTTTGGTGACTGTTCACATTGGGTCATCAGGCTTTGTCCACAGGCTATATATATACTTCATGCAGCATTTGCTTGGACCTGTCCCGCCCACAGCCATGACTCAGTCATGGGTACGGGACTGCAATAGACCAGGTGAGTGCTGCTGAGAGCAGTTCTGCTATTTATATGTGAGGCCGCATGGCACATTTTATAAAAATATTTTAGTGTAGGACTGCTTCAAATGAGATTTGCCGTGACGTGGCGAAGCAGCTCAAGAAATTGCAATTTTTTGCCAAAAATCTCAAAAAAAATTTTTTATAATGCAGTTTGGAATATTTGATGCCTTAGTGCACATTGGTGCTGGCTCTTTGTTGTTTCTTTGTTGAATTGGTCGGTGGTTGACCTCCACCTTGCTATGCACCCCAATTTGGGATGTATTCCATCTGTATAGATTTTGGCGTTTGGTGACTGTTCACATTGGGTCATCAGGCTTTGTCCACAGGCTATATATATACTTCATGCAGCATTTGCTTGGACCTGTCCCGCCCACAGCCATGACTCAGTCATGGGTATGGGACTGCAATAGACCAGGTGAGTGCTGCTGAGAGCAGTTCTGCTATTTATATGTGAGGCCGCATGGCACATTTTATAAAAATATTTTAGTGTAGGACTGCTTCAAATGAGATTTGCCGTGACGTGGCGAAGCAGCTCAAAAAATTGCAATTTTTTGCCAAAAATCTCAAAAAAAATTTTTTATAATGCAGTTTGGAATATTTGATGCCTTAGTGCACATTGGTGCTGGCTCTTTGTTGTTTCTTTGTTGAATTGGTCGGTGGTTGTGTGGCGCCCCAGGACCTGGTCGCCACAACAGCATTGCCCTCCCAAAAGGGTTAATGCTGAGCCTGGAGGTAATTGGGAGATCTATTGGCCAGTAAGTTAACACTCAACACAGTTCTCCCTCCGGCCAGCAGGGGGAGCTCTGAACCTGGAACTTCAGGGAGCATTCCTTAAGTCTGGCTGGAAGGAGGAAGTGGTAGTTAGTCGGGACACAGGAGTGAAAGAGTGCAGACGCAGAGTAGTGCTGCCTTGTAAACTGGGGCCTAGAGCTGGGATAGCTTGGCCCAGTGAAGCAAGGGGAGCAGAGAGGCACAGCAGAGACTCGGACATCGGAGTCTGTAGTTGCCAGGGCATAAAATCCATCCCTGGTAGCTGAATCCGGAGGGCAGGAGAGCTGTAAGACCCCTGCCCCAGAAGCAATCTGAAGGTACCACTGCATCCCAAGGGCCTGGTGTGGGCTCCAGCAGAGAAGCACCAGAGAGGGCCTGCGCAGTCTACCACACAGAAGAGGGGACGAACAACAAGTCCCAGCAGCAAGAGGGCAATTGCGAACCCAAAGTGCAGTGTCCTAAAACAGCAGAGAAAGATTAAGGAGTAGGCCTCATACTCAACTGGCCAAAGATCACCCCAGGCACTTCCAGGCCGGCCGGATCATCTATACCATCTGTGACGGTCTCCCTGGACTAAGTTTCTGCCGAGTAAAAGAGGAGAAGGTAAAGAGACTACTGTTTGTGCCTGTTTCTTTCATTGCTTGTCGGCCCTGCACCGTGTTAGTCACGCAGCACCATAGACTTCCACCAGCACCAACTGTGCCCCGGGCATTGCTCCACCTGTGGGGAGCAGTACTAACATTGCTGCCATAACATCATCCCGGTGGCCTCACACAGCAGCGGCGGCTTAATAGCCGCATACCACAGGTGGCGTCACGAACACAAACATTAAAGTCATCAGCCACATATTCAACTGACACCCACCAGGGCCACGGAGCCGGGCCCAGCCACCACTGACTACCACCGGACTAGTCCGGCCCGGCACCGGGTGTCCCATAGCCCTGGGGTGGGCGAGTCAACTTTTGGCGTCACGAACAGGATTTCGTGCCCGGTCACACCGGGTACTGTGCGCCTGAAGAACTGTGTAAAAGACTGTGTACTGGTTGTAAATTGCCGCCGCCATTAGCCGTGCCGAGCGCAGGAAGAAGGGGGGCGTGCCTGACAAAGAGCGCGAAGGGAGCGCGCCATCAGAGCAGAGCGCTGTTAACCCCGCGCGACCCGGAAGAAAATTTGAAAAGTGAACGGAGCCTGGTAAGGTTCACTAAGGGGGAGGAAGATGTCCGACTCCGAGGGAGAGCAGGTGGCTGCCATCGCCCAGGGCGCCGCAGCACCGGCCGAAGTAGTCCCAGTCGCCGTCGCCCCAGCCCCCACTATAGCGCCGGTAATGCCGATCACCATGCCGTACATACCAGGAGCAGAATGGCTGCCGCAGTACTCCGGGGAGTCCCATACCTTGAGTGACTTCAGAGAAAGCCTGCACAGCTTGTTCCGGGTGTATCCTCTGACTGAGAGCCAGAAGGTGGGCATATTAATGGGACAGCTAGCCGGCGCAGCCCAGCGTGAAGCGAAGTCCTGGCCTGATACAGATAAAGGGACAGCAGCCCAGATACTGGCCAAACTAAAGAGCACTTTTGACACCCGCACCGCAGCAGAGATAAAGATGAGATTCTTTGGGTGCAAGCAACGGGCCACAGACAGCATAAGGGACTATGCCTTAAACTTGCAGGAGGCCCTGAAAGCAGTTAAACAGGTGGACCCAGAGAGTGTACGTGAAGAAGACAAACTCCTAACTGAGCAGTTCATAGAAGGGCTCCTGTCAGACGCCCACAGGACACAGCTGCGTATCATGGTCCTGCAGAACCCTGCTCTGGACTTTGCAAAGTTTAAGGACCAGGCCATCAGGGTACTGAGAGAATCTACACCGAATGACCCAGTACCCCTCCGGCCTCTTGCTATCACGTACCCCGGGGTGGTGCCTGCAACACGAGCCACTGCAGGGGCTGAGGCGCAGTCCCTGGATAAGGATCCCACGGCAGAGCTCAGACAGCAGTTCCAGGAGCTGACCAAGACTGTGGCTGCCCTTGCCAAGACCGTGCAGTCTCTACAAATGACCCCCTCGCCTGCAAAAATCGAGTTGGCCTCCAGCCCAGAAGACGTCCCATGGATGCGACAAAGGAGGATTCCGCCGACCCGAGGCAGAGACACAGACCGGTATGATTCAACAGGACAACCGATCTGCCGCCACTGCAACCAGGCGGGCCACATTGCACGACGCTGTCCTTTAAACGGGCTGAGCCTGGGGCCAGGAGCCAACCCCCAGGTGTGAGGAAGCCCGGCTCAAACCCCAGCCGCAGCAAGTATGTGGGAGGACGACCGGTCCTTCCCATTGTGCTGGATGGGATCCCTTTGAATGCCCTCCTGGATACGAAGTCCCAGGTAACAACCATCCCCCACAAACTGTACAAAAGATATTGGGCTGATTCAGACATTGACCATGGCCCAGATGATGATTTAACGATTGTGGCCAGTAATGGTCAGCCCTTACCTCAAATTGGGTACAAAGAAGTAACCATTAAAGTGGGGCGGGTGGAATTGCCATGTCAGGGGATGATAATTGTAGATATTGATCGCAAAGAATCTGACCCACTGCTAACCCTTGGTACAAATGTGATAGAAAATTGTATTGCCGAAGTGATAATTTTGTTGCAACAGGCGTCTGAAACTGCCAGCTCCGGGCAGCAGCGTGTCCTACAGAGGGAGATCAGAGCCCTGATGAGGAGGCAGCAAGTAGAGCTAGCCGGAGGAGAAATTGGCAGTGTGAGGGTAAGTGATCCCCTCCCCATTGTAATACCCCCAAGAAGTGAAATGTTGATATGGTGTCGGGCAGCAATAGGCCTCAAGGGTCAGGATTACCATGCCTTGGTAGAACCGGTGTATTCAGACAGTAGGCCTGGAGTCCTGATAGCCAGAGGGGTAGCGGACGTCCGCAAGGGGAGAGTGCCCGTCCGTGTCCTGAATTGTGGGGAGGAGGAGGCCAAATTGCCCCGGTACGCCACTGTAGCAAAACTGTACACTGTCAGTAACAATACCATTAAAGCAGTGGAACCCTTGATCCCGTCCGACCAGGCGGAAGACAATGGCTCCAAGGGGCAGCCGGAAGACTGGTGCCAAAAATTACATGTAGGCACCGACTCCACCCCCTCGCACCAAAAGCATGGGGTTTACCGGGTGGTACAGGAGTACGAGCGGGTCTTCAGCAAACACCCCCTAGATTTTGGGCAGGTGAAAGGGGTTAAACATCAAATCCCCACGGGTGATCATCATCCCATTAAAGAGAGATACCGCCCTGTACCCCCCGCACAGTATCAGTGTGCCAAGGAAATGTTACGGGAAATGAAGGAGGCTGGGGTTATCAGAGATAGTTGTAGCCCCTGGGCAGCTCCACTAGTGCTCGTAAAGAAAAAAGATGGTACAATGAGAATGTGTGTAGATTACAGGCAAATTAACCGCATTACACATAAAGATGCTTATCCACTGCCCAGAATAGAGGAGTCACTAACAGCCTTAAGGTCAGCTAACTATTTCTCCACCTTGGATCTCACCAGTGGGTATTGGCAGGTTCCCGTGGCAGAGGCGGACAAAGAGAAGACTGCATTCACGACACCAATGGGTCTCTGTGAGTTCAACTGTATGCCATTCGGGCTCTGCAACGCCCCAGGGACATTCCAAAGGTTGATGGAGTGCTGCTTGGGCCACCACAACTTTGAAACCGTGCTGTTGTACCTGGATGACGTCATAGTCTACTCCAAGACTTATGAGGACCACCTGAAGCACTTAGCAGAAGTGTTTGAATCCTTGTCGAAATATGGCCTGAAGATCAAGCCGTCCAAATGTCACCTCTTGAAGCCAAAGGTACAGTACCTGGGTCATGTGGTCAGCGCAGAAGGTGTGGCACCTGATCCGGAGAAAGTCACCGTAATCAAGGACTGGCCAAGACCCACCACAGTGAAGGAGGTGCGGCAGTTCCTTGGACTGGTGGGCTACTACCGAAGGTTCATTGATGGTTTCACCAAGATAGCAGCGCCCCTTCAAGATCTCCTGGTGGGCCAGCCAAAGCAGGCTAAGAAGCAGAGCCCTCCATTTGAATGGAGCAGCCAACTGGAAACATCCTTTGTCCGGCTGAAAGGGGCTCTCACGGGAGAAGAAATTCTGGCCTACCCTGACTACAGCCAACCGTTTGTACTGTATACAGACGCCAGCAACGTGGGACTGGGAGCAGTTCTGTCCCAGGTACAGGGAGGCCGAGAGAGGGTGATAGCGTACGCCAGTAGGAAGCTTCGGCCCACAGAAAGGAATCCAGAAAACTACAGTTCCTTCAAGCTGGAGTTCCTCGCTATTGTTTGGGCAGTGACTGAACGCTTCAAGCACTATCTGGCATCGGCCAAGTTCACCATCTTCACGGACAACAATCCGTTGACACACCTGGCAACAGCCAAGTTAGGTGCGATGGAACAGCGATGGATGGCCCGGCTGTCTAACTTTGACTTTACCATCAAGTATCGGGCTGGCAAGAAGAATAACAATGCTGATGCGCTGTCCAGAATGCCTCACTTGCCCGAGTCTGGAGAAGACATGGATGAACTCGAAGAGATAGAGTTACCGGCTTTCCATCACCAAGGTGTGTCCCAGTGTGAGCATGCTGTAGGAGTGAAGCGCTCAAGCCAGCACGGGGTCTCGGTCAACCCCTTACTCCACCATAATTGGGAAGAAACACAGAACGGTGACCCGGCCGTGCGATTGGTCAAAGAGAAGCTAGCGCAAGCTGAGACCCATCTTGGCCCAGACGCTCCAGAGGAAGCCCAGCAGCTGTGGAAGGAGAGGGGACGACTGTTCACCTACCAAGGCAAGCTCTGCAAGAGATATGTCAACTATCGAACAAATGAACTTGTCTGGCAGATAGTGGTTCCGCAGAGAGATGCTCCAATGGTCCTAGCAGCGTATCATGATAACGCAGGACACTTCGGGTGGAAGAAGTTGGAAGCCCTACTCCGTGATCGGTTCTATTGGGTGCACATGAGAAAGATGATCGAGAAGTGGTGCCGAGACTGTGGCCCGTGTAACCTGAGGCGGAAAGACGATGCCAGCCAAAGGTCTCCCCTACAGCCAATTGTCACAAAGCAGCCCCTGGAGTTGGTGGCCCTGGACCACGTGAAGTTAACACCAAGCCGGTCAGGCTATGTGTACGCCCTCACCATTGTGGACCATTACTCTCGTTTCCTGGTAGTAGTGCCTGTGAAGGACCAGACAGCCAGGACAGCAGCTAGAGCGTTCCAGGCATCCTTTTGTCGACCTCACGGCTATCCGGAAAGGGTACTGACTGATCAGGGTCCTGCATTCGAGGCTGAAGTGTTCCAAGAGTTCTGTAACATGTACGGTTGTAAGAAAATCCGAACCACACCGTACCACCCCCAAACCAATGGACTGTGCGAGAAAATGAACCATGTGGTTATTGATATGCTGAAGACCCTACCGCTGGAGGAAAGGAACCAATGGCCAGAAAAGTTGCCAGATCTGGTAGACCTGTACAACCACATCCCAGTGAATTCGACCAACTGCAGCCCCGCTTACCTGATGCGAGCCAGACCAGGCAAGTTGCCTGTAGACTTTGAGATGGGGACTGTGTCGCCTGAGGCGGTTCAAGAAATAGAGGATTGGGATACAGAACGGCAGCAGCGGTACCGTAAGGTCCAGGAGTGCGTAGAGAGGAGCCTGTCTCAAGCAAGAACGAGACAAGAACAGCATTACAATCAAACAGCCCCAGCAACTCCCTTAGCACCTGGAGAACAAGTCCTCAAGAAGAAGCGGAAGACGCATAAATTGGATGATCAGTGGGAAAACGAGCCCTACACCATTATCCCCTCTAACTTTGACAATAGTAAGGTATGCCTCATAAGCAAAGATGAAGGCAAGACCTATCAAGCAATTTCCCGAGACCGCCTGAAAGCGTGCCCTGAACGGTGCAGAATCCAAAGAGAAATGGAAGGAGTACAAGGAAGTCCCCAAAGTCAAGAGAAAGAAGGGGAGATGATTCAAACCATCCTTGGAAAGTTCCCCAAAACTTGGACCCGAATAAACAATGCCATAGTGGTACCAGTTTTGACGTTTCCGCAGTTGGTCGAGCCAGAAACAGAAAAGGTTCCGGATCCACCTAAAGAATCGTCCGCTCCAGCACGAGATGACACGCCAGCAGTGGAACAGGAGGATCAACCCCCTGTCAGTGGTGAACCTGTCATACCCTTGGCGACTCTTAGATCACAAAGGCAACCATCACGCTTACCTATGGGGGTTAGACCCACCTGTAGTGCTGAGATAGAAGACGCACCACGTAGTCAGGGGCAAACACCAGAGCTACGTAGGTCCCAGCGCAGCACTCGGGGACAACCCCCTCTAAGGTATAGGGAGTCAACTGTATAAGGGAAAGAGTACTTATTAGGATGTAAATAGTTATGCAAAATGTCTGCCATGTTGTGTACAAAATGTTTTCTTTTTCTTTGATTGCGAAAATGGACAATTGGGCCACTGGACTATGGGTGGCCAACACCTAAATTGTTCATAGTTAGCACCAGTGTGCTCAACACCCCTGAAAAAAAACCCGTCCGGCGTGCATAGAGTGGGGTCATCAATGCTCTGACGCACGCCCAGAGCCTACGTTGGGGGTTTGAACGCGGCGGGTCCCCCATGGAGCAGTGTAATGGACACCCGGCAGGGAGCCACACTGGACTCTTATAGTAATGTTTAAGGTTGTAACGTTAAAGTAATTGCGCCTCCCATAATGGGATGAAATGTTCTAACATGTCATGTTTGTCTCTACAGTCCGGGAGTACTGAATTTAACTAAGGGGGAGTGTGGCGCCCCAGGACCTGGTCGCCACAACAGCATTGCCCTCCCAAAAGGGTTAATGCTGAGCCTGGAGGTAATTGGGAGATCTATTGGCCAGTAAGTTAACACTCAACACAGTTCTCCCTCCGGCCAGCAGGGGGAGCTCTGAACCTGGAACTTCAGGGAGCATTCCTTAAGTCTGGCTGGAAGGAGGAAGTGGTAGTTAGTCGGGACACAGGAGTGAAAGAGTGCAGACGCAGAGTAGTGCTGCCTTGTAAACTGGGGCCTAGAGCTGGGATAGCTTGGCCCAGTGAAGCAAGGGGAGCAGAGAGGCACAGCAGAGACTCGGACATCGGAGTCTGTAGTTGCCAGGGCATAAAATCCATCCCTGGTAGCTGAATCCGGAGGGCAGGAGAGCTGTAAGACCCCTGCCCCAGAAGCAATCTGAAGGTACCACTGCATCCCAAGGGCCTGGTGTGGGCTCCAGCAGAGAAGCACCAGAGAGGGCCTGCGCAGTCTACCACACAGAAGAGGGGACGAACAACAAGTCCCAGCAGCAAGAGGGCAATTGCGAACCCAAAGTGCAGTGTCCTAAAACAGCAGAGAAAGATTAAGGAGTAGGCCTCATACTCAACTGGCCAAAGATCACCCCAGGCACTTCCAGGCCGGCCGGATCATCTATACCATCTGTGACGGTCTCCCTGGACTAAGTTTCTGCCGAGTAAAAGAGGAGAAGGTAAAGAGACTACTGTTTGTGCCTGTTTCTTTCATTGCTTGTCGGCCCTGCACCGTGTTAGTCACGCAGCACCATAGACTTCCACCAGCACCAACTGTGCCCCGGGCATTGCTCCACCTGTGGGGAGCAGTACTAACATTGCTGCCATAACATCATCCCGGTGGCCTCACACAGCAGCGGCGGCTTAATAGCCGCATACCACAGGTGGCGTCACGAACACAAACATTAAAGTCATCAGCCACATATTCAACTGACACCCACCAGGGCCACGGAGCCGGGCCCAGCCACCACTGACTACCACCGGACTAGTCCGGCCCGGCACCGGGTGTCCCATAGCCCTGGGGTGGGCGAGTCAGTTGACCTCCACCTTGCTATGCACCCCAATTTGGGATGTATTCCATCTGTATAGATTTTGGCGTTTGGTGACTGTTCACATTGGGTCATCAGGCTTTGTCCACAGGCTATATATATACTTCATGCAGCATTTGCTTGGACCTGTCCCGCCCACAGCCATGACTCAGTCATGGGTACGGGACTGCAATAGACCAGGTGAGTGCTGCTGAGAGCAGTTCTGCTATTTATATGTGAGGCCGCATGGCACATTTTATAAAAATATTTTAGTGTAGGACTGCTTCAAATGAGATTTGCCGTGACGTGGCGAAGCAGCTCAAGAAATTGCAATTTTTTGCCAAAAATCTCAAAAAAAATTTTTTATAATGCAGTTTGGAATATTTGATGCCTTAGTGCACATTGGTGCTGGCTCTTTGTTGTTTCTTTGTTGAATTGGTCGGTGGTTGACCTCCACCTTGCTATGCACCCCAATTTGGGATGTATTCCATCTGTATAGATTTTGGCGTTTGGTGACTGTTCACATTGGGTCATCAGGCTTTGTCCACAGGCTATATATATACTTCATGCAGCATTTGCTTGGACCTGTCCCGCCCACAGCCATGACTCAGTCATGGGTACGGGACTGCAATAGACCAGGTGAGTGCTGCTGAGAGCAGTTCTGCTATTTATATGTGAGGCCGCATGGCACATTTTATAAAAATATTTTAGTGTAGGACTGCTTCAAATGAGATTTGCCGTGACGTGGCGAAGCAGCTCAAGAAATTGCAATTTTTTGCCAAAAATCTCAAAAAAAATTTTTTATAATGCAGTTTGGAATATTTGATGCCTTAGTGCACATTGGTGCTGGCTCTTTGTTGTTTCTTTGTTGAATTGGTCGGTGGTTGACCTCCACCTTGCTATGCACCCCAATTTGGGATGTATTCCATCTGTATAGATTTTGGCGTTTGGTGACTGTTCACATTGGGTCATCAGGCTTTGTCCACAGGCTATATATATACTTCATGCAGCATTTGCTTGGACCTGTCCCGCCCACAGCCATGACTCAGTCATGGGTACGGGACTGCAATAGACCAGGTGAGTGCTGCTGAGAGCAGTTCTGCTATTTATATGTGAGGCCGCATGGCACATTTTATAAAAATATTTTAGTGTAGGACTGCTTCAAATGAGATTTGCCGTGACGTGGCGAAGCAGCTCAAGAAATTGCAATTTTTTGCCAAAAATCTCAAAAAAAATTTTTTATAATGCAGTTTGGAATATTTGATGCCTTAGTGCACATTGGTGCTGGCTCTTTGTTGTTTCTTTCTTTCTAGTGTAGTAGTAGTGACGATTGTAGTGAGGAAGGATGAGATTCACCAGCTCATCACTTGGGGCTGGGGAACCTCCATCCTCACTACAATCATCACTACAATCGGGAAGCAGCGTGCAGCCTTCACACCACGGAGTGATCAGTGCTGGCTGCTAGCGGTAACAGCGGTAACGCTGACAGACGCGTTACCATAGCAACGGTGCTCTCGGAGCCGCGGTTAGCGGTGACGTCACCGCTAACTGCGTTGCTATGGCAACGGTGATCTCCGTTAATGACCGGCTGTGTCAGCCGGTCCCTAACGGAACGGGGAGTCGACCGTGTGCTAGAGCATGTCGCCGGTACACGGCGATACACATATGTGCACCGTGTACCGGAGAGATGCACTCGCAGGTCCTACATGACGTGTCATAGTCATGTGACCAGTCTGTAGCCAATGAGATAATAGCTACATGACTGGTCACATGGCTATTTTGACGTCACGATAGGTCCTGCATCTCTGCTGGCAGTGCAGGTCACCGGGAGGATTCAGCGATCATCGGATGGAATAGCGGCAGGAGACAGAATGCAGGAGGGATCGCGAGGACCGGTAAGTGTTATGGCAATGTTTATTAACTGTTTGTGTACATTTATAATGCATTTTTATGTGTTTGTGATTGCCTCCCATTATAGCCTATACGTTAGAGTTCGGTTCGTCGAACGTTCGACGAACCGAACTCGAACGGGACCCCCGTTCGGCGAGCCGACCTCGAGCCGAACCGGGACCGGTTCGCTCATCTCTACCAAGGACGCAGAAGGCAGATAATGGCGTGCTGGAGGAAAATGTCCGTTTTTATAATGCAGGGACATGTGACATGGACATCCTATCACACATGCCGTTGCTTCTCTGGCTAAAAGTCCACTTAGCTGTGTGTGTGTCTGGGATTGGCTGACATGCTTGCCCTCCCCACTACACGCGCGCGCTTAGGGAAGGAAGACAAGGAAAAAAAAAAAAAATGGCGATCGCCATTATCCAAACAGCAGTGATCTGAAGGCGCTGTTCACACACACTATACACTGAAATGTCATAATAGTGTGAGTCACAGAGTGACTTACACTATTACAGCGGAAAGACAGCTAGGAATTAGCTGTTTTTTTTTTGCTGCTAGAACCGTTCTCAAACGTATCTAGAACTAACGAGCTTTTGCAAAAAGCTCGAGTTCTAGTTCGATCTAGAACAGCCCCAAAATCACTTGAGCCTCGAACTGGAGAACCTCGAACCTAGAACCGCGCTCAACTCTAATAGTGACCTTACCAGGTGCCCTACAATTCTCTTCTGTTGCCTCCTCTGAGAGTTAAAGTCCGAACCTCATGCATCCAAGATAGCCACAGCAGGGGCACAATGATAATCTGAAGGAAAAAAACCCTGCCTTCCCTGTACTTTGGAGGAGGGATTTAGGCCTACTACTGCTGACTATACCACATATAGCTACCATCTTGGATGCAGGAGGACTGGAACATTGATGTCAACAATGGAGGCAGTGGGAAGCAAACGGAAGACACCAGATAAGGTTACTACCATGACAAATTTACAGTCAATTGTTAGTGCCAGTGTGGAGGGTCATTTTAACATTTGCATGTTCCCAGGCTTGATTTAAAAGACTACCATTGAATTCGGGAAGGAGTTTTTTTTTCCCAACCATAACTTTGTTCATTAGACAACATGAACATTGTTCTTTATGTACTTCAATATATACAGTTACATGAGTTGTACCTACCGATCATCCCTATAATGTTGATATACATACAGTTAGGTCCAGAAATATTTGGACAGTGACACAAGTCTTGTTATTTTAGCTGTTTACAAAAACATGTTCAGAAATACAATTATATATATATAATATGGGCTGAAAGTGCACACTCCCAGCTGCAATATGAGAGTTTTCACATCCAAATCGGAGAAAGGGTTTAGGAATCATAGCTCTGTAATGCATAGCCTCCTCTTTTTAAAGGGACCAAAAGTAATTGGACAAGGCACTCTAAGGGCTGCAATTAACTCTGAAGGCGTCTCCCTCATTAACCTGTAATCAATGAAGTAGTTAAAAGGGCTGGGGTTGATTACAGGTGTGTGGTTTTGCATTTGGAAGCTGTTGCTGTGACCAGACAACATGCGGTCTAAGGAACTCTCAATTGAGGTGAAGCAGAACATCCTGAGGCTGAAAAAAAAGAAAAAATCCATCAGAGAGATAGCAGACATGCTTGGAGTAGCAAAATCAACAGTCGGGTACATTCTGAGAAAAAAGGAATTGACTGGTGAGCTTGGGAACTCAAAAAGGCCTGGGCGTCCATGGATGACAACAGTGGTGGATGATCGCCGCATACTTTTTTTGGTGAAGAAGAACCCGTTCACAACATCAACTGAAGTCCAGAACACTCTCAGTGAAGTAGGTGTATCTGTCTCTAAGTCAACAGTAAAGAGAAGACTCCATGAAAGTAAATACAAAGGGTTCACATCTAGATGCAAACCATTCATCAATTCCAAAAATAGACAGGCCAGAGTTAAATTTGCTGAAAAACACCTCATGAAGCCAGCTCAGTTCTGGAAAAGTATTCTATGGACAGATGAGACAAAGATCAACCTGTACCAGAATGATGGGAAGAAAAAAGTTTGGAGAAGAAAGGGAACGGCACATGATCCAAGGCACACCACATCCTCTGTAAAACATGGTGGAGGCAATGTGATGGCATGGGCATGCATGGCTTTCAATGGCACTGGGTCACTTGTGTTTATTGATGACATAACAGCAGACAAGAGTAGCCGGATGAATTCTGAAGTGTACCGGGATATACTTTCAGCCCAGATTCAGCCAAATGCCGCAAAGTTGATCGGACGGCGCTTCATAGTACAGATGGACAATGACCCCAAGCATACAGCCAAAGCTACCTAGGAGTTCATGAGTGCAAAAAAGTGGAACATTCTGCGATGGCCAAGTCAATCACCAGATTTTAACCCAATTGAGCATGCATTTCACTTGCTCAAATCCAGATTTAAGACGGAAAGACCCACAAACAAGCAAGACCTGAAGGCTGCGGCTGTAAAGGCCTGGCAAAGCATTAAGAAGGAGGAAACCCAGCGTTTGGTGATGTCCATGGGTTCCAGACTAAAGGCATTGATTGCCTCCAAAGGATTCGCAACAAAATGTTGAAAATAAAAATATATGGTTTGGGTTTGGTTTATTTGTCCAATTACTTTTGACCTCCTAAAATGTGGAGTGTTTGTAAAGAAATGTGTACAATTCCTACAATTTCTATCAGATATTTTTGTTCAAACCTTCAAATTAAACGTTACAATCTGCACTTGAATTCTGTTGTAGAGGTTTCATTTCAAATCCATTGTGGTGGCATGCAGAGCCCAACTCGCGAAAATTGTGTCACTGTCCAAATATTTCTGGACCTAACTGTAAAGTAAGAAACAGATTGCCTTGATAAAGTATTCATACCCTGTGAACGTTTTCACATTTGTTTCACAAAATACCCACACACTTAAATTTATTTTATTGGGATTTATGTAATATACCAACACAAGTAGCAAGTATTTTAAATACATGGGCTATGAAAACTTTTTCAAGGCACTGTACATAGGGGAATGAAATCACTTAAATTTTTGCTTGGTCTGTGGTTCTAATTTGGTATTGTGGTGTTTTGATTCCTAGATCCTGATTAATAGCACTTCTCAACACGTTTGGCTTTTTCACTTTCTTTATTTTCTAATTTTGATTTTGTCACCTCTGACTACATTTTTGTATTTTTGATAAGACAGGAGTGTATCGAGGGAGGGGTGTGCAGGGCATTTGCCTCAGGCCCAGCCTGCAGTCAGTAAGGTGCTTATTGGGTTATGTGACGTGACAGTCCGAGGTGTATCCCCGGCGGTGCATTTTGCCACCCCTGGACTGGGATTTTGCCATTTTTCGGGCGAGAGTACAATTGAAGCACTCACCCCCAGCACTTCTGGGTCAGGGTGACGTCAGTAGCATGGTCAGGACATCTGATCACATTGCTAACATCCCTCGCTGGCACTGCAGAGGAACGGCGCAAACAACGTTGGTGGTAAGTTCTCCAATGGAGCTGAAGACTGCAAAGATTTATTGTAATGGGGGGATTCGAGAACAGAATGAGGAGCTGTGGGAGGATAAATGTGAACACAGAATGAAAGCAAAGGGTAGGGGGGGAAATTTGATGACACACTGTGGAGAGTGAGAGAGCGGATGAATGTGGAAACAGTATGACAAATAAGAAGGGGATGCATGTGTAAGGGAACAGTATGTAATTCTGTATTGATGAGGGTTGTGCTGCTGTGTATCTCTACTGATCAGGGTTCTACTGATGTATTTCTGTACTGCTGGTGACTTTGATGATGTAGTTCTTTACATCTGGTAGTTCTGGTGAGGTATTTTTGTACTGATGGGTGTTGTGATGCTGTGTGTCTGTACTGATGATGGTTCTGGTGATTATTCTTTTATTGTTATTGCTTCTGATCTTTTAAACATGTAACAATCCATAACTTATAAGATTACGTCATACATGGCTATGTTAATAAAGTATTGTGCCATCTGACAAGTTAAGGGGTACTATGTGTTTGTTTATGTTACGAGCATTAAAGAGGTTGTGCAAGTTTGTGGTGAAAGTCTGCAGTTGTAGCACCCCACAGGGCAGGTTGAATTTAACCTACTCGTCGCCGGGCCGTCGACTGTTGTTGTCACAGGTGGCCTAGCCCGGCTCCGTTGCCCCGAGGCGTACAGAAGATGGCAGGGGAGAGATGTTGGGGGTAGTTGTGAGGTGTATGTCGTGACGCCACCTGTGGTATGCGGCCAGGGAATAGGCCACCGCTGTTGTCGTTGTCCTCCGGGGCAGATGGGAGTAGCAGCCAGGGATGGTATCGCTCTCCACAGTTAGAGCGGGCCCCGGGGAGGATGATGAGTGGAGTAGTAATGGCGGCGGGGAGCGGCAGTGTGGGTAATAGAGAGTCAGAGTCTATGGCTGCAGTTCCAGGTTGTTTTACTGACTTTTGTACGATGCCGCTCACCCAGGTAATACCGGTCACTTGCTATGATGGACTCCGTCGAACCCAAATCCTTTTAGATGTCAGCTTGGTTTGATGTTCGGTGGGTTTCTTCCTGTAACACCTGTCTGTGGATCCCCTGGCTTGAAGCTACATGGGGACCCGGGGTTTCATGAGATGTACTCTTGTCCCTATGTGCAGGTACCGCAGTTCCGATGTGGGGTACGGCTTGAAGCGAGGCCCCGGATCCTATCTGGCACTGTGCTGTCGGGCACTGTGTGATCAGGGAAGCTTGAAACTTTTCCCGTCCAGGCAGATTCTGGAAAACCAACGTGAAGTATGATCTTCCCTAGGGTCCTGCTGCCCTGAGTGGTGTCGTTTCCGTGGGAAGCAGAGATCCCTCTCCCCGCGGCAACCGTTGTGAGCTTCTCCTCCTTCCCACCGGAGCACCTATAGATGCGACTGCTCCCGAGGATGCTGGGCTGCACGGCGGGCCTTGAAGGGCGTCGCTGGTTACAATGGTGACCGGGGTCTCTGCAATTTCCCTTACAGATTCCTATCCCTCCAGGTTCTGCGATTCCAGTTCTTCGTGGGCCCCATGGCTCCCACTGCTCCCATCATGGACGCCTCCCATTCATGGATGGCGTCCAACTGCATCCTCCTCAGCATCTGGCTCATCCGAACCACCTCTGCCTCCATATCTCGAGCACTCCAGAACAGGGGTCGTACTGCTGTTGCCCCATGATGGCTAGGGTTTGCCATTGCTAATGTGACACCCCTGACCTGGTCAGGCACTACTGAGTACTGCACCTATGCTGGGAGCAGTACAATACAGGTAATCCAGAAGGCTGACTGAGGTGTGACTATACAGGCGCATAGTAATCAGGTCCCACACGTGTACCTTTGGGAGGACTCCTGAGAACTTCCAGGAGGGGGCGTGGCCTCCATGTCCACTCAAGGGGTGTGGTGGAGAGCCTGGTTGTGCTAGGTGGCGTAGGCAGGCACAGTTGGGAAAGAGGAAATTGGAGGAACAAGAGTCTGAAGCAGAGTGTTGAGGAGTGAGGAGTTGAGAAGTGGAGCTCAGAGAGAGCAGACGTGCAGAACCCACGAGTGAGCCAGTTTAGTGTGCAGCTCAGGGAGATCAGACGTGAGGAGCAGACCCTGGAGCTCTTGCAATCTAACAGCGTCCGCGCAGTGACTACTGACGGGGGAGATCGGTCACCTAGCAGTGCCACCCGAAATCCACCCAAGGCTAAAGAGAGAGCAAACGGGTGGCAGAGTAAGGGGACTGCTGGGGAGGTGCCAGGCCCGCAAAGGGTAACAGGTCCCGATGCAGAGATAGATTCATCTTTCTTTTGTCAAACCTGCCTGAGGCGGCATTTCAGACCCTCAAGACAACACCACAGAGTCCGCAGCCACGTAGCAAAGAGAGGGCCCATAGTTCACAGGAGGCAAGCAGCCGGAGTGACCTGGTCCAGGCTACAAGCAAACGGGCCGAAACGAGGGGAGCAGCAACTTCCCTGGGTGACCCCCGTAGGGACTGCAAGTCAGGGTCATCACAAACAACAGAAGGGCTAGAAAAAGCGAGTCAGTAGCCACCCTCACAAGTCAGCCTGAAGGACGCCTGGTTCCAGCCTGGTTCATCCCAGCTACGCCCGGGTTACTCACCCTGCCACAATCAGTGAGTAAAATCGCTGAAAGACTGTTTGGACTGTGCCTGAGTCATTCTGCGCCTTGTGGTTCCACACACCTACACAGGGTCCTGGGGCTTACCTCACTCTCGGGAGGCCACTACAACTGACTGCACCCACCATCAGCCCCAGGCACCCCTTAATCTGCAGTGGCGGTCACCCTGACCGCAATACCGAGAGTGGCGTCACGACAATCCTAAGAAGACATCTTACCTGTGACCAGACTGTTCCATCCCCGTGGAGTCCCTGAAGGTAATGCACCGACACAACACCTGCGGGGCTTCACACTGACTCCCTGCACCCCAGGTGATCCCGGCACGTCCGACTTCTTTGCGCTCCAGACTCTCACTCCATAAGTTTCGTTTTTCAGTGCATTTGCACACCAGGAAGTGGGGCTTAGGTTTTCTGCCCCCTTCCTCATGTTAGTTTCATTTTCCTCTTTTCCCGCGTCTGTGAGGGGAATGGGCTTTGATTTTTGCGCCACAGTCCTTGCCAGCCCACGAAGGACGGTAATTCTTTAACCCCTTCTTGTTCAATAATGGCTACTGGTCACAATTAAACAGTCTTTCAACAGTCCATAAGGTGCACAGTACCCAGATTTTTAGGCTGAATATGTTATCCTGTTCATGACACCAATATAGTGCCCCAAGGGGTAGGTTGCATTTAACCTACCTCGTCGCCGGGCCATCAACTTTCATTGTCACGGGCAGCCTAGCCCAGCTCCGTTGCCCCGAAGTGTACAGAAGATGGCAGGGAAGAGATGTTGGGGGTAGTTGTGAGGTGTTTGTCGTGACGTCACCTTTGGTATGCGGCCAGCTGCTGCTGTCGCTGTCCTCCGGGGCAGATGGTAGTAGCAGCCAGGGATGGTATTGTTCTCCACAGGTAGAGCGGGCCCTGGGGAGGATGATGAGGGGAGTAGTAATGGCGGCGGGAAGTGGCAGTACGGGTAATTAAGAGTCAGAGTCTATGGCTGCAGTTCCAGGTTGTTTTACTGACTTTTGTACAATGCCGCTCACCCAGGTAATACCAATCACTTGCTATGATGGGCTCCGTCGAACCTAAATTCCTTTAGAGGTCAGCCCGTTTGGTATTCAATGGGTTTATCCTTGTAACGCCTGTCTGTGGATCACCTAGCTTGAAGCTACATGGGGACCCGGGGTTTCATGAGATGTACTCTTGTCCCTACAGTTAGGTCCAGAAATATTTGGACAGTGACACAAGTTTTGTTATTTTAGCTGTTTACAAAAACATGTTCAGAAATACAATTATATATATAATATGGGCTGAAAGTGCACACTCCCAGCTGCAATATGAGAGTTTTCACATCCAAATCGGAGAAAGGGTTTAGGAATCATAGCTCTGTAATGCATAGCCTCCTCTTTTTAAAGGGACCAAAAGTAATTGGACAAGGGACTCTAAGGGCTGCAATTAACTCTGAAGGCGTCTCCCTCGTTAACCTGTAATCAATGAAGTAGTTAAAAGGGCTGGGGTTGATTACAGGTGTGTGGTTTTGCATTTGGAAGCTGTTGCTGTGACCAGACAACATGCGGTTTAAGGAACTCTCAATTGAGGTGAAGCAGAACATCCTGAGGCTGAAAAAAAGAAAAAATCCATCAGAGAGATAGCAGACATGCTTGGAGTAGCAAAATCAACAGTCGGGTACATTCTGAGAAAAAAGGAATTGACTGGTGAGCTTGGGAACTCAAAAAGGCCTGGGCGTCCATGGATGACAACAGTGGTGGATGATCGCCGCATACTTTTTTTGGTGAAGAAGAACCCGTTCACAACATCAACTGAAGTCCAGAACACTCTCAGTGAAGTAGGTGTATCTGTCTCTAAGTCAACAGTAAAGAGAAGACTCCATGAAAGTAAATACAAAGGGTTCACATCTAGATGCAAACCATTCATCAATTCCAAAAATAGACAGGCCAGAGTTATATTTGCTGAAAAACACCTCATGAAGCCAGCTCAGTTCTGGAAAAGTATTCTATGGACAGATGAGACAAAGATCAACCTGTACCAGAATGATGGGAAGAAAAAAGTTTGGAGAAGAAAGGGAACGGCACATGATCCAAGGCACACCACATCCTCTGTAAAACATGGTGGAGGCAACGTGATGGCATGGGCATGCATGGCTTTCAATGGCACTGGGTCACTTGTGTTTATTGATGACATAACAGCAGACAAGAGTAGCCGGATGAATTCTGAAGTGTACCGGGATATACTTTCAGCCCAGATTCAGCCAAATGCCGCAAAGTTGATCGGACGGCGCTTCATAGTACAGATGGACAATGACCCCAAGCATACAGCCAAAGCTACCCAGGAGTTCATGAGTGCAAAAAAGTGGAACATTCTGCAATGGCCAAGTCAATCACCAGATCTTAACCCAATTGAGCATGCATTTCACTTGCTCAAATCCAGACTTAAGACGGAAAGACCCACAAACAAGCAAGACCTGAAGGCTGCGGCTGTAAAGGCCTGGCAAAGCATTAAGAAGGAGGAAACCCAGCGTTTGGTGATGTCCATGGGTTCCAGACTTAAGGCAGTGATTGCCTCCAAAGGATTCACAACAAAATATTGAAAATAAAAATATTTTGTTTGGGTTTGGTTTATTTGTCCAATTACTTTTGACCTCCTAAAATGTGGAGTGTTTGTAAAGAAATGTGTACAATTCCTACAATTTCTATCAGATATTTTTGTTCAAACCTTCAAATTAAATGTTACAATCTACACTTGAATTCTGTTGTAGAGGTTTCATTTCAAATCCAATGTGGTGGCATGCAGAGCCCAACTCGCGAAAATTGTGTCACTGTCCAAATATTTCTGGACCTAACTGTATGTGCAGGTACCTTGGTTCTGATGTAAGGTCCGGCTTGAAGCAAGGCCCCGGATCCTATCTGGCACTGTGCTGTCGGGCGCTGTCTGGTCAGGGAAGTTTGAAACTTTCCCTGTCCAAGCAGATTCCGGAAAACCAACGTGAAGAATGATTTTCCCTAGGGTCCTGCCGCCCTGAGTGGTGTCGGTTCCGTGGGGAGCAGAGATACCTCTCCCCACTGCAACCATTGTGAACTTCTCCTTCTTCCCACCAGAGCACCTATAGATGTGACTGCTCCGCTGCTCTCCTGCTGGAGAACTTTCTAAATGTTGTGTTGGCTCCTGACTCCCCCTGCTGGCTGCACCTCCCCCCTTGCAGGTTCTAATGTGACGCCCTGGCCTATCAGGTCGTCACAAGGGTGCCGTGCAATCTGCCCTTCTGCATGGTACCCACTCCTCTTTGGTTACGGGTCCTGTCACTTTGGTGTTGCTACCAACAGGTGTACACAAATCCTGAGGAACACTCTGCACCACACCCACTAACACCCATTGGGCAGCCTGAGGGGTATAGGGCCACCCAGATGGAGAGCTGGTAGAAGCAGGGCAGAAGTGTCAGTGCAGTTGTAGCGTTGGAGAGCTGGAGAGTGGAGGTGGAAGGAGAGACAGCAGTGACAGTGCAGGTCACACTGTGGAGCAGAGCTCCTGTACCCGTCCCAGGTGCCAGACGTTGGCCTGGCCAGAAGGAGCTGGAACCCCAGTCGCAGGGGGTAGTGGCAGGGAGCATGGTGCTGCTACAGAGAGCATGCCGGCTGCCTTGTGCTACAACCGGGCAGGGACCAGGGCACGACGGGGTACGCGGACCCTAGGCTGGGAAGTAGCTTCACGCGGCCCAGTAATTCACCCGACGGGAACGGAATCTTTAGGAACCGTTCCCCACCCGCTCCAGAATCTGGGTACTAGCGCAACGAGTGGAATAGGACTTCCCACAACCGCCCAGAAAATCCCAAATGTGAACCCTGAGAGCAAGCTCACCCTGCTAGTGTAGGTGAGCAGGACCCGAAACGCTTCAAGTGTAAGGGATCCACACGTAGGACACACAGTGCCAAGGGACAAGGCTTCAGGTCAACAGGCAACACCAAGAGGACACGGACCCAGCGTGCCCGCCCAAGGACCACAGAGTGCTCAAGAGTTTGGTTTACCTGGTGTCAGCATCAATGACTTTGGACTGTGTGAGTATTCGTTACCCCCCTTGCACCCGACGGGTTCCCCACGCCATCCATCACCGGACCCAAGGACACCACTTCCCTGACCACGGAGGGGTTAACAACTTCGGCTGCCACACACCAGCATCCCCGGGCTCCTCAAAACCGGCAGCGGTGGTCCCTCACGTTACCACACACCATGGGTGGCGTCACGAACATTATCCGAAAACCATAAACAATTCCCCCCCTTTATTTCCGAGGGTGCAGCGCGACGCCGCCTCGGATCTGGAGACCCCTCGAGCCACTGCGGATCCGGGTCCGAGCAGCCCGTCGGCTGTCGGAAGGGCAGCACACTAAACTAGTGGGACTGGGGCCCCTATTAAGGGCGTCCTATAAATGCTTCCTTTGTTGGCGACTCCTTGATTACCCGACCCTAGGAAAACCAAAGATTAATCCCCATTAAAAAATAACTTTTAATAATAACCATTAAAAGATTAAAAACCACAATAATACAGACAACAGTTATGCAGGGTGTATAATAACAAAGACTAGGAAGGGAGACGGGAAAAGACTGTCCCTGGATGTCCGTAAAGTAGCTCTCCCTACCTAGCAATGGAGGGTATGATGCCCTAGGGTTGTGGCGCCCCCATTCACCAACAGGAGACCCTAAATGACCCTGATGTGTATTGAGTGAGTAATGTGGTGAAACCGGGACTGACCTACTCAGGAACTGGGTTTAGCAATGCACCCAATGTTGGGTGCAATTTTTAGTGGCGACTGAAGCCACACAGTCACTCTATGTGACTACAGACTTCTGAATTCTCACAAGGCATGCACTGCACGCTGTAAGGATTCTCTGGTGCCTGCAGTGAGAGTGGGAGTTCACAAAATGGCAAGTATGCAAATGAATTGAGTGAGGCTGAACACATCTAGTCAGAATGTAGCCAGAAGTATGCAAATCGTATACTTGCACTCATATGACTGTTCACTCTTACAGCTGGGAAGGGATAATTCTAAAAGTGCTGTAAAAATTTAGAAGTCTGCAGTCACCTAGAGTCACTGCAGACTTTCATCAAAAACCTGAACAAGCCCTTTAATCATATAATTAAGCACTTTAGCATGCCTAATCCTACCAGTGTGTGTAGCGCTGCATTCCTGCACTCTTTGCTCTCCTCTCCTGCAGTGTCACTCGCCACTGTGGCCGACTCCCTCTATGCTATCCGGTGTCCCTGCGCTCCTTTACATAGGTGCCTCCTCCTCCCCCTTCCTGAAGTCTGTGCATGTGTCACAGCACCTCTGGGAGTGCTCCTAGGGATTGCGCGTGCACCACTGCCCCTGTCTTAAAGAGCCAGAATGCCACTCTAAGGAAGTGCCTCTCAGCCTATCACCCAGAGGTAATGGATATTTAAGACATGCTCCCACTAGGGGAGATGCCTGATCAACGCCCTAGCTTAGCTACTCTGTTTCCCCGAAAATAAGACACTGTCTTATATTTTTTTTTTGCCCTGAAAAAAGCACTAGGTCTTATTTTCAGAGGGTGTCTTATTCTTGAGGAGACATGGTTGGTGGTAAGTTTACCCCCCACAAAAAGCAGACCCCCCTTCCCAGGATCGTCATACTTACCAGTCCTGGGTGTCTGTATGGCTCCCAGATCTCCCTGTGATCTCCCAGCAGGTGTGCTGCACGTCATCCTCACCTGCATCTGGTGGACACTCGCATAGATCAGATCAAACACACACTCATACTCATACTCATATAGACACACACACATCGGATTCCACATCATTGCTCCCTGTGATCTCCCAGCAGGTATGCTGCACGCCTCCCCTGCGTCTGGCCGACACACATAATTCTGATCACACACTCACACTTCAGATGGCATACAGTCATAGAGGCACACACACACACACACACATCAGATTCCATATCATTCCTCCCTGTGAACTCTGTGCAGCACACCGTCCTCCCCTGCATCTGACTGACACACATATCAGAACACACACACATTAGATAGCATACACACACACACACACACACAATCAGATTTCCCATCATTCCTCCCTGTGATCTCCGATGGGTGCTCCAGGCAGCTGTGCTGCACGCCGTCCTCCTCTGCTTCTTGCCAAGAGTCACACATCAGAACACACACTCACACATCCGATCGCATACACTCACACACACTCACGAAATCTCACATACCTGTACAATCGCGTGCACACACTCACAACATCCGGAGATACCACGTGCTTCTGACCATGTGATGCAAGGTCCTGGAAGTGTGACGTCCTGGACTAGTCAGGTCATCCCAGGTAGTCACACACAACACCACACCCCTCTCCCAGTTAGGTAACATCAGTCAAACTTAAAAGCCTTGTCACCACCCTCCAGGTTTGATGTCCACACCAGGGGGGTGGAGCCAGGCGGTTGGCTCCACCCACCAAGGAGTTCACAGGCCTGGAGGCGGAAACCCAAGAAGTTTAGCTTTGGAAGAGTCAAGTTCAAGTCGAGTGTAGAGCAGACAAGTTCACGGGCAGTCCTGTGTCCAGGCTGCCCAGAGACTACCAGGTGGCTGGGTCGTAGCCCAGTCGCCACTGGCAAGGAGTCAGACGGTAGTGGCCGCCTGCAGGAGACCGGGAAAATGACTGGTGGAACCGTAAGGGATCGGGACAGGGTAGTGGCCCTCCGGAACCGAACCGGGGAGCCAAATGGATACCGGAGCACCAGGCAGGGTACTCAGACCCCGAGCTAGGCTAGAAGCCACCAACATAGTCAAATTAACTGATTGCGGTCTGGACCTCAGGGGTTCATTCCTACCTAAGTCCCGATTGAAGGCAACAGCCCAACCATTCCAGATAAGTTCCACCGCCAAGGGCAAGATATCCAAAGGGCCAGTGTCTGCGGGCAAATGGCTCCTATAACAGATACACGTCGGGGAGCGGACTACCGGTGTCTAGGCACAGGAGTCAAGATTCACACACAGGGGTGCAGGAGAAAGGCGGACACCACCAACCTAATCTGGGAAAAGCTGCAGCCAGCTGCGGGCCCCGTTCATCACTCCGTTTGGTTTACCAGTGACTCCAGTGTCTTGTGTCAAAGTGAGTACACCAGTGCCACCAGGCACTGCGCCGCGCTTAACCGCAACACTATACCCTGCACCCGGGCCCCGGCCTGCCGGACCCCGGGACCAACATCCCCTACCTATGGAGGGGTCAATACCTAGCTGCGCTACTACACCGCTCCCGGGGGTCCCCACACCTTCACCACAGCAGTGGTGTCTACAATCACCACAACCCGTGGGTGGTGTCACAAACTATCATTTCAAACCAAACACCCAAATCCCCGCATGTAGCGCCAACTCCCTTGCAGAGCGACGTGACCCCCGGGTCCATGAGAGGCTCGAGCCACCACCCACCGTACGAGCACGGATCCGAGCGGCTCGGCGGTCGCAGCCGAGCCCATGGGGCAGTACAGAAGCTCACTACTCAGTGCACAGCATCGCAGGACCTTACGCGCGCCGAGAAGCAAGCAATATCGCTGGATGTATTGAGTGTGTGTATGCGATCTGTAGGGTGTGTGTGTGTGATCTGATGTGTGTGTGTATATGTGATCTGATGTGTATGTTCCGCTGCAGGACCTCGATGCGCTCACCGGCTCCCAGTCGGCGTCTGGTGAATATGACTGCGGGGTCTTCTATCTTCTTTCTTCTTTTTTTAGGGGGTGTCCGCTGTCTATAATGAAGTGTCCTGCAGGATTCGTTAACTTTTTTACCACTGCACGGACACTTCATTATTGAACCGTGACTAGGTCTTACTTTTAGGGGATGTCTTATATTTAAGCCTCCCTGAAAACTCCTGCTAAGTCTTATTTTTGGGGGAGGTCTTATTTTTGGGGAAACACGGTAGTTAGTGTCCAGTGCTCTAGTCAGCTAGTTGTCAGGTCCCCTTGTCCGTCTTGTCCATCCAGTCCTGTTGGTACCTCCTACCTGTCGGTCCTGCCCTGTATGGACTGTGCCTGTCCACCCCAGCTGTGCCTCCAGACTAAGTTACCCCGATGGCTCTTGCTATACCAAAGAATGTGCCTGTCCACCCCGGCCATGCCACCAGCCTCAGCCATCACAGTGTTCCCAGCCTTGTTAGTGACTCTGCTTGTTCCTCCTGGCTGTGTCATCTGCCACTGCCACTCCTGTTGTCCCTGTCTGCACTTGAGACTCTGCCCTGTATGCCCATGTATCCGCCCCTGCCATGGGGGTCAGCTGTCACAGTCCTGGTCTTTACCCCACAAAAGGGTAGGCCTGGGGTCTCCCCGTTGTCCAGTGGGTTCACTTTTGTTCGCTGCAGTACCATCTCCGGCAGTGTGCATTAAAGTGTGTAATATACTCACTCTCCGGATTCAGCTCTGCTTGTTTATTCCAGCGGCTATCATATGACAACTCCACACATATGCGATTTTCATACTTACGGTCTCATGTTGACTTTGCTTTTCTTCATGCTTCTCTCAGTGAAGCCGGAGCTATAGTTTGCCATTGAAAATTGAGAGAATTAGGAAGAGCAGCTTGTCGGCACATGACTGTAAGTCAATGAGTGGTCACATGACGAGTACTCAAACCGCATGGTTGAGGCGCCAAGCTAAATTTTTGCTCCAGGTGCTGGAAATCCCAAATCTGCTTCTGGATCAGATCTGCCTCGTTTTGTTTCTTCAATGTAAAAAAAAAATCCTGATCGCTTTTAGAATTATAATAATAGCTTACACTAAAAATCACAAGAATTCACTTTCTTTTCTATATTTCTGTTGGGGCTCCACAAATGTCTTCCTGTATTATAAAATCGAAATGACAGTAAAGGTCAGACTCTTGCACTCTAAAACAGATAAGACTACAAATTGCAGATTATTTTCTTTAATACGGAACAAATCATGAACAGTTCATATTTATGAAAAGCTAAAATGTTTTATGTAGGTTTGAGTCTCCCTGGTTTAATTTGGTTGGCATAAAAATATGCTGGCATTTTACAGAGCGACATCGCTGGCATCTTACAGACATGAAGTCATCCCGCTGACAGCTATGAAACACATCACTCTTCACAAGCCTCCTCATTCTAACCTGAAGGAGGAGATAAGAGAGATTTATATCCTTCCTATGCTAATGTACTATCATTACACATAGACGGGTGAGACAGTAATGTACAATGGATTCAAGTTTGTTTTCTAAGAAATATTAATGTATGAAAAATTCCTAAATTATTTTAAAAATACATATAAGAAAAAAAAACATTTAAACAGTAGATTATTTTCTAATGATAGCGTCCCTTTAAAGACGGGCAGCATTAACCTTAGCATGGCTGTGAGATTGCAGCCAGGTATGTCTTTTCACGAACCACCACATTTCAGAAAAAACCCTGTCTAAAAAGTGAATAGGAGATTATAAGGAGAATTGAATGATTCAGTGCAGCCCCTTGCCAACTTCTCTGCGCCCCACCTCAGGTAATTGACAGGTCTATCCCATGTGTGTACAAACGAAGAGACCTTTCATTCATTTGAACTGGAGCTGGGTGAAGCCATCCAATGGCCATACCAGACTAGTAAGGTCTTTCTATATATTCCCCGACCTGTTGTTCAAACTAAGGGGCACTTTGCACGCTGCGACATCGCAGGCCGATGCTGCGATGCCGAGCGCGATAGTCCCCGCCCCCGTCGCAGCGGCCATATCCTTGTGATAGCTGCCGTAGCGAACATTATCGCTACGGCTGCTTCACATGGACTCACCTGCCGTGCGACCGTCGCTCTGGCCGGCGACCCGCCTCCTTATTAAGGGGGCGGGTCGTTTGGCGTCACTGCGACGTCACACGGCAGGCGGCCAATAGGAGCGGAGGGACCGAGATGAGCGGGATGTAAGCATCCCGCCCACCTCCTTCCTTCCGCATATCCTATGGAAGCCGCGGTGACGCCGGTAGGAGATGTTCCTCGCTCCTGCGGCTTCACACACAGCGATGTGTGCTGCCGCAGGAACGAGGAACAACATCGGACCGTCGCGTCAGCGTAATCATGAATTACGCCGACACTGCACCGATGATACGATTACGATGCTTTTGCGCTCATTAATCGTATCATCGAGCCTTTACACACTACGATGTCGCATGCGATGCCGGTAGTACGTCATTTTCAATTTGACCCCACCGACATCGCACCTGCGATGTTGTAGTGTGCAAAGCCCGCCTAAGACTTCTCTGAAATTCCACAATGTTTCAGAGAAAGACATATCTGGCTGCAATTGTACAGCAAGGCTTTGATTCATGTGTCGCGGGCGGCGGGGCGCTGCGCTCGCTAACGCTCGGGTCCGGCGCTGCGGCTGCTGCTGCTCGGTGGCTCGAGTGGTGGGCCGGTTCCGGGGACTCGAGCGGCGCTCCTCGCCCGTGAGTGAAAGGTGTAGTTTGGTTTGGGGATTTAGTCCGTGACGCCACCCGCGGGTTGTGGTGAAGGTGGGCACCACCGCTGCTAATGACGGGGATTCCGGGAGCGATGGTAGGGAGCAGCTGGGATGCTGTTTTCCCCCCTCCGTGGGTAGGGGTTGGTGGTCCCGGGGCCCGGTGAGGTGACGGGGGGGCAGGGTTGGCAAGGTGCAGGGTCGCCTGGACTGCGCAGCACGGTGCACAGGCACAGTTGTACTCACTCAGCCACAAATGTACGCAAAGTCTCTGGTAACCAAACGGCTGGATGGACAGGTCCCGCAGCCGGCTGCTGTGGCTTCTCCTGGACGGTTGGTGGTGGCTGCCTTTCCCTGCACCTTTGTGTATGTTCGGCTCCGATGGCTTCCCACCGGTAACCCACTCCCCGGCGTATATATGTGCCGGAGGAGCCCCTTTTGCCCGCAGGCTCTGGCCCTTGGAATTCTAGCTTTGGCGGTAGCTGTATTTCCTTCTGCTGGTCGGACGGTTGCCTTCTATCGGGACTTGGCTGCTAGGAAACCCCTGGGGTTCCGGTCACTGACGGATTTGACCTTCAACGGTGACTCCAAGCCTGGTCGGGGTCCGCAGGCCCTTCCTGTGTGTGCTGGCTTCACTTCGCTCCATGATTCGGTACCGGCGGGCCACTGCCCGACCCCGGTCCTACGGTTCCGCGTTGATTCGCCTCTCCTGCAGACGGCCACCACCGTCTGCCAACCTTGCTCTTAGTGCCCGGGCCACACACCCGGACACGGTCACTTTACTCCTCCACTACTGCTTCACTCCTCACTCTTGCACTTCCCTAACTGATCTGCTCTGACTTCCTTTTCCCGCCTCCAGGACTGTGAACTCCTCAGTGGGTGGGGCCAACCGCCTGGCTTCACCCCACCTGGTGTGGACATCAGCCCCTGGAGGGAGGCAACAAGGATTTTGTGTCTGGCTGATGTGCCTGTCTCGGAGTGTGAGTGTGTGTTGCAGTACCTGTGACAACCTGGCTAGTCCAGGGCGCCACACATGCTGCATGTGGTTCAGGTAGCATTGTTCTAGTGACAGGTTCCTTTTCAGCTCACCTACTGAACAAAGTCAACAACAAGTACCTCTAGTAATGAAATCTGGTAAAGAAAGATGGACGAATCTACCAAGATTTGAATTAGGCTGATCACTCATTCAGCTGGGAAATTCGATGTGCATTAATGTTATTCGGTATTATTAAAATGTTCATTATTATGCTCTCAGGTCCCTCCCAGAGCAAGCAAAACATAGAGTGCTCATTACGCACCCCAGGGCTTTGGGGTACTCGATTCCGGGCAGTATATTTACTGGGACAGTTCACTGGGTGGCTGTTGCCCGCTTCCGTGACCTTGGGGGACGCTTAAAAGGGGAATTTGTATAAAGGAAAAATATAAATAAAGAGTTTTTCGTGACGCCACTTGCGGTGTGCGACTACATGGGGAAAGCCACCGCTGAAAAGTCTCTCACTGCTGGGGCTGGTGGTATTGGGCAGCTTAAAAGACAGGGCAGAGTGATGGTTTACTCCGAGGCAGCAGACGTCTGGTACAGAGAAAAGCATGAGGTCATATATAATGATAGATCAGGGAGGGAAGTTAGGTGAGATGGAGGGAAGATGATGAGTTCAGTTTTTCCACATTGAGCTTTAGGAAGCAAGAGTAAGAGAAGGAGGATATGACTGATAGACACTCCGGGATTTTGGACAGCAGAGAGGTGAAGTCCCTTTAGCACTACCTTGCTAAAGGGAACCTCACTGCTTGCTCAGGTCTTCCAAACCACCACCATGTATTTACTGCTATGTTATTTTTTTTTCTAACAACCCCATTTTTGTTGTTTATTTGATTTATGTATATTGCAAAAAACTATTTTATAACTGCAATGGCGATGCTGTGGGTGTTGTGTAATCCAAACTAATCATTGCACTAAATCACAGTCATGTGACCCTAACAGGATAGGGCTCTTTGCATATTTCTGTGTTCTTTAAAATATGCGGTCGGCCTGATGTATGGCTATGTACAGCAGCTTCATTAATTGCATATGCCCAGGGAGGCAGCAGTAATGTAAGACTCAGCCAGTCATTACCGCCGACTGTGGAAATCTCGCTGCTGGCTGTTTTATGTCATTACTAGAGATGAGTGGTTCCATGGAGGTTCGATTTGCTGGCAGCCAAGGAGCCAAGCCTCCACGTGCTCGAGCTTGACCTGAATGCCAGAGCAAGTAACTGATTGACAGCTTGAGTCTCCCCACACAAACAACCAGCCATAAGCAGATCACTTCCGGGGGAGGGTGATAGGCTTTTTAAAACAATTTTTTGGGTTGCATACTACATGTCATCATGCTGATGTTACCCTTGACATGCTCACCAGGGTCGTGGGGCACTCAGGATCGGGCCGATTCTGTTGGGAAGCCAGGGCGGCAGGGCTCGACGCTGTGACCCTGGTGGTGTCGTTAAATGTGGGATATTTACAGGGGATGAGTCGTGACGCCACCTGTGGTGTATGGCCAATGCTGCTGGATGGGACCACTGGGGCAAAGGGGGATGCAGCAATGTTGGTACAGCTCTCCACAGGTAGAGTAGGGCCCCAGGGCAACCGATATAGTCTATGATGAAGGAATTAACATTGGAGTGCAGGACCAAGGACATAGCCAATAACTGGACGATACAGAGCCCGTAGTTTCCTTTACCTTTTTACTTGATAGTGGTTGGTGCATTTGTGTCGCCCTGGAGACCGGGGTACCCAGCACCAGATCGGGGTCTATTTCTTGAGGGGATGTCACGGGTGGCTCGACCCGGGCTGTGGTCTCAGGCGATGCACAGTGCAATGGGGGGTATTTACAGGGGATAAATAAAAGTTTATAAGAGTTTTTCGTGACGCCACCCGGAATAAATGTGGCTATTTATGGCCACCGCTGCCAGTAGCTGGCCGGGGATGATGATGTGGGGCAGCTGAGGTGGAAAGCCCTTTCCGGGTAGGGCTATGGGTCCCAGGCAGGTGAGGTAAAAGTCAATGGTGGTTATAGATAATGGTATTGTGAGGAGACTTTAGGGGTGCAGACACTTACTTGATCAGCAATAGGTTTTTCAGCTTCGATGGTCCCAATCCTGGATAGGTGGCTACTGCCCAAATGAGAGACTGAGGCGCAAGCAACGTTTAACCGGTTTACTTTAACAAAAACTGCATAACAACAAGTCCCATCACCGGAGTCTGTATCAGGAGGACTAAGTTACTCTGCCCTGCCAGGTCCTTGGCTTCCTTCTTTGCGCTGTCTGTGTGTGGCCTGCTGCTGTGTGTGAACTAGCTGCCGGCCCAAACGGTCCCTTCCGGGTCCTATTTCAACAGGCAACTTGAGTCCTTTTCCTCTGCTTACCCCTTCCGGGAGTACCGCTGAACTCTCTGGATGCTGCTGTGTCTGACCCTGATGAAGCTTGAATCGCCTTCACTTTTCCTGGTTGCTGTATTGTGTAAAACTAATGCAGCCACGGATCCGGTGTCCGTATTTGCGCCTTTTCAGGGGTAGATATTAATGGCTACCCGGTTCCTAAAATGTTCCTCTTCTCTGTCTCCTCCTCCTCAGACCGATGGCTTGGGCCTGGAAATTGTCAGTCTCTCCTAAGGACCTCAGAGCAATTTCTCTGTAACTACTCCTCTGAGCGTCCTGGCTCCAACTGAAAAAACTAAACTGTCAATTTTACCTCAGATCAGAATATATCTAGGGGAGTCTCTTGAGCTCCCCCTTCTGGCCAGAGGTGGTAGTGCGGTGTCTGCTCTAGTGCTTGTGTTGAGTAACTAATGATGGTTTTACTGTGTATAATACCCCTAGGGGTGCCACATTCCCCCTTAGTGAAAAACAGTACTCCGGGACTGTGATACAATAAACAAATGATATAACAATTAATATGTACAGAGTCGTAAAAATAAAAAATTACAAAAACCTCTCAAAGTGCAAAAATAGAGTTCTGTAAAAAGTCACTTCAAACAGCATCCATTAATACAGTTCTATTCTTGAAGATATTGAAATAACTAACTATCCGCTAGAAAAGGCACTGCAATTAGTGTCTTGGAACTCGGTTCCATTTTTCCAACAGAGTCTAAAAGAAAGTCTAAAAGAAAGTCGAAAAAGATCAAAAAGCAGTCTTTCCGGAGTTTTAGTCTATCACCTCCGGCTGATAACTATTTACAAGTAGTTTTACCACAATCAGTCCTGTGGCATGGTTCATAGTTAATAATGAAGAAAAGTTCAAGAATATGTAAGTAGTTCATACAGGAAAGTCTCTGTAGGTACTGGGCTTAAACGTTGCAAACTAATTACTAATGACTAAACTACATTTTTCTAAATTCTGTTAAATGTACTACATAACATATACACAACTCACATTTTAACTTATTCACATTTGATAATCTGCATATTTTACCGGTAGTTGACCTTGAGTACTACGCTGGGACCTACGTAAGGCTAGTGTACTAGGCGTACTTAGCGTGATGGTATTAGTGGATGTGTACCTACCGGGTGCTTCTGGTTCTGCTAAGGGTGATTCCATGTTTGTGGGGTTGGCAAGTCCACCGTGACCGGGATCACTATAACTAGGAATCTGTTCTTCCTGTCTTGGGACTTCTTGTGGTACAGGGTCAACTTCTGATTCTGTTTGTATTGGGGCTTCTGGTTGTATGGACTCTGGTGTTAGTTCTGGTACTTGGTAAAATGCCATCATTGGTACTACCACTGCACCATGGTACGTGGGCCAGGTTTTAGGAAAGTCTCCTAAGACTGTATGAATTTTTTCTTCGTCTTCCTTAACTGGTTGAACCTGTACGGGTTGGATTACTTCAGGTTCCGATTGGATAACTTCTGGCTCTTTCAAGGTTTCAGGACATAGTTTCAGATTGTCTCTTGACACTAGTACTGATGTTAGCCCTCCGTTTTTGCTGATAAGGCGCATTTTAGGATTGTTCACTCTTGCTGGTAAAACTGTATACGGGATGGTTTCCCACTGATTATCCAGTTTATTGGTGCGACGATTTCTCTTTAGTACTTGGTCACCAGGTTTTAACGGGGTTGCTAGAGCATGCTGATTATAAGTTCGTTCTTGTCTTTCTCTAGCTTGCTGGAGACTTCTTTCCACACACTCTTATACTTGGCGATACTGCTGTTGACGTAGAGTATCCCAATTGGAATCTTGCACTTCTGCATCCGGTTTCAGAATTCCCATTTCTAGATCAATTGGTAGTTTACCGGGTCTTGAACGCATAAGGTAAGCTGGGGTGCAATTTGTAGAGCTTACTGGGACATTGTTATAAAGGTCTACCAAGTTGGGCAATTTCTCTGGCCATTGATTTCTTTCTGACTCCGGCAAGGTCTTCAATAAGTCAATTACAATATGGTTCATCTTTTCGCATAAGCCATTTGTTTGAGGATGATATGCTGTTGTCCGGATCTTCTTGCAACCATACATATTGCAGAACTCTCTGAAGATCTCTGATTCAAAGGCTGTACCTTGGACTGCAAGTACTTGCTCAGGGTATCCATGGGGTCTGCAAAAGTATGTTTGAAACGCCTTAGCTGCTGTTTTTGCTGTGAGATCTTTCACGGGTACCACCACTAAGAAGCGTGAGTAATGGTCCACGATGGTTAAGGCATAGACATAGCCAGACCGGCTTGGTGTCAACTTCACATGGTCTATGGCCACAAGCTCAAGTGGTTGCTTGGTGACTATGGGCTGGAGTGGTGCTCTTTGGTTTCGTTGGTCTTTCCTTCTGAGGTTGCACGGGCCACAGTTTCTGCACCATTCTTCAATTGATCTACTCATACCAACCCAGTAGAATCTTTCTCTCAAGAGTATTTCTAGTTTCTTCCATCCAAAATGACCGGCACCATTGTGGTAAGCTTCCAGGACCATCTTTACATCCTGTTTAGGCACTATTATTTGCCAGACTAAATCATGTGTCCTTGGATTAGTGTACCTTCTGCAGAGCTTCCCTTGATACAAGAACATTCTGCCTCTCTCTTTCCAGAGTTGATGCGTCTCTTCCGGGGCATTCTGGTTAGGAAATGCACCTTGTTCTGTCAGCAGTTCCTTTACCAACTTCACAGCCGGATTGCTGTCTTGCGTGTCAGACCATCTGTGGTGTGCTAATGGGTTGAGATTCGCTTGCTGTTGTTTCTGATAGGCACCTGACTGATACTGTCCTATCTTGGGATGATGGAAGGCCGGTACTTCAATTTCTTCAAGCTCCTCCGGTTCCTCTTCCACATTTTCCAAGTGTGGCATCCGGGATAAGGCATCTGCATTTCCATTCTTGCGGCCTGTTCTATACTTGATCACAAAGTTGTAATTAGACAACCGGGCTATCCATCGTTGTTCCAGCGCACCTAATTTTGCTGTATCCAGGTGGGTCAACGGGTTGTTATCAGTATAGATGGTGAATTCTGCAGCTGCCAGATAGTGTTTGAAACGCTCGGTTACAGCCCAGACTACTGCCAATAGTTCTAACTTGAAGGAGCTGTAATTTTCCGGATTTCTTTCAGTAGGCCGGAGCTTTCTGCTTGCAAAGGCGATGACTTTCTCCTTGCCTCCCTGCTTTTGTGACAGTACTGCTCCTAGTCCCACATTACTGGCATCTGTGTAGAGGATGAAGGGTTGATGGTAATTTGGGTATGCTAGAACCTCTTCTCCTGTCAGTGCCTTCTTTAGCTTCTCAAATGACTCTTCCCTCTCGTCACTCCACTGGAAAGGAGGATTCCGGGCTGAGGGCTTCCTTGGCTGCCCTACCAGGATGTCTTGTATGGGTGCTGCTAACTTTGTGAACCCTTTTATGAATCTGCGATAGTAGCCCACCAGTCCCAGGAATTGCCTCACCTCTTTCACGCTGGTGGGTCTTGGCCAATCCCTTATCACGGTTACTTTCTCGGGATCCGGTGCTACTCCTTCTGAACTTACAACATGTCCCAGGTACTGTACCTTTGGCTTAAGAAGGTCACATTTGGATGGCTTGATCTTCATGCCATATTTGGACAAGGCTTCAAATACTTCTGCCAAGTCTTGTAGGTGTTGCTCATAAGTCTTGGAGTAGACTATTACATCATCTAGGTACAGGAGGACGGTTTCAAAATTCTTGTGTCCTAGACAGCACTCCATCAGTCGCTGGAAGGTACCGGGTGCATTGCAGAGTCCGAATGGCATACAATTAAATTCACAGAGACCCATCGGTGTGGTGAATGCTGTTTTCTCCTTGTCTCTCTCCGCCACAGGGACCTGCCAATACCCACTTGTTAAGTCTAAGGTGGAAAAATAGTTAGCCGATCTTAATGCTGCTAATGATTCCTCTATTCTAGGTAGGGGGTACGCGTCTTTATGGGTAATGTGATTAATCTTCCGGTAGTCTACGCACATTCTCATGGTTCCGTCTTTCTTTTTAACCATCACTAGAGGGGTCGCCCAGGGGCTACAGCTGTCTATCATTACCCCGGCTTGTTTCATATCCCTCAGCATATCTTTTGCACATTGGTAGTGAGCGGGCGGTACGGGTCTATATCTCTCTTTTATTGGTGGGTGGTTACCGGTGGGTATTGTGTGTTCTACCCCTTTGATGTGCCCAAAATCTAGTGGGTGTTTACTGAAGACTTGTTCATATTCTCTCACTAGCCTGTACACCCCTTGTTTTTGATGGGTAGGTGTTAAATCTGTTCCTACGTACAACTGTTGACACCAATCCTCCAATTCTCCATGTGAACCATTGTCGTTCGCCTGGCATGACGGATCCAAGGGCTCAATGGCTGTGATGGCATTGTTGTCAACGGTATATAGTTTTGCCATAGTAGCATACCTTGGTAAAGTGACCTCTTCTTCTCCACAATTTAAAAGACGTATTGGCACCCTTCCCCGGTGTACCTCGACTACTCCCCTGGCTGTCAGTTTAGTGGGCCTACTATCAGTGTACACGGGTTCTACCAAAGCCTGATAATCTCGCCCTTTTATGCCTATTGCGGCTCTGCACCATACCAACATTTCGGTTTTAGGCGGAATTACAATAGGGGTTGGATCACTTACCCTCACACTGCCAATTTCTCCACCTGCAACTTCTACCTGTTGCTTTAACACCAAAGCTTTTATCTCTCTCTGTAGAATTCTTTGCTGGTCACATCTGGCAGTCTTGGCGAGTTTCTGTAAGACAGTAAGGACCTCGGAAAAACAATTTTCTATTACATTCATTCCTATCAATACAGTTGGTTCACGATCTCGCCGGTCAACATCAACAACAATAATACCTTGCTTCTGTAATTCTACCCTACCAATCTTGACAGTCATTTCCCTAAAACCTACTTGCGGTACTATCTCACCATTACTAGCCCATATACTCAATGCAACGTTAGATGGTCCTTTATCAATGTCTGTATCAGCCCAGTACCTCTTATAAAGGATATGTGGAATCGATGATATCTGGGAACCGGTGTCCAGCAGGGCGTTGAGGGGAATACCGTCCAGCACGATAGGGATAACGGGACGCCCTCCTACGTACTTGTCGTGCCAGGGTGTTGGACCTTGAAAGTTCATTCCTGCGAAGCGTCCCGCCTTCCGAGGGGATCCTTGTTTAAAGCACATTCCCGGGCAAAGTGGCCTGACTCCTTGCAACGACGGCAAATGGGCTGTCCATCTGGCTGGTAGCGGTCGCTGGATCGTCCTCTCCACGCTGGGTACCTCCTGGGCCTCATCCATGGAACATCCTCTTTGCTGGTCGCCAACTCGATCTTGGGTGTAGTCTGGGATCCACGCAACTCTTGAATGATTTTAGCCATTGAAGCAATGGTGTCTGTCAGGGCAGCAAGCTATTGATGGAGAGCCTCATTGGTGTTAGGCTCCAGAGATTTAGCAATAGCCCCTGACATGGCTGAGGTCACTGGCACTCCCTGCTGCTGAGGTGCCTCTGCAATAGTTTGAGACAAATCCAGATCCCGGGGCGCCTCTGCCTGCTGGAGACGAATGGCACTTTCCTTTAATTGAGCAAATGTCAGTTCGGGATCTTTAAAGGCCAGCATGCTTAAATGCCCCCTGTGAGAAGGGGTTAAGGCGGGCTTTGCACGCTGCGACATCAGTAACAATGTGTTACCGATGCTGCAGCGATAGTCCCGCCCCCGTCGCACGTTCGATATCTAGTGAAAGCTGCCGTAGCGATTATTATCGCTACGGCAGCTTTACACGCACATACCTGCCGTGCGACGTCCCTCTGCCCGGCGACCCGCCTCCTTCCTTAGGGGGCGGGTCGTGCGGCGTCACAGTGACGTCACACGGCAGGCGGCCAATTGAAGCGGAGGGGCGGAGATGAGCAGGATGTAAACATCCCGCCCACCTCCGTCCTTCTCATTGCAGCCGGCGGCAGGCAAGGTGAAGTTCCTCGCTCCTGCGGCTTCACACACAGCGATGTGTGCTGCCGCAGGAGCGAGGAACAACATCGCACCTGTCGCTGCACCGGCATTATGGAAATGTCGGAGGCTGCAGCGATGATACGATAACGACGCTTTTGCGCTCGTTCATCGTATCAAAAAGGATTTGCACGTTGCGATATCGACTGCGACGCCGGATGTGCGTCACTTTCGATTTGACCCCACCGACATCGCACGTGCAATGTCGCAACGTGCAAAGCCCGCCTAAGAGTCCCTCAATAAATTGATCTTTCAATAGCTTATCTGCTCCTGTGGTAAAAACAGGTTCTGTTAATGTAAGTGCTTTCAGCGCCTCCTGTAGATTTAAAGCAAAGTCTCTCATGCTCTCATTGGGTTTCTGTTTACAATTAAAGAATCTTGTTTTATCCTTACTGCCGGCAGTGATTTCAAAAGCTGCTTTCAATCCGGCTATTACATGTTCAACAGTGTCTTTTGCATCTACTGGCCAGGCTGTGACTTCCCGCAGGGCACTGCCAGCTAATTGTCCCATAAGATGACCAACACGCTGAATCTCTGTCAGGGCAGGGTACATGTTGAAGTAGGCTTGCAGCTTCTCGTTAAAGTTATCAAGAGTATTTGGCTTACCTTCATAGTGTGGTAGCCACGGGGCACCTGGAGTATAGGGCATCAGAAATGGCATAATGGGCGCTGCTCCTTGCGCCGCTGGGCTGCCAGACGCTCTATTACTTGATCAGCAATAGGTTTTTCAGCTTCGATGGTCCCAATCCTGGATAGGTGGCTACTGCCCAAATGAGAGAATGAGGCGCATGTAACGTTTAACCGGTTTACTTTAAGAAAAACTGCATAACAACAAGTCCCATCACCGGAGTCTGTATCAGGAGGACTAAGTTACTCTGCCCTGCCGGGTCCTTGGCCTCCTTCTTTGCGCTGTCTGTGTGTGGCCTGCTGCTGTGTGTGAACTAGCTGCCGGCCCAAACTGTCCCTCCCGGGTCCTATTTCAACAGGCAACTTGAGTCCTTTTCCTCTGCTTACCCCTTCCGGGAGTACCGCTGAACTCTCTGGATGCTGCTGTGTCTGACCCTGATGAAGCTTGAATCGCCTTCACTTTTCCTGGTTGCTGTATTGTGTAAAACTAATGCAGCCACGGATCCGGTGTCCGTATTTGCGCCTTTTCAGGGGTAGATATTAATGGCTACCCGGTTCCTAAAATGTTCCTCTTCTCTGTCTCCTCCTCCTCAGACCGATGGCTTGGGCCTGGAAATTGTCAGTCTCTCCTAAGGACCTCAGAGCATTTCTCTGTAACTACTCCTCTGAGCGTCCTGGCTCCAACTGAAAAAACTAAACTGTCAATTTTACCTCAGATCAGAATATATCTAGGGGAGTCTCTTGAGCTCCCCCTTCTGGCCAGAGGTGGTAGTGCGGTGTCTGCTCTACGGTAGTGCTTGTGTTGAGTAACTAATGATGGTTTTACTGTGGATAATACCCCTAGGGGTGCCACAGTGCAGGCCAGAGAAACTAGTTCAGATGGTGACAGAGGTCCGGGCAGCCTGGAAGCAAGTGTGGATCCACCAAGCCAGGTGGGTTCAGAGGTGTTCCTTCTGCACTGTTCTGTGTAGGTCCATGCTGTTTAAAGCTATGCTGCTGCCCTTTTTCTGGTGTTGGTACAGTTTCTCACCTGTATGGCAGGCAGCGTGAGCCTTTTACAGGTGCCGCTCCTCTGGTAGCACCTCTGGTCTCTGATATGCTGCTGTGCCACGGGGCGTTTTGTTGGGCTAGAAGACATGCAGTCTCCTGCCCTCCAGATTCAGCTGCTGGGACTTCAGTACCCGAACAGCTAAGGACTCTGGCGTCCTGTTTCTAGCGCTCTGGTCTGGGGTGTGTGTGACGCCCTGGCCTATCAAGTCGTCACAGGGTATTGTGCAATCAGCCCTTCTGCACAGTATCCACCCTCCTTGGTTACAGATCCTGGTCCTTTGGTGTTGTTAACAGCTTGGCCAATCAAAACCCTAGGAACACTTCCCGCTTGAAGCTACCAGACACACCATTGGGGGGCCTGAAGGGAATAGGGCTGGCCACATGGGGGGTTGGTAAGGAGAAAGTGAGGACAGCGACAGTACAAAGTTGAGAGTTGAGAGGTGAGAGAGAAGAGGTGAGTTAGCTATCGTGAGGAGAGGCCACGGAGGAGAGCTCCTGTGTACTGGGTGGCAGACGTTGGTCTGGGCCTGGTAGCAGCTGGAACCCCGGTCACAGGGGACAGTGTCAAAGGGCATGGACTACTGAGGAGGGCAGCCGGCGGCCTTGAGCTATCACCGGGCAGGGGCCAGGGCATGACGGGGTACGTGGACCCCAGGCCGGAAAGTAGCTTCACACGTTCGGGTAATTTACCCGACGGGGGGTGAAGACTTCAAGTGTCATCCCCAACCCGCTCCAAAACCGGGGTACTAGCGCACCGATGGGATAGGACTTTCCCACTACAGTCCAAAGAAATCCTACGTGTGAACCCAGAGAACAAGCTCACGCCGTTAGCCATACGGGTGAGCGGGACCAGGAGAGTTTCATACCAACGGGTCCAATCGAGACTAGAGTGCCAGGGACAGGGCGACAGACCAACAACAACACCAAGAGCACGGATCCAGGCGTGCTCTCCGCAGGCTACAGTGGTGTTCAGAATTCTGGTTTACAAGCTGTCGGTGTGGTTATTCTGAGACTGAGTGAGTGTGACGCCTTGGGCAAGCCAGGGGTCACAGGTCACAACATCACATGCACCCCACATTCCCGGCAGGTACATCTAGGCTAACCTAAAATCCTTGTTGCCTTCCTCCAGGGGCTGATGTCCACACCAGGGGGTGGGCCAGGCGGTTGGCTCCGCCCACCGAGGAGTTCACAGCCCTGGAGGCGGCAAAACCAGGCAGTTCAGCTAGGGAAGTGAAGGAGTAAACAATGAAGTGGTAGAGAAGCAAAAGAGAGAAGCTGAAGTGACAGAAAAGTGAGAGTAGTAAAGCCTGAAGTTGGTCCGGGTGTGTGCCCCGGACTGAGACAGCAAGGTCAGCAGACGGCGGTGACAGTCTGCAGGGGGACTGCTTGGAGGTTGCTGGAAGGACCGCAGACGGGTGGTGACCCGGCGGTACCGGAGCAGTATACGAAGAACAGTCAGCACCAGGGCAGGGGCCTTTCGGATCCCGGCAAGGCTAGGAGTCGCCATAATTTGCCAAATCCGTCAGTGAAGGGGACCTCTGTCTCCTAACAACCAAGTCCCGATTGAAGGCAACAGTCCGACCGTTAAGGGGAGACACCGCCACCGCCAAGGCACCAGTTTCCCAGGGCCAGCGCCTGCGGGCAAGAGAGAGGCTCCTCCAGCCCATATCCAAGCCGGGGAGCGGGTAACCGGTGGGGACCCATCGCTACCAACAAGACTTTACATAGGTGCAGGGAAAAGACCGTCACCGCTAACTGCAGGGAACCGCAGCACCGTAACCGTCCGAGGGACCCGTCCAACCAGCCATTTGTTTACCGAGAACTGTGTCGTGTTTACTGGCGGAGTGAGTACCTCCATTCCGTGCGGCACAGCGCTGCCCCTGCGCCCCTGCACCTCCACAGGCCCCATACCCGCCTGTCCACCATTCCAACCCCATCACTGGGCCCCGGGAGCACCAAAACCCCTACCCACGGAGGGGTAAATCAACAACTGGCTGCTCCATACCATCCCTCCCGGGATCCGCATACAGAGCAGCGGGGGTGTCTACTTAATCACCACAACCGTGGGTGGCGTCACGGACAATAAACTATCCCAAAACCCAATCCCCTTTCACTCACGGGTGAGGAGCGCCGCTCGAGTCCCCGGGATCCGGCCCATCGCTCGAGCCACCGAGCAGCAGCAGCCGCAGGCCGCAGCAGCCGCAGCGGAAGCTGGACCCGAGCAGTGGGAGAGCGCGGCGTCCCCTCCTCCGCCCGCGACAACTTGGCGTCACGAACAGGATCTTACCGCTCTGCCGTTGGGTAGAGGTGCGCCTTGTGACCGCCAGAGGTATCCAGCCGGAAAATTTCAGAAGTCGCCATCTTTGGCGCGAAAAGTTCCCGCTCGAGCGTCTTCTCGAGTAGCAGAGGCGCGAAGGCCAAAACCCCGCCCCGATAGAGGAGGGGCCGGAAAGAAGCTGAGGGGGACGAAATGGCGGCGGGCCGCATGTGAGCGCGGCTATGGAAGCAGGGACGCCAGGACCCTGCGGCCATTTACTGGTTCCTGGAAGAGGCCACTGCTAAAGATGCTGAGTCCGACCAGCAACACCGTGGTCCCCGCGCCTGGCACTGCAGCGCGGGTGGAAGTCCGGACCGTCCAGCTAAGCAGCCATCTGCAGGTCCGCATGCAGCTCCTCCTGGAGGAGTGGGAGGCCGACATGGCGGAAGTGGTGGCGGCCATACGGAGACGCGAGGTGGAGGGAGTCTTGGAAGGGAGGGTAAGTGACCCACGCCCCTGTACCCCTAGTGGGTCGGTCATCGCGGCTGAGGGACCCGGTCCATACCCGCTCGCCCTGCTATCTCCCCCGCTACTCGTGTTGGCTGCTGCTGCCCCGCCACTAGGCCCGCTACCACCACCAGCGGTAGCGGTACCCTGCCAATCCGCCTCGGCGGGCCGACCTGCAGCAGAAGCTCGTGACCACCCTGATCCGCTTCCATGGAAGAAGCCGAAGGCTGAGGCCGTCAGCAAAGATGCACCGGAGGCACGGCGGGGATGCAGCTGCCAGGAGGCAGAGCAGGCCATGTCACAGCGGGGTCCCTCATTACTGGAGGTGCCGGTCGTAGCCGACACGGAGGGACTCTGGCTGGGTCCGTCCCCCGCACACGCTGAACCGGAGCAAACAGAAAGTGCTCCCGGCTGGGAGCGGCGGCAACAGCAGCTGCGCAGAGAGATCGATGCCCGAGAGGGGTGTAGAGCGGATGTGCATGCCCGCATGTATATGGAAGAAGATCGCCTGCAGCGAGCTACCATTGGGGTCCAGAGCGGTGCACCATGTGAAGGTGGCACTAGAGCCCCACGAGTGAGAATGGACTGTTGAGCCGCAAAAGGCAGCGGAGCACCGCTGCACAGTCCCCGTTGGGACTACCAGTGTGTTTGTTTAAAAATTGAAAATGATGATAAGTAAAATGGAACCGAAAAGTCATCTGATTCTTCTGTGATTGAAACCGGACGTTGCCGGCACCGTTGTCCCCGTGGGGACCCATTGCTGCATAGAGAACTTTCTATGGACAAGCCCGTGAACTTGCAGGGCAACCACAGACGCTAGTGGCTTGTAAATAAGTTGTGTTACCGTTACCGTTTCCGCAATTACCACCTCCGGAGAGGCAGGTTGGAGGGAGGGCCCACAGCAGAGCAGGCTGGGGCCCAGCCACCACAGGAACCGGTGGCTACCCTCTGGAGGGGAAGGACAGATCCCGCTCGGGTATCTGGTTCAGGACTGGGGTCAAGGGGTGCTGCCTGGGTTTTAGGGGCAGCATCAGGGCCAGGTTACTTGGGTATGAGGGAGCGGAGACCGTAACCGTTAACCGTTTTAATGTTTGCAACGTTTAAGCACTGAACCTCCCGATGTGTGATGATGCCATAAATTGTATATATGTTACCGTTTTTTCTATTTTACAGAAAAACAAAAGGAAAATAAAACCAGTGTTGGACGGGCAGCCCGAGGACGGTCTGCGTTTTGCTAAGGGGGAATGTGATGCCCTGGGCAAGCCAGGGGTCACAGGTCACAACATCACATGCACCCCACATTCCCGGCAGGTACATCAAGGCTAACCTAAAATCCTTGTTGCCTTCCTCCAGGGGCTGATGTCCACACCAGGGGGTGGGCCAGTCGGTTGGCTCCGCCCACGGAGGAGTTCACAGCCCTGGAGGCGTGAAAGCCAGGCAGTTCAGCTAGGGAAGTGAAGGAGTAAACAGTAAAGTGGTAGAGAAGCAAAAGAGAGAAGCTGAAGTGACAGAAAAGTGAGAGTAGTAAAGCCTGAAGTTGGTCCGGGTGTGTGCCCCGGACTGAGACAGCAAGGTCAGCAGACGGCGGTGACAGTCTGCAGGGGGACTGCTTAGAGGTTGCTGGAAGGACCGCGGACGGGTGGTGACCCAGCGGTACCGGAGCAGTATACGAAGAACAGTCAGCACCAGGGCAGGGGCCTTTCGGATCCCGGCAAGGCTAGGAGTTGCCATAATTTGCCAAATCCGTCAGTGAAGGGGACCTCTGTCTCCTAACAACCAAGTCCCGATTGAAGGCAACAGTCCGACCGTTAAGGGGAGACACCGCCACCGCCAAGGCACCAGTTTCTCAGGGCCAGCGCCTGCGGGCAAGAGAGAGGCTCCTCCGGCCCATATCCAAGCCGGGGAGCGGGTAACCGGTGGGGACCCATCGCTACCAACAAGACTTTACATAGGTGCAGGGAAGAGACCGTCACCGCTAACTGCAGGGAACCGCAGCACCGTAACCGTCCGAGGGACCCGTCCAACCAGCCGTTTGTTTACCGAGAACTGTGTCGTGTTTACTGGCTGAGTGAGTACCTCCGTGCCGTGCGGCACAGCGCTGCCCCTGCGCCCCTGCACCTCCACAGGCCCCATACCCGCCTGTCCACCATTCCAACCCCATCACTGGGCCCCGGGAGCACCAAAACCCCTACTCACGGAGGGGCAAATCAACAACTGGCTGCTCCATACCATCCCTCCCTGGATCCCCATACAGAGCAGCGGTGGTGTCTACTTAATCACCACAACCGTGGGTGGCGTCACGGACAATAAACTATCCCAAAACCCAATCCCCTTTCACTCACGGGCGAGGAGTGCCGCTCGAGTCCCCGGGATCCGGCCCATCGCTCGAGCCACCGAGCAGCAGCAGCCGCAGGCCACAGCAGCGGCAGCGGCAGCCGGACCCGAGCAGTGGGAGAGCGCGGCGTCCCCTCCTCCGCACGCGACATGAGTACATTGGAAACCCCTGTTCCTATCCTACACCGCACCCAAACACCATCCCAACCATCAATGGGCCCTGGGACACCAACCCCCTACCCACGGAGGGGTTAAACATCAGGCTGCCGCACCATCATCACCGGGCTCTCCAACGGCAGCGGTGGTCCCTCACATTACCAGGCACCGTGGGTGGTGTCACGAACTTTCCAAAAACCCTCTGTACATATCTCCCCCCCTTCTTTTAATCGAGTGGCCGCGCGACCCCCGGGTCCGGAGACCCCTTGAGCCACCGCGGATCCGGATCCGAGCAGCAGCAGCTCGGCTGCTGGCACGGGGGCGGCACATGAGCTCAGTCACCGCTCTGGTTCCCAGGTTTTTTGTCCACTTCTCTCTCTTTTACTGGCTTTCCACTTCACTGAGACGAGCCCTCTGGTCCCTCCGGTCCTCAGGATGCTAGGCCCCTCTCTCCTCGTACTCCTCCATCCTTCTCCCTTCCCTAACTTCTCTCCCAGGCCAGAATGTATAGGGAAGTTTACCTTAAACCGGGTTTTAGAGCTCCCCTTCTGGTCTGGAGTCAGTAAATCGTTAGCAGGAGGTGCTACCTAGCATGGGGGACCCCCTTCTTGCTTCCAGGCGTAACATCACCCCCTGTGAGGAGGGCAATGCTACTGTGGCAACCGGACTACTGGGGCGCCACACCCCCTGTGTGCACCGTTCAAATATTACAAGCAGCTAGCACTGGGCTGAGCACCGAGTGTACCTGAGCATTGGTCATGTGAGTGAAGTTCGCACATCAAGCATCCGAGCCTTGATTTCTTAAGTTGTTGTTCGGTTCGAAAACTGAACCTCAGGTTCACTCATCTCTTGTCATCATTACCACCCACCTAGGCATGCGCAGAGTGCCAATAAAGCCGGGTTGCATACACTTGACTTACCACACACTGTCAAGAATCCAGAGATTTGCAAGGAGTCTGAGGTCACACCACTCCTGCACATTATGTTACTCATGCCCTAATATGATTAATGGGATGACTAGTCATGGAAAAACAATGCCTTCATGACTAGCCACCTGCTTATAACATATCGCCAATGAACTTCTAAAATACTTATGTACAATATGAAGAAGTAAGTTGGATGATCAAAATGCTTTGTTCAGTCAGGTATTAACATAAGAATAAATATTAACATAGTAATATACATGGTGGTTTGGGGGATCAGGGCAAGTTGATAGGAACTCTTTAACACTACAGTGTGCCATCTGACGAGTTAAGGATTACTTATAAAAGGAGCTGATATATACTAATAATGAGGTGTAACACCTCACAAAGCACATATATATGATTTTATAATATGCAATGATCATTGCTAGGTCTTTCACTTGTAGAAAAACATTTGAATAGAAAAGCAGGATTTCATAAGATTTAGGTCTACTCTTAATTCTGATCCAGTCTTTTCTCTTTATTGTAGTTGCTGTTGTGCCTGCTGACATTTTGCGTAATACGTATTTTTCATCATTGCAGATTAAGGCATTCACTGTCAGCAATCAGTTTTTGGATGAGATTGCAGAGTCAATGTTATTGCATTATGTGAAAATGTCAGGACACACAACAGGGGTACCAATAATGAACCATCAATCACAGGTGTATTCAAAATGATGATGTTTTCTTGCATATTAAATGACCCTTTTTTATTTCTTTCACAGGCTATAGCCATCCAAAAGGCTGTGACAGCCCAAATAGCCTCATTGTTTGAAATAACAGAATAATTGTTAGGTCTGCATGCAAGTTCCTCGGACCTGCTTACAACAAGATATGATCATGGGGCCAAAAATGATGTTATTTTACCACTGTTGGTTGAACGCTGCTTGCTGTCGCAGAATGCATTTACTTTAAGGCTGGAGTAAAATAAGTGTGAATTTCTTATACTAGAGAATGGGGCTGATTATGGTAATGACACTGTGATCAAACTGATCAAACCTGAGTGTCAGCTTAGTGTGATCAGATTCTCTCATATGAAAGAATCAGAGCACAATGTTAGGAGATGACAGAGAACAGAATTTCTACACCTTCATTCTGTGAGTCCTCGGAAATTAGACTGCACTCAGATGACATCCGAACGCAGTCCAATGATTTCCATGCACCCATACGCTTGAATAAGTGCATGCTGTGATCTTTTTATCATGCCAAATCTGCATGAGGAAAAAAAACATTGATCAGTCCTGCCCCAAACAATACCATTGGTCCAAGTGCTATCTGATAAAATATTGGATATCGCTCGTTCCATATAGGCTCATGTGAGCGAGCCTTAAATAGGACCAACCCTCCTAAGCTCTCTATATGGTCATGTAGGTGATAAAAAGTGCAATTAAATCATCCTTTGCTATCTGCTATAATGCTCACGGGTGCGAGCATGAATTGAACCCACTGGGCCGCAGCACACAGTACATCTAAGGGGCCTGACTTTGGCGTACACTGGGTATTCACCAGAACCTTTGAGAGTGAGAGGGGATTGGGCTGCAGGTAACAACCGGGTGGTACTCAGGGAGACTTGGTGCTGCAACAGCTGACCCCAGGGTTATGGATAATGACAGTCTCTGATAAGGCAGATACAGCCGAGATGGCTGATGCAGCAATTATGGCTGGTATGGATAGATGCAGCAGTGTTTATGGCATATATGGTTGGTATAGATAGGTGCAGCAGCAGGTAGCCGGTACAGCAGGTTCAGCCGGTATGGAATGCAGGAGCGGCCAATAAAGCAGGCTCAGCTGATATGGAGCAATGTAGCAGGAGCAGCTGGTACTATGAAACAGACAGGTGTAAGTAACACAGAAACAACAAATAGGAAGGGGACCTGAACAATCAGCAACCTGTCTCAAATGTTAGACCATGTTGCTAAGGCACCTCCTAAAAGGGGAGGGCACCTTAAATACATAGTGCCTCTCAGTCATAGGCTGAAAATCACTTCCACGTTAGGGCACGCTGGCTCTTTATGAATAGGTGCTCGCATGCTCTAAGTGGGCTACCAGGAGGCCTCAGCGGCATGCACAGGCCCTTGGAGATGACAGCAGAGACACAGAAGGGTGCATGAGCTGATGTCACGCCAGGTGCGAAGGGCAGGACAGTGCGGCGACGCCAGTGGTGGCAATACTTCTGCATTCTGATGACATACTGCAGAAAAATCAACAATTTTTAAATATGTAAATGAGGTGATAAGATCTTAGGGTGGTACAGAGATCTTCCTGAGAGTCTGACTTCAAAGTTTATTTTAATGCTTACCAAGTCGACACCTCTGTATGTAAATTGCTGCATATGATGTCTGGTTTAGTGTTGAGCCACCCCCCCTAGAGTTCGAGTTCGGTTTGGTTCGTCGATCGGCGGCTTGGTTCGGCGAACGTTCAACGAAAGTTCAACGAACACCTTCGAACCCCATTGAAATCAATGGCAGGCAAACACAAACACATAAAAACACATTATACATGTACACATACAGTTAATAAACATTGCCATTACACTTACAGGTCCCCGCGACGCGTCCTGCACTCTGTCTCCCACCGCTTTTCCTTCCGATATTCGCTGCACCTTTCCCAGTAACCAGCACTGATGATAGGATATTCCGTGACGTCGTCATAGCATGTGACCAGTCACATGTCTATTATCTCATTGGCTACAGACTGGTCACATGGCTAGATGTCATGCTAGGTCCTGTCAGTGCATCTCTCCAGTACACGGTGATCGCTCTAGCATCTCCGTGTACCGGCGAGATGCTCTGGCACATGGTCGTCTTCTTTACAGAGTCAGCCCACATGCAGGGACTGGCTGCCACATCCGGTGAATTGCGGCACCGGGAATCACGTGATCGGAGCACTGTTGCTATAGTAACCTGTCAGATTACTTTAGCAGCGGTGACAGCGGTGACGTCACCGCTTACAGCCCGCAGCCTCTGCTCACTCATTGAGTGATTAGACTGCATGGGAGCAGCAGCCTCTTCCTCCCATGCAGTGCTGTCTGATGTAGCAGAGCTGCATGGGTTGAAGGAGAAAGAAGACAGAAGACCAGGATCGTGGAGGGCTGAGAGTGAGTAATAAACATGGAGTGTTATGATCCGGAACAATGGAAGACCACCCTAAATCATTGGTAAAAGGTGACAAGAGCATTGGCAACTAATCTTGCCGCCATCCCCTTACTAACCATCAACACTAGAAGTAGCCGAGGGGTGAACTAACATCCTGTGCACCGTGAACCCAGCTGGAGAACTAGCTATCCTAAAGGAAGGAAAGATGAATAACTCTCTGCCTCAGAAAATAGATAAAGAATAGCAAGCCCCCCACATTCAAAAACTGCGGTGATATAGGAAAACACAAAACACAGATAGATGATAGGATTAGCAAAAGGTGAGGCCCTACTGACTAAATAGGACAGGATAGGAAAGGGACTGATGGTGGACAGAGAAAAACCCTACAGAAACCTGATAGTACAAAAAGCCCTCAGATCGCTAGATCTGAACTCCGTCGTATACCAGGCGCTCTTGTTATACCAATGAACAGAAAGCAGGAGCCATTACAAATTCAAGAAGCAACAAACACATGGACTTATAGGAGCAATACTCCAAACATAGCTGCAGGGAGCATCCCAGCTAAGCAACAGAGAGGGAAGACTCCTGCATGCAAATAAACCGACAATAACCACAGCAAATGACAAAATCAGATAAGAGCAAAAAGAACCAAACAACAAATAAAGAGCCAAGCACTTATCTGGGGTAGAAGTGGTCTGGAGCAGGATGAAGCAGGCTGGTGAACAAAGAACAACTGACATCCGGCATAGCCTGCCAGCAGACCAGTGTTTAAATAGGCAGAGAGTTAGCAATGGAAATGCCCATTGCTCAACACATCTAGTCTCGGTCCAAACTATTCCTGGCCACAAGAGGGAGCCACATAGCAGCAAAAGCATAACTGACATTCACAACAATGGAGTCTCTAAGTGTGTCTGTGTATTTATTTCTATTAAAGTATTTTTTCTCTGTGTGGTGTCTTTTCTTTTTAACCCTTTAATGGAGATTCTTAATGGCCGGGTCAAACTTGCCTGACATTAAGAATCTCTGGCTTAATACTAGCTAGTAAAACAAAGCTAGTATTAACCCATTATTACCCAGCGAACCACCTGTCACCAGGGCAGCTGGAAGAGTTGGATACAGCGCCAGATGATGGCGCTTCTATGAAAGCGCCATTTTCTGGGGCGGCCGCGGACTGCAATTCGCAGCAGAAGGGCCCAGAAAGCTCGGGCCAGCCTGTTCTGCAGATTCCAATCCCCAGCTGCCTAGTTGTACCTGGCTGGACACAAAAATGGGTGCGAAGCCCATGTTGTTTTTTTTTTAATTATTTAATGAAATTCATGAAATAATTAAAAAAAGGTTTAGATAAAGAGAAAAAATTGAAACCAGCATTCACCATATTATGCTGTGCAACACTCTTGTGTTTTTTATTTCACACAACAGCTGTTTCGCCCTAGGGGTGGGGCTTCTACAGGTCTACCTGACCTGTAGAAGCCCCACCCCTAGGGACGAAACAGCTGTCGTCTTCATGTGCTGACCATCTGTTTTCCCTCCCTGTAACGCCGCAGAATGTATCCACATTTTTTTAAATAAAAAACACCAGAGTGTTGCACAGCATAATATGGTGAGTGCTGGTTTCAATTTTTTCTCTTTATCTAAAGTTTTATGTGTTGAACTTTAGAAATAAGCACCCCAAGCTGCAACTCTGTTTTTATCCTTCCTGAGGTTTCCACATAGTCGCAGAGATTGAAAGCGTATGTAACGCTGATTGTGACCGACTGCTGTGAGCAACTTGGCAGGTTATCTTGTTGCAGTAGTGCCCTGTTGTTTCCTTCTAACATTTACTAATTAAAAAAAGGGCTTCCCTATTTTTTTAGTTCCCAGCAGGGTACAAATAGGCAGCTGGGGGTTGGGGGCAGCTGTACCTGCTTGCTGTACCTGGCTAGCATACTGGCTGGCTTCATATGGTGAAGCCCACGTCATTTTTTGGGGGGGCAAAAAACTCCTGCATACAGTCCTGGATGGAGTATGCTGAGCCTTGTAGTTCTGCATCTTTTATATATGGAGCCTGATTTCACACATGCAGTGAAGGGAATCAATTTATATACAGAGGCATAACTAAACATTAAAATAAGCACTGAAGGCAGACTTTTGGGAAAATCTCAGACTCGCACAGATATCTTAACACCTAATTTACATATTAAGAGAAATGTGGATTTTTTCCTCAGTAAATTATCATTTTAAGGTATAAGTTTATTCAACAATCTATAACCTACAGTGGTGGACACATCATTGGTGCAACCTGTGCAGCCGCACAGGAGCCCAAGAGGTGAGGGGACCCATTTACAACTCTAAAATAGAAAGAATTGTGCATTATTATGAGCCCTTGGACTGTAAAAGGCCCATATACTGTCCTCACACAGAGGCCCTTTTCTGTCTGTGTCCGCTAGTGATGACCTACATGCCCATGCTTACGTGGGTTGATCCTAACTATTCGTACTCACTATACTCATAACGAGTACTGTCTAATACTCGCGTATTCATTCCGAATAGTGTGTGCAATGCAAGTCAATGGAGAAAAACTACAGCTACAGCGATCTCGTTGGGGTCACGGATTTTGTGATGCACATCCGGCCGCAGTAGCGATGCCGTTGCGTGTGACACCTATGAGCGATTTTGCATTGTCGCAAAAACGTGCAAAATTGCTCATCGGTGACATGGGGGTCCATTCTCAAATATCGTTAGTGCAGCAGTAACAAAGTTGTTCCTCGTTCCTGCGGCAGCACACATCGCTCCGTGTGACACCGCAGGAACGAGGAACCTCTCCTTACCTGCGTCCCGGCCACAATGGGGAAGGAAGGAGGTGGGCGGGATGTTCGTCCCGCTCATCTCCGCCCCTCCGCTTCTATTGGGCGGCGGTTCAGTGATGCTGCAGTGACGTTGCTGTGACGCTGAACGAACCGCCCCCTTAGAAAGGAGACGGTTCGCTGGTCACAGCGACGTCGCAGCGAAGGTAAGTAGTGTGACGGGTCCGGGCAATGTTGTGCGACACGGGCAGCGATTTGCCCATGTCGCACAACAGATGGGGGCGGGTACGCATGATGGCGATATCGGTACCGATATCGCAGTGTGTAAAGCGGCCTTAACCCGAATGCCGCACTATTCATGCGAGTAGCAACTAGTGCGGAATTCGGGTTACTCGTTACTTTGTGAGTTTTCCCCATTGACTTGCATTGCATACGCTATTCGTAATGAATACACGAGTATTAGACAGTATTAGTTATGAGTATAGCGAGTATGAATATTTAGATACTCGCTCAACTCTACCTATCATCTCATTGCCAGGAAGCCATCTGAATATTTAATTATTTTTTGATTCAATTTGATAGACTACTATTAGGAGTGGAAACACTAAGACCTGTAGGTAAAGGACTGTATGTGTAATTCTAGAAAACATTGAACTTTCCATCCCCCACCGTTCCCATTTCTTGTACACATAGTTCTATATAACCTAGCGCCCTCTTTCTCTATCCTTCATATTTCTTGTATATAAACAGTGCAGTATAAAAGTTGTTTATTTCTATTTTCGAATGCTTTATAAGTTACAACTAAATTAAAATAAAAAAAAAATGTTTAATTTACCTCTTCATAGTGGATACACTCTCATAATGGCACACTGCATGTAGAGGAAATGGGCACACTTCACTGGAGGCTTCATTAATTTCTGGTTGTTGCTTTAGTCTTTTTTATTCTTGTCAAACTGGGCACCATGAAGCGTGGCATGAAAAATAAATTGAAAAGCTTTGCTATATCCTTTTTTTTTAAATTCATTATTCACACTTTTACTTTCTTATAAAAAAATAATATACAAGGCAACTTGAGATGAATAAAGTATATAAAAACCTTATCCAAAAATATAAATCAACTCATCTAAAAAAAAAGGGTACCAAAAAAGAAATGCATAATACCGAAATTTTCTTTTTTTTTCTCCTTAATAAATTAGTCTGGATTTCAGTGAGTACGCTATTCTGTCATAGTTTTAGAAAGAACTTCTTGCTGCCAATTAATAGGAACAGTCATTGTGTTCTTTCAGTGGATAAAAATCTGTAGGGTCATTAAATTAACCCCTTCATGTGTGAGTAACTTTCCATTTTTTCACTTACATTCTTCCAAAGAGCCATAACTTTTGTATTTTTCCGTCATTGTAGCCATATTGAGGGCTTATGGAATGTTTTTTAGTTTTGAATTGCATAATTCACTTCACCATGATGTACCATATTTTTCGGATTATAAAACACGCTTTTCCTTCCAACAATTTGGAAGGAAAATGGGGTGTGCATTTTATAATCTGAAAGTATGTTACCAGCGGATGGTGGAGGGTGGTCACAGGAGACAGGGGCAATGGTGCAGGCTGTGAGCTGTTCTGTGGGCGATGGTAATGTTGGGCTGTGCTCACTGCGGGTCCTGAGGCAGGGGCCATCCTGAAAATGTCGGCGGTGTGGACTAGAAATAATGGTGCCCAGAGTAGGCATATGTGCAGATTGAGCTCTCAGCTCAAGATCTCATCTGCACATACGCCACCTCCGGTCCATTGATCTCCCAGCAGCGGAAATAAGGAAAATTGCACTTGGAAGTGGCACACGCGAAGATGAGATCTTGACTCATCATTGAGCCGATAGCTCAATCTGCAAATGCGCCAACTCTGGGCGCCATTTCTTTGAATTCTGCACCACCAACAAGTTTCTGGCTGCTCTTGCCTCATAGTGCCTTCAGTGAGTATCTGGGACACCCGACGCACCGTCTGTAGCATCACCCTACTCCACAAAATATGTAACCATGCTCGGGGCAGCAATCATGGGCGATGGGCTCTGTGTCCTTACACCGGTATGCTACAGACAATTTTTGAGTGTCTGTGAAAGTTTTACCAGTACTTCTGTGACGCCCTGGCAAAACCAGGTAGTCACACATTAGGCCCCCACACAACAACTTCCCTCACCTAGGTCACATAGAGCTGACCTGAAACCCTAGTCACCCACCTCAGGACAAGACAGGCACACCAGTGGGTGGGATCAGGCGGTTAGGAAACGCCCACCTAGGGGTCTAGACAGCCCGGGGTGGGAAAACATGTAGTTGGAGTTGAAGTAGTAGTTCGAAGTGTAAGGTTTAAGTTGAGAGGAGTGGAGGCTGGGGTTAGGTGTAGCTCCAGCAGAGGAGAAGCTCTAGTTGAACGGTGCCAGGGTTGGAGCCCTGGTACCTTGGCTAAGTGGCAGACCGTGGTCTCCGTCGGCAGGCGACAGGAAGATGGCAGCCGGAGATTCGAGGTGGACCGGGACAGGGTTGGAGCCCGCCGCTGGTACCGACACCGGAAACTGTGCACAGAGGGGGTACTCGGACCCTGAAGCCAGGACCGGAACCAACGGCCTAGCTAACCGACCGATTGAGGGCAGAATTTTAGGTCCTGTCCCAACCTTAGTCCCGAAAAGTAGACAACCACCTACGGAGAGGGATAGGGACACCGCCATGGCCAGTAGATCCCACGGGTCAGCATCAGGCGGGCACGGCTCCTCAGTAGTGATGAGCGAGCATGCTTGTAACTACTCGGTACTCGCACGAGTATCGCTGTACTCGGGCTGCTCGGCGGGGACCGAGTAATCTCGCGATACTCGTGCTGTACTCATGGTCTTCATTTCTGCATGTTGGCGCTCTTTTGAGAGCCAGCCCTCATGCAGGGATTGGCTGGCAGACCACTGCAATGCCACAGCCCTGTTAGTTGTGGAATTGCAGTGATTGGCCGGCCTGCACAGCGTGACCGAGCCTTTATACCGGCCGGCGCGCTGTGCTCTGCTCACAGCTATCCAGACAGTCAGTGCAGGGACAGTGTCGCTGATTCAGGGAAAGCTTTGCGGCCCTTTATAGTTAGTTCCGGAGCAGGGCTGCAAACAGTGTGACCAGAAGTCCTTCTCAGGACTATTCTAGTTGTATACAGGCAGGCAGGGTATAGCCAGGTCGGAGTACAGTAGCAGAGTCCTTCTCAGGACTATTGTTGCTATATACAGGCAGGGTATAGCCAGGTCGGAATACAGGCTAGTGACCAGAAGAGTCCTTGTCAGGACTATTGTAGCAGTATACAGGCAGGCAGGCAGGCAGGGTATATAGCCATTCCTAGTGGTGACCGTATACCAGCCTTCATCATATCTGGGGCTGGTGTACACAGTCTAAAACAGTCCAGATAGTGTCAGACTTCTCAGTAATTGTCGCTCCTAAAAACCAGTTAGGTTCTTATTGCGTCCGTGCTTGCATTTAAAAACAGCACGTGTGTGTCTGTCGGTGGCAGCGTACAGGTGCACGTTTTGCACAAACTATTATATAACGCGCAAGTCTAGTGTATAATACACGTCAGTCAGCAGTGTCTGATAGTGTCAGACTTCTCAGTAATTGTCGCTCCTAAAAACCTGTTAGGTTCTTATTGCGTCCGTGCTTGCATTTAAAAACAGCACGTGTGTGTCTGTCGGTGGCAGCGTACAGGTGCACGTTTTGCACAAACTATTATATAACGCACAAGTCTAGTGTATAATACACGTCAGTCAGCAGTGTCTGATAGTGTCAGACTTCTCAGTAATTGTCGCTCCTAAAAACCTGTTAGGTTCTTATTGCGTCCGTGCTTGCATTTAAAAACAGCACCTGTGTGTCTGTCGGTGGCAGCGTACAGGTGCACGTTTTGCACAAACTATTATATAACGCACAAGTCTAGTGTATAATACACGTCAGTCAGCAGTGTCTGATAGTGTCAGACTTCTCAGTAATTGTCGCTCCTAAAAACCTGTTAGGTTCTTATTGCGTCCGTGCTTGCATTTAAAAACAGCACGTGTGTGTCTGTCGGTGGCAGCGTACAGGTGCACGTTTTGCACAAACTATTATATAACGCACAAGTCTAGTGTATAATACACGTCAGTCAGCAGTGTCTGATAGTGTCAGACTTCTCAGTAATTGTCGCTCCTAAAAACCTGTTAGGTTCTTATTGCGTCCGTGCTTGCATTTAAAAACAGCACGTGTGTGTCTGTCGGTGGCAGCGTACAGGTGCACGTTTTGCACAAACTATTATATAACGCACAAGTCTAGTGTATAATACACGTCAGTCAGCAGTGTCTGATAGTGTCAGACTTCTCAGTAATTGTCGCTCCTAAAAACCTGTTAGGTTCTTATTGCGTCCGTGCTTGCATTTAAAAACAGCACGTGTGTGGCAGTCGGTGGTAGCGTCAGGCTCCATATTGTCCCTGGATAGAGACGTGCATGATGGCCTGTAAACATGAAGTGCCCATTGTAAGGAAGTGGGTCTATTGTAGTATAGCCCTTAGGCAGGGCAGCCAAAAATTTGGAGGCTCCACATTGTCCCTGGATAGAGATGTGCATGAGGGCCTCAAAACATTGTTCCCATTGCAAAGGAGCGGGTCTCCTGTCGTTGTAATGCCCATTCAGAAAGAATGGGCGAAAAAATTTACCACTGGGGGTATACCTGAAACAACGGCTTAACTATTGTAACGGTCACCATGATGGCGCATGAGGAGAAGGAGGAGCAGTCCAGCGATTAGCCAAAGTCCAGAAGTGTGTTACCATGGGTGAGTGGAGGTACATGGCAAATTCCCGTTACAAACTTTAAATTCCGCTGTCATTTGCTGGTGGTGTGTGGTGAAGTCTGGCCAAATCCAACCCTTGTTCATCTTGATCAGAGTCAGCCTGTCAGCATTTACAGTTGACAGGCGGGTGCGTTTATCTGTAATGATTCCACCTGCGGCACTAAAAACACGCTCTGACAAAACGCTAGCGGCAGGGCAGGCCAGGACTTCCAAGGCGTAGAGAGCCAATTCATGCCACGTGTCCAGCTTGGATACACATTAATTGTAAGGCACAGAGGAATGTCGGAGTACAGTTGTTTGATCTGCAAGGTACTCCTTGAGCATCTGGCCAAACTTAGGATTTCTTGTGGCACTACCCCTCACCTCAGGGGCTGTGGTATGTGAGGGGCTGAGAAAACTGTCCCACATCTTAAAGACTGTTCCCCTACCTCTGGCGGATTGGACTTGTGCCCCTCTCGGCTGTACGCCTTGGTTGTCCACTGATTCCTGACCTATGCCGCTAGCGTTTTGTGAGGGGAATGCTTTGCCTACTTCCGTGACTATGGCCTTCTGGAACTGCTGCATTTTGCCTGACCTCTCCGCCTCGGGAATAAGAGACATAAAGTTCTCCTTTTAGCGTGGGTCTAACAGTGTTACCAACCAGTAATGATTGTCGGCCAAGATGTTCTTAACGCGAGGGTCACGAGACAGGCAGCTTACCATAAAGTCAGCCATGTGTGCCAGACTCTTAACAGCCATCACTTCAGTATCCTGACCAACACGATGACTGAACATGCTGTCCTCCTCCTCCTCCTCCTCATCATCTACCCTGTCCTCTGGCCAGCCACGCTGAACCGAGGATATGACTGCATGTCATATCCTCAATTTGGCCAGAGAGTTGCTCCATGTCTTCATCCTCCTCCTCGTCATAGTCCTCCACTGCACGTTGTGATGAGACGAGGCTGGGCTGTGTGTTATCACCCACACCCACTACTGTTTCTTGCTCAAACTCATCGCGCTCCGCCTGCAATGCATCATGGTTGTTTTTTGAGCAGAGACCATTTTAGAAGGCAGAGAAGCGGTATGGTGACGCTAATAATGTCGTCATCGCCGCTCACCATCTTGCTGGAGTCCTCAAAGTTTTGGCGGATGGTGCATAGGTCGGACATCCATCTCCACTCCTCAGGTGTTATGTGTGGAGTTTGACCCATTTCCCGACGGCTTAGGTGATGCAGGTACTCAACAACTGCCCTCTTCTGCTCACATATCCTGACCAACTTGTGCAGAGTTGAATTCCAATGCGTGGGGACATCACACACCAGTCTGTGTGCCGGAAGATGCAAACGGCGTCTTAAGCTGGCAAGGCCGGCTGAAGCAGTAGGTGACTTTCGAAAATGTGCAGACAGGCGGCGAACTTTTACCAGCAGATCAGACAGCTCTGAGTATGACTTTAGAAACTGCTGAACCACGAGGTTGAGCACATGGGACACGCATGGAACATGTGTCAGCTGGCCTCGCCTCAAAGCCGCCACCAGGTTCCGGCCATTGTCACACACGACCTTTCCTGGCTTTAGGTTCAGAGTTGTGAGCCAGTGATCTGCCTGCTGTTTCAGAGCTGTCCACACCTCTTCTGCATTGTGGGGTTTGTCACCTATGCAGATTAGCTTCAGCACTGCCTGTTGCCGCTTCGCCGAGGCAGTGCTGCAGTGCTTCTGTGTCGCCCTGGACAAGCCAGGGGCCACAGAGCACAACACTTAAACACCCCACACTCCCTGCAGGCATATCATAGTCAAAACACAAAATCCTTGTTGCCTTCCCCAGGGGCTGTTGTCCACACCAGGGTGTGGAGCCAGGCGGTTGGTCTCCACCCACCGAGGAGGAGGGAAAACACAGGCAGTGAGAGTTAAGCTAAGGAAGTGGAAGGAGGAAAGTAGTAGAGAGGAGAAAAGTGACAGCAAAGAGCCTGAAGTTGGTCCGGGTGTGCGGCCCGGACAGGACAGCAAGGTTGGCAGGATGTGGTGACCGTCTGCAGTGGAGGCCGATTGGAGTCTGCCGTAAGGACCGTGGACGGGTGGTGACCCGGCCGTACCGGACCGGTATACAAAGAGAAGCCAGCACCATTGGCAGAGGACTTTCGGATCCCGGCAAGGCTTGGTGTCGCCGTGAATTTGCCAAATCCGTTAGTGAAGGGGACCTCAGGGTTTCCAAACAGCCAAATCCAGATAGAAGGCAACCGTCCAACCGTGAAGGGGAGACACCGCCACCGCCAAGGGCAACCGTCTCCCAGTGCCAGCGCCTGTGGGCAAAAGGGGCTCCTCCGGCCCATATCCAGGTCGGGGAGCAGGTTACCGTTGGGAAACCATCACTACCAACACTTAACTTAGGTGCAGGGAGAGACAGTCATCACTAACCTGCAGGGAGGAACAACCGCAGCCGTCCGAGGGACCCGTCCATCCAGCCACTTGTTTTACCGTGAACTGTGTCATCATCATTGGGCTGAGTGAGTACCTCCGTGCCGTGCGGCACAGCGCTGCCCCTGCGACCCTGCACCTCATCAGGCCCCGCAACCCGCCTGTCATCCATCTCTACCCCATCACCAGGCCCCGGGACAACCAACCCCCCTACCCACGGAGGGGAGAAATAACAACAAAGCTGCTCCCTGTCACAGGCTCCCGGAATCCCCGTCCAGAGCAGCGGTGGTGTCCACACAATCACCACAACTGTGGGTGGCGTCACGGACAATATCCCCAAAACCCAAACCACCCCTTTTCACTCACGGGCGAGTAGCGCCGCTCGAGTCCCCGGGATCCGGCCATCGCTCGAGCCAACGAGCAGCAGCAGCCGTAGAGCAGCGTCAGCCGGACCCGAGCAGTGGGAGAGCGCACCGTCCCCTCCTCCGCCCGCGACACTTCCAGCTTGGGACTGGTGTGGAGGGTAAAGTGGATCAGGATGCGCAGGAGGAGGAGGAGGCTGAGGAGCATGACATTCCGGAGCTGTAGAGTGTGTGTGAAACCCTGACTGAGGTAGGGCCTGCAAAACTTGGTGTGTGAAGGACGTGTTCCGTCCCTCGCTCAGACTGGGTCCCAGCTTGCACAATATTAACCCAGTGTGACGTCAACGAGATGTAGCGGCCTTGCCCACATGCACTTGTCCACGTGTCTGTGGTTAGGTGGACTTTGGCTGAAACAGCGTTGTTCAGGGTACGTGTGATGTTTTGTGACACGTGGTTATGCAATGCGGGGACGGCACACCGGGAGAAATAGTGGCGGCTGTGGACCGAGTAACGTGGGACAGCTGCCACCATCAGGTCGCGGAATGCTTCTGTCTCAACCAGCCTAAAAGGCAACATTTCCAGCGCAAGCAGTCGCGAAAAGTTAGCATTTAGAAGTGTGGCATGTGGGGCGTTGGCAGTGTATTTGCACCTGCGTTCAAAGGTTTGCTGAATGGATAACTGAACGCTGCGCTGGGACAAGGACGTGCTTGATGATGGTGTTATTTTTGCGTGGGTAACTGCAGGTGCATGGCCGGAGGAGGCTTGTTCGCAGGCAGCATGGACAGGGGATTGGCTCGCATGCACAACCAGCGAAGACGTAGCAGTGACATCAGCAAGCACTGCTCCTCGACTCTGTTGTACTTCCCACAAAGTCGGGTGCTTGGCTGACATGTGCCTGATCATGCTGGTGGTGGTCAGGCTGCTAGTTTTGGTACCCCTGCTGATGCTGGCATGGCAGGTGTTGCAAATGGCCTTTTTAGAATCATCTGGAGCCAACTTAAAAAACTGCCAGTGTCAGAGTTCCGGGTTTTCCAGTTTTCTTTTGAAAGAGCTTGCCCTTTGTTAACATGGAGTTTTCTGTTCTGTTGCCCTACTTCCTGTCCATCTGTTTAAAAGCCGCCCCTAAAGCTTAGTCCAGTGCCTGAGTATACTGCTTCCTGTGTGCTCCTGCCCTGCTGCTTTTGGTTCCTGATTGTTATTCGGATCCTCTTGGAAAACAACCGACACCGACTCTGGACTTCATCTGGTATCATCTAGCTGTGCCCGGACTCCGTTTGCCGTCTTTGGTCGGCACTTCTGCCCGGTTCCTTCCGTTTAATACCACTCTGGACTCACATCACGTACGGACATTTTTGGACTTACCTATTGCCCTTTTGTGTCCCGGCTGCTGCGCATTTAGGGCTTCTGGGGTGATTGCCAGACAGTCCCTGTATAGGGGTTTGCTCTTGGTGGTCTCCCTGGGGGAGTCCGGTGCGCGGTCCCGGGAATTCCCTTTCGCTCCGTCCCTGGAAGGTATTTCCTGTATTTATGTTCTACTGTGTTTTTGTTTCGTTTATGTACATATTTGCTGGTTGCATATTATAAACGTCTTGCACCAAGAACTCGTCTCTGGTTGTCATTGCCCTAACGCAATCGAAATCCTCAATACATACAATAGTATTACAGCCAGACTCGGGAAGACCTAACATTTGTACAGGCACCTTGTGTCGTGTTGTTCCGGGGAACAGTTGCCTGACGTCTGCCTGGGGCCACCACTCTGCTTCTTACTGCCTGTTGGGATGCTACGCCTCCCTCCCCCTGTGCACTGCTGTCCTCGCTCTGCATATCCTCCTGCCAGGTTGGGTCAGTTACTGGATCATCCACCACGTCTTCTTCCTCTTCCGCACCCTGCTCCTCCTCCTGACTTCCTGATAATTGTGTCTCATCATCGTCCACCCCTTGTTGAGACACGTTGCCAACTTCGTGAGAACGTGGCTGCTCAAATATTTGGGCATCTGTACATACAATCTCGTCATGGCCCACTTCAACAGGAGCTGGCGAGAGGCCAGAATTTGTGAATGGAAACGTGAACGAACAGCTCTTCCGAGTGTCCAAGTGTGGGATCAGTAATGTCCGTGGACGTGTACTCGGCCTGGTGGTAGGAAGGAGGATCAGGTTCTGAAATGTGCGGTGCAGTATCACGGCTACTGACACTTGACCGTGTGGAAGACAGAGTGTTTGTGGTGGTGCCAATCTGACTGGAAGCATTATCCGCTATCCAACTAACAACCTGTTGACACTGGTCTTGGTTCAAGAGCGGTGTACTGCTGCGGTCCCCAAGAATTTGGGACAGGACGTGCGAGCGACTAGATGTGGCCCTTTGTTGTGGCGAAATTAGAGCTTGCACACAACCTCGGTCTCTGCCTGCACCACCATCACGTCCACTTCCTTGTTCGTTGACAACGCCCTTGCGCATTTTGCAATGCTGTGCTGATGTGTATTCACTAGACTTGTGCGTTATATCCAAGTTTTTGCAAAACTCACACAAATGCAGCGGAAAGCTGCCACCAACAGGCACACACGTGCGGTTTTTAAATGCAAGCACGGAGGCACTAAGAACCTAACAGGTCTCTATCCAGGGACAACGTGGAGCCTCCCAATTTTTGGCTGCCCTGCCTAAGGGCTATCCTATAATACACCCACTTCCTGACAATGGGCACTTCAGGTTTACAGACCCTCATGCACGTCTCTATCCAGGGACAACGTGGAGCCTCCCAATTTTTGGCTGCCCTGCCTAAGGGCTATACTACAATAGACCCACTTCCTTCCAATGGGCACTTCAGGTTTACAGGCCCTCATGCACGTCTCTATCCAGGGACAACGTGGAGCCTCCCAATTTTTGGCTGCCCTGCCTAAGGGCTATACTACAATAGACCCACTTCCTTACAATGGGCACTTCAGGTTTACAGGCCATCATGCACGTCTCTATCCAGGGACAATGTGGAGCCTCCCAATTTTTGTCTGCCCTGCCTAAGGGCTATACTATAATACACCCACTTCCTGACAATGGGCACTTCAGGTTTACAGGCCCTCATGCACGTCTCTATCCAGGGACAACGTGGAGCCTCCCAATTTTTGGCTGCCCTGCCTAAGGGCTATACTACAATAGACCCACTTCCTTACAATGGGCACTTCAGGTTTACAGGCCATCATGCACGTCTCTATCCAGGGACAATGTGGAGCCTCCCAATTTTTGGCTGCCCTGCCTAAAGGCTATACTATAATACACCCACTTCCTGACAATGGGCACTTCAGGTTTACAGGCCCTCATGCACGTCTCTATCCAGGGACAACGTGGAGCCTCCCAATTTTTGGCTGCCCTGCCTAAGGGCTATACTACAATAGACCCACTTCCTTCCAATGGGCACTTCAGGTTTACAGGCCCTCATGCACGTCTCTATCCAGGGACAACGTGGAGCCTCCCAATTTTTGGCTGCCCTGCCTAAGGGCTATACTACAATAGACCCACTTCCTTACAATGGGCACTTCAGGTTTACAGGCCCTCATGCACGTCTGTATGCAGGGGCATTGGTGAACCTCACAATTTTGGACTGCCCTGGCAAAGGAAAATACTACAAAGACTCACTTCCTCAAAATGGGCACATTAGACTCAAGAGGCCTTCATGTACGTCTCTTCTCAGGGACATCGGAGTGCCACACAATGTTTTCACGTAAAATCTTTCATGTATTAATCTCAAAAAGTAACATACACCAGCTCTATCTCACTATTGGGTATGTGCCCTTAACATTTCCGCCATGAAAAATCATTTTGGGGTCATTTTGGAAGGTTTTCTGGTGAGTCCGTAAAAATGGCGTAAAACGCGGACAAAATTGTTCACAGCTGTGACTTTTCAGTGATAAATGCTTCAAGGGGTCTTCCCCATGCTGTTGCCATCTCATTTGAGCACTCTTCTGAGACTTTTGTGACATTTTTAGGGTTTCTCCATGCTGCCGGGGGGTCATGTCACAAAAATACTCGGGTCTCCCATAGGATAACATTGGGCTCGTTGCTCGGGCCGAGTACACGAGTATCTTGGGAGGCTCGGCCCGAGCTTCGAGCACCCGAGCTTTTTAGTACTCGCTCATCACTACGTCCTCAGGCACTCAAAAAGCCGGGAGCAGACTCCCGTGTTCCATACCGGGAAGTCCAAACGAACAACAACACTAGTGCAGAGGAAAAGACGGCGACCACCAGCCCGGGTGGGGGACCAGAGTACAACAGGCCGCGGTGGCCGGCCACCAGCACCTTGGTTTACCAAAAGACTCGTGTGATTCATTTAATGGTGAGTAACCAAACACCCCCTGGTACGTCCAGGCGTGCAGGCCCTTGCCATCACCATACCCTGCACAAAGATACTGGGCCCCGGGGCAACCATCCTTACCAATGGGGGGTTAACATCCAGCTGCCACTACATCTCCCTCGGGTGTCCCACAACAGCAGTGGTGGTGTCCCACTTCACCACACACCATGGGTGGTGTAATGAACTGAATACGGCTAAGCCCGTACAACTACGTCCCCCTTTTCATTTGGCGTGTCCACGTGACCCCCGGGTCCGGAGGATCCCTCGAGCCACACAGCGGGTCCGGATCCGAGCAGCCCGGCTTTTAGGGCCAGGTGGACGGGCAGACCCAGGAGGTGGATCCACTGGGCTGAACACCTCACCGAAGGCAAGGTGTCCGGTAGCCGGAGCACTACAGGTAGCAGGACAGTCCATTCAAAGGGGTGGAGTGTAGAAGTCCCTGGGACCACAGAGTCACTGAAGGTAGTCCGGGTGACGGAGCTCAGGTTCGGAGGCCGAGATGTTGTCAGGCAGAGTCCGGAACCGACGGAGCGAGAAGACGGGTCACCACAGGGATCAGAGATGGTATGTACTGACGGGATGGCGGACAGTCACCGTTCAGGGTTCAGGAATCGTCAGGCCCGTATGGCAAGGCAGGAGAGGCTCTAGGAGAGAGATAGGTAAGTATACCAGAAGACACAAGGAGACCTGACTCCTAGCTTAGCAAAACACGAAGAACAGGCCCTGCCCACTTGGAAAGGATCCCCCTATATACCCAGTACCTGATCCTTCAATATCCTGTTGGAGGACACTGGCCCTTTAAGAAAGGGTCAATGACCGCGTGCGCGCCCTAATGCGCATGCGCAAGGCCCGGGTGCCAGAAGCCAGGGCAGGGAGCGGTGAACAGGAGGCAGGAGAGCCGGGCTGGAGCAAAGCTGCCGACGGGCGCCGGGAGCGGGGACCGGGCCGCCTGGGGACCGCAGGTGATGGGGCCTGGAGGCTGTGGAGTGGGGGACGCCTGACAGAGGAGCCGGGGAGCGAGGCAGGAAAGCCGGGGAGCGTGGCAGGGGAGCCGGGGAGCGAGGCAGGGGAGCCGGAGAGCGTGACAGGGGACCCAGGGAGCGTGACACCGGCTGCTACAGGCGTGGGGGCGGCACTCCCCTCTGTCACAGGATGGTTTCTAATCATGTGGTGCACATACTTTAGCGATATCGCTGTCAAAGCTATTAAGGAAGAGTCCACAATAGTTAAAAACTGCACATACTTTAATTGCAACACATTTCAAACACCATTCTACTTTGATATATAGCACAGACAAAAGGGGGAAGATACCATGTTGTAGTTTAATCCTAATAGATTATATCACAATCCCCATATAAACGGATGTCATGGAATATACTCCAAAATTCAACTATAAAACACGTATAGGCGACTCAATTAATTGTAGAAATATTAAATTTTATTATAATTCAACCATAAAAGATAAAATTTAGTTTCCATATAATGTAGATATGAGGTAAGGTGGATTCTTTACACACCCACCCATCAAAGAACCACCCAAATTTAGCCCATCATGATCCCAAGCAATGAGTAATAAAGAGTATATAAACAGCCAGTGCGGTATAATGGGAGAGCACCATGTGTTCAAACAGTCATACTATAGAACAACAGTTTTCAGACTTACCCATGGTGTACAAGCTGAGGGTCTGATGAAGCTTTGGCGACACGCGCTTCCGGGTTGAAGGATACTCACCTACCCACCTCTGAACCGCCACTGATAGACCCTCAGCTTGTACACCATGAGTAAGTCTGAAAACTGTTGTTCTATAGTATGACTGTTTGACAACATGGTGCTCTCCCATTATACCGCACTGGCTGTTTATATACTCTTTATTACTCATTGCTTGGGATCATGATGGGCTAAATTTGGGTGGTTCTTTGATGGGTGGGTGTGTAAAGAATCCACCTTACCTCATATCTATATTATATGGAAAATTAATTTTATCTTTTATGGTTGAATTATAATAAAATTTAATATTTCTACAATTGAATGAGTCTCCTATACGTGTTTTACACGAGTTTTATACCATTCTACTTTGCTTGCAACAGGTTTCAAACTTGGTTTCTCACTAGGCATTAACATCTTAGTGCACGTTGGCTCTTTTGTTATGGTTGCAGACATCTTCACACAGTGGAGGGGAATGTTGGCTCATCTCTGTCCCTGGGTATCTAACCATGTGTATCGCTGTGATTAAGTACCCTGAAGAGATATTCTACTTCTCTGGGGTCACTCATAGAGTCTTCCGCTAGGCGGCCTCTTTTCTCACTCACGGAAAGGGTTTCTATCACAAATTGATCCGCCACTGTCTGCAGTGTTCACACTTGCCTGCTTAGTGGTTCTCTTGCTCCTCAATATACCTCCATGGCGCTTACGCTACAATCCGACTCCAGTCACCTCTGCTTCATCCTGCATTTTACTTCTGCCTTGGCTTACCCCACACAATACACTGACTACATTCAGGAAAAACCCAACATTCTATTTCTGCCTCACTGTGAGCTGGCTCTGTAGCTTAACTCTACCAGGACTGTCTTGGTTCCTGAAGCCTAATTCCCCCCTTACAACTAGGAAACTCAGCACTGCTGACATCTAGTGGTGGCTGGTAGCACTGCACCCACTCCCTTTGGATTAAACATTACTTCATAATTTCTATAAGGCAGACAAAGGATTTTTGGTTTTCTGTTAAAGCTGATACTCTTATCTCTACTGGTCATAAATTTGCCATTCTTTGCATTATTATTCAAGCGAAAGACTGGGCTCACATCTGCCATCAATTAGAGCATTCAGCTTAATTTCCTGTTTCCAAAGGAGGGGGTCAGCTGCATAGGGATCATGCAGTGGTCAAATGTTAGATTGCAATCTTCTTGGTTCATTTCTAAATTATGATGATGCCATATTTTAATAGACTGATCCTCTCATACTATTACCTTATGACATGGTTGCAAAGGGGTTAATATATGTAGGTGTATTCCCTTTAAAAATAATAAAAAAAAAAAGGAATAAAAAAAGATGTTTTCCCCTCGGAACCTGAGATGCTTTAGCCCTTTCAAGTAAATAGAGTTGAGCTACATTACTATAGAAAGCCCAAAGATGGGTGCCACTGTTTCAGGAAGAAAGTAACCATGTCTTACTAATTTCCTATACAATGAGCCCAATACATCAAGACTGGTGTTGTTCACATTGATCTTGAAAAGAAGAGATGGGTTGGAGCAGGGATGTAACTAGAACCCGATGGGCCCCAGGGAAAAATTTGGGCCTGGGCATGTTTGTCAGAAGAGTGGGCCATTATTGCATTCTAAATCCAATAAAGATATACGTGTCCCCCACCCATAATGAACAAAAGACCTGAGGACACTACTAACAAGAGGAGAGATCAAGCAGTATTCATGCTTGAAAAAAATAAAGTGCACAAAAAAAGGAGATAAGAAGTATACAACAATAATGGGATCTTCAAAAAATATTCTTTATTAAATATGAATAAAGCTGGGCATAAGACAATAACAAAAACATTTTAAAAGCCCATTGGCTACACAAAAAGAAGGTGCAGCTATGATAAGGCTGACACCAAATCCCCATTGACCAGGAAGTAGAAACCAAAAAACTTGCATGTCCTTCTTCACCTGTTTAACATGGTATATTAACCCTTGGAGCCTTTTGTATTTTGCTGTATTGTCTACCTGGCAAATGGGGATTTGGTGTCAACCTTATCATAACTGCATCTTCTTGTGGTTCTGTCACGCTGCCCTAGGAGAAGCTGAAGTTACCAGCAATGTAACTTCAGAGTGCAGTTAGCAGGTAAACCACCAGAGGGCAATAGAGTAGTCAGAATATTGGGTCAGCAGCAGGAGATCTCGTCAATAGCACAGGGATAGACAAATCGTGGTCGGGTGATAGCTGAGAGTCAGAAGCCGAGAAGTCACAGATACAGCCGAAGGGAGAGATGAAGGTCAGAGTCAGGAACGTGGATACAGGTCAGATGCCAGGAAGTCCCCAAGTACAAACAAGGGAGGAGGACAAACAGGTCAGGACTGGACTGGTATAAGACAGATAGGGAAGGATACACAGTAGACAGGAGCAGGTTGCCAGGGTCTGGGACAGACGGACAAACGGAGGAGGGTACGGGTCAGAATCAGGTACCAGGAAAGCAGGACAGATCAGGTAACTCACCAGAGCCAGTAATACACGTTGCAGAGCATAAACTATCACTGGCACTGAACTTTAGGTGCAGCACCGGGATATAGTGTCTTGGAAACCAGAGTGAGGCAGGGACCAGTTAACCCCTGACATGACCAGGCCGGAGCTGGGTGAAACCAAAGCGGCAGATACTGGCCTGGATCATTCTTCTTGTGTAGCCAATGGGTTTTTAAAATGTTTTTATTATTGTCTTATGTCCAGATTTATTCATATTTAATGAATCATACTTTTTTTCCAGATCTAACTATCCCCCTTTTTTTTATACCTCTTTTTTATACCTCTACCTATAATGTAATAAATTCCCCATTCTGTACTAATGTCCCCCATCCTAGGCCCCTTGCAGCAATAATGTCTAACATTCTGTGTCCCTTCGAGTAAGCTTGTTCTTTATTTTGGGCCCATTCCAGTAATAATGTCCCCAACCCTGGACCCCTACCGGGCTTAATGACCCTCATCTTGGGGCCCCTTGCTAGTATAATGTCTCCCCATCCTGGAATAACGTCCCCATCATGGGCCTCTTCCAATAAAAATGTACTCCATTCTGTTATAATGACCCCCATTCTGGTCCCCTTCCTGGTATAATGCCCCCACTTTGTTGTAGTTGGTAAAAAAGGGCGTGAGAACGCCGAACGTCGAGTAATTTTAGTCTCCAGTTGCCCCAAAATTATGCAACTTTTCAACCTTTCATACCACAATACTGGCCTTAAACATTTTGATGACTTGGGATCAAAATCTTTAATAGTTACAGTGATAGTTCATCTTTAAAGGTCTATGCCCACATTATTTTGTTTTCTGTAGTAGCAAGGCCAACAGCTTTATGACTATTATAACTTAAATAACTATGGACATAGAGACTATCACTTTCCATCAATATGGAGTGCTGAGTACTTCAACAGGTTGTCAGGTTACATTGACAGTAAATATCTCTATTTCTATGTATGTTCATGCTAGAGTGCTCACAGTCTCAGCTGCCTGTACTAGAATCCCCTTTGTGCTCAAAATGTAAAAATCTGTATTGGTTAAATCCCTATATTGTTGATGAGGGTTAATAAGTAAGGAACAGGATTCGTGATTAAATAAAATATTGAGTTATCATTATTTTTTCACCTTTTTTTGGAGTAGAAATGGTTTTACTAGCGACTTATGTTTGCACCTTATTCATTACTTAATTTCCATCTTTATTTTTTTGTTTATTTTACTTGGTTACATGTTTGTTTTTTTGCCTGACGATGGGTTGACATTTTCCTTATTCATATATTTTATCTTTATTCAACATTTGCATCTTTTCAATATGTGGCAAACAGTTGCCCAATTGTACTGGATTACAAAATTTGTCTAATTTTAGTTTTGCAAAGTTGATGACTAACCTGCGACATTTTAAAGCATTATGTGACTTTTTGCTGTAGAAAAGTCACAAAAAATGAAATACATAAAAAAGTCATCTTTTATTTTGCCCATAACTGTATCAGCTGTTTTTAAATACCTGGTGCAAAAGTTAACAATGAATGCCACAAGACAAAAAAGAAATGTCACTGTAAAGAGGCAAATAATTACTTGTGCCCTTAAAGTTGCTCGTAGAAGCCATTTTCCTATGCAATGACTTGACTTTAGATGCCAGAGACGCATTGTGCTGTCAGAGGTCCTCAGGCTGAACACACAAATTACTCTTGAAAATCTATTTCAAGACCTGTTTGGCTGAAGAGATCCAATCTGTCAGCTCAGAAACTACATGGCGGTGCTGGAGTAATAAATACAATAACGTTAAACTGATTGTCAGCACATAAGGCAGATCAAAGGCCTCATGGCAGTTAAACCATAGGAGAGGTAGTGCACTTACTTTGTAGCAGTAACTAGGGAAACTGTCCGGTAAAGCCTATAAATTAATTTTACTTAGCAAGAAGAAATCAAGAAACAAATTAGCCGTCTGCCTGTTATCGTGCACAGAGCTGTAATACTTTCCATTAAAAGCTGCAATATCGTTTGGCCATTCTCTTTCTAAACTGCATTTGAACAAGGGGGATCTCCTGGAGCATGACTTCCTTGCTACTTCCCTCTGGGAAATCTTGTTCTTCACTCTTCATTTCTCTGCCATGGTGGGCGGCCAGGAAGACGTCTTGACAAAAGTAATCAATACATGTATTCTAAAAAAGATCAAGCCAGGAACTTCCTTCTAAAATACCTTGTGCCTGTAGCTTCTCTGAACTGAATGGAATCCTAACTTTTCTGCTATTTATTTGCAAAACTAGACAAAAAACAAACAAACTACATGTACTGATTTTATATATATATATATATATATATATATATATATATATATATATATATATAAAGGATAATGCTCAGTTTCTTCTTGAAAATGATTGCAATCACAAATTCTTTGGTATTATTATCTTCATTTAATTTGTCTTCAATTAAAAAAAAAAAATTGTCATAAAGCCAAATTGGATAAAATTCCACACCAGACATAAAGACGGGGGTGGACAAAAGTATTGGCACTGTTTGAAAAATCATGTGATGCTTCTCTAGTTTGTGTAATTAACGGCACCTGTAACTTACCTGTGGCACCTAACAGGTATTGGCAATAACTAAATCACACTTGCAGTCAGTTGACATGGATTAAAGTTGACTCAACCTCTGTCCTGTGTCCTTGTGTGTACCACATTGAGCATGGAGAAAAGAAAGAAGACCAAAGAACTGTCTGAGGACTTGACAATCCAAATTGTGAGGAAGCATGAGCAATATCAAGCCTACAAGTCCATCTCCAAATACCTGAATGTTCCTGTGTCTACAGTGCGCAGTGTCATCAAGAAGTGTAAAGCCCATGGCACTGTGGCTAACCTCCCTAGATGTGGAAGGAAAATAAAAATTGACAAGAGATTTCAACCCAAGATTGTGCGGATGGTGGATAAAGAACCTCGACTAACATCCAAACAAGTTCAAGTTGCCCTGCAGTCCGAGGGTACAACAGTGTCAACCCGTACTATCCGTCGGCGTCTGAATGAAAAGGGACTGTATGGTGGGATACCCAGGAAGACCCCACTATTTATCCCGAGAGATAAAAAAGCCAGGCTGGAGTTTGCCAAAACTTACATGAGAAAGCCTAAAAACATTTTGGAAGAATGTTCTCTGGTCAGGTGAGACAAAAGTAGAGCTTTTTGGGAAAAGCCATCAGAGTTTACAGGGAAAAAAAAGAGGCATTCAAGAAAAGAACACGGTCCCTACAGTCAAACATGGCGGAGGTACCCTGATGTTTTGGGGTTGCTTTTGTGACGCCCTGGACTAGCCTAATAGTTACAGACATGACACCACACACACCCCCTCCCCTGGATAGTTAACACCAGTCAAACAAAACCCTTGTTGCCTCCCTCCAGGGTCTGATGTCCACACCAGGTGGGGCAGAGCCAGGCGGTTGGCCCCACCCACTGAGGAGTTCACAGGCCTGGAGGCAGGAAAAGCAGTCAGTTGAGAATTGAGTAGACAGTGGAAGTGTGAGGAGGAGAGAACTGTCAGTGTCTGGGTAGGGACCCAGACACAAACAGCAAGGTCGGCAGACGGTGGTGGCCGTCTGCAGGAGTTAGTGGACCTCTGCGGAACCGTAGGACCGTGGTCGGGCGGTGGCCCGCCGGTACCGAACCGGGGAGCGGAGTGAAGCTAAGCACAATGGCAGGGCATCGGACCCCGACTAGGCTTGGAGCCGCAGATAACGGTCAAATCCAAGTGTGACCGGAGCCCCAGGGGTTTCCTAACACCCAAGACCCGACAGAAGGCAACAGTCCACACCGTGAGGATACACAGCCACCGCCATAGGTTAGAGATCCAAGGGCCAGCGCCTGCGAGCAAAACGGGCTCCTCTGGTACATACCGGCCGGGGAGCGGACTACCGTTGGGAAACCATCGGAGTCAACACATTCTACACAGGTGCAGGGAAAGACAGCCACCATCAACCTGTCCGGGGAGAGCAAAGACACTGCAGCCAGCTGCGGGACCCATCCATCCAGCCGTTTGGTTTACCAGAGACTCTGTGAATTTGTGCCTGAGTGAGCACCACAGTGCCATCCGGCACCGCGCTGTCCCTGCAACCCTGCAACCCAGCCATCCAGCCTCCCCGTTCCCGGGATCACCAACCCCTACCCATGGAGGGAACAACATCCTAGCTGCTCCCTACCATCGCTCCCGGGATCCCCGTCACCAGCAGCGGTGGTGCCCATTATCACCACGACCCGTGGGTGGCGTCACGGACTATCGCCCCAAAAGAAACCACCCCCCTTTTCACTCATGGGCGAGGAGCGCTGCTCGAGTCCCCGGGTCTGGCCCACCGCTCGAGCCACCGAGCAACAGCAGCAGCCGCGGACCCGAGCGTAGCGAGCGCGGCCCCTCCGCCTGTGACACTTTGCTGCCTCTGGCACTGGACTGCTTGACCGTGTGCTTGGCATTATGAAGTCTGAAGACTACCAACAAATTTTGCAGCATAATGTAAGGCCCAGTTTGAAAAAGCTGGGTCTCCCTCAGAGGTCATGGGTCTTCCAGCAGGACAATGACCCAAAACACACTTCAAAAAGCACTGGAAAATGGTTTGAGAGAAAGCACTGGAGACTACTAAAGTGGCCAACAATGAGTCCAGACCTGAATCCCATAGAACACCTGTGGAGAGATCTTAAAATAGCAGTTTGGAGAAGGCACCATTCAAATCTCAGGGACCTGGAGCAGTTTGCCAAAGAAGAATGGTCTAAAATTCCAGGAGAGCATTGTAAGAAACTCATTGATGGTTACTGGAAGCGGTTGTTCGCAGTTACTTTGGCTAAAGGTTGTGCAACCAAGTATAAGGGGGGCTTTACACATTGAGACATCGCATCCGCAATATCATCGGGGTCACGTCGTTAGTGACGCACATCCGGCGCTGGTAATGACATCGCAACGTGTAAATCCTAAATGCGCCGATAAACGATCGCAACGCATCGAAAATCAGTGATCTATGTAGCATCGTTCATTTTCATAATGTCGGGTCGACCGCAGGTACGATGTTGTTTGTCGCTCCTGCGGCAGCACGTATCACTGTGTGTAAAGCCGCAGGAATGACAAACATCTCCTTACCTGCGTCCCGACGGCAATGCGGAAGGGAGAAGGTGGGCGGGATGTTATGTCCCGCTGATCTCCACACCTCCGCTTCTATTGGCCGGCCGATTAGTGACGTCGCGGTGACGACGCTGTGACGCCAAACCCACCTCCCCCTTGAAGGAGGGATAGTTCGTCAGTCACAGCGACGTCGCTGAGCAGGTATGTGCGTGTGAAGCTGCCGTAGCGATAATGTTCGCTACGGCAGCAATCACCACATATCGCATGTGCCGATGCTAGCGATGTCGCAACGTGTAAAGTACCCCTTAGGCTAAGGGTGTCAATACTTTTGTCTGGCCCATTTTTGGAGTTTTGTGTGAAATGATCAATGATTTGATTTTTGTTTGATTCTCTTGTGTGTTTTCTCATTGCAAGCAAAATAAATGAAGGTAATTATACCAAAGAATTTGTGATTGCAATCACTTTCAAGAAGAAACTGAGCATTATCTGACAGAATTGCAGGGGTGCCAATACTTTTGTCCAGCACTGTATACAGTATATATATATATATATATATATATATATATATATATATACACACATATATATATATATATATATATATATATATACAGTATATATATATATACACTATATATATATATATATATATATATATATATATACACAGTAGTGTTGAGTGAGTATGCTTGTCACTACTCGGCACTCGCACGAGTATCACTGTACTCGGGCTTCTCGGCGGGGACCGAGTAATCTCGCGATACTCGTGCTGTACTCGTGGTCTTCATCCCTGCATGTTGGCGCTCTTTTGAGAGCCAGCCCTCATGCAGGGATTGGCTGGCAGACCACTGCAATGCCACAGCCCTGTTAGTTGTGGAATTGCAGTGATTGGCCGGCCTGCACAGCGTGACTGAGCCTTTATACCGGCGCGCGCGCTGTGCTCTGCTCACAGCTATCCAGACAGTCAGTGCAGGGAGAGTGTTGCTGCTTCAGGGAAAGGTTTGCGGCCCTTTATAGTTATTTCCGTAGCAGGGCTGCAAACAGTGTGACCAGAAGTCCTTCTCAGGACTATTGTAGTTGTATACAGGCAGGCAGGGTATAGCCAGGTCGGAGTACAGGAGCAGAGTCCTTCTCAGGACTATTGTTGCTGTATACAGGCAGGGCAGGCAGGGTATAGCCTGGTCGGAATACAGGCTAGTGACCAGAAGAGTCCTTCTCAGGACTATTGTAGCTGTATACAGGCAGGCAGGCTGGGTATATAGGCATTCCTAGTGGTTACCATATACCAGCCTTCATCATATCTGGGGCTGGTGTACACAGTCTAAAACAGTCCAGATAGTGTCAGACTTCTCAGTAATTGTCGCTCCTAAAAACCTGTTAGGTTCTTAGTGCGTCCGTGCTTGCATTTAAAAACCGCACGTGTGCCTGTCGGTGGCAGCGTACAGGTGCACTTGTGTGCGTTTTTCACAAACTATTATATAACGCACAAGTCTAGTGAATAATACACGTCAGTCAGCAGTGTCTGATAGTGTCAGACTTCTCAGTAATTGTCACTCCTAAAAACCTGTTAGGTTCTTATTGCGTCCGTGCTTGCATTTAAAAACCACACGTGTGTGCCTGTCGGTGGCAGCGTACAGGTGCACGTTTTTCCACAAACTAGTATATAACGCACAAGTCTAGTGAATAATACACGTCAGTCAGCAGTGTCTGATAGTGTCAAACTTCTCAGTAATTGTCGCTCCTAAAAACCTGTTAGGTTCTTATTGCGTCCGTGCTTGCATTTAAAAACCGCACGTGTGTGCCTGTCGGTGGCAGCGTACAGGTGCACGTTTTGCACAAACTAGTATATAACGCACAAGTCTAGTAAATAATACACGTCAGTCAGCAGTGTCTGATAGTGTCAAACTTCTCAGTAATTGTCGCTCCTAAAAACCTGTTAGGTTCTTAGTGCGTCTGTGCTTGCATTTAAAAACCGCACGTGTGTGCCTGTCGGTGGCAGCGTACAGGTGCACTTGTGTGCGTTTTTACCAAACTATTATATAACGCACAAGTCTAGTGAATAATACACGTCAGTCAGCAGTGTCTGATAGTGTCAGACTTCTCAGTAATTGTCGCTCCTAAAAACCTGTTAGGTTCTTATTGTGTCCGTGCTTGCATTTAAAAACCGCGAGTGTTTGGCTGTCGGTGGCAGCGTACAGGTGCATTTGTGTGCGTTTTTCACAAACTAGTATATAACGCACAAGTCTAGTGAATAATACACGTCAGTCAGCAGTGTCTGATAGTGTCAAACTTCTCAGTAATTGTCGCTCCTAAAAACCTGTTAGGTTCTTATTGTGTCCGTGCTTGCATTTAAAAACCGCGAGTGTTTGGCTGTCGGTGGCAGCGTACAGGTGCATTTGTGTGCGTTTTTCACAAACTAGTATATAACGCACAAGTCTAGTGAATAATACACGTCAGGACGCACGTGTGTAGCTGTCGGTGGCAGTGTCAGGCTCCACATTGTCCCTGGATAGAGACGTGCATGATGGCCTGTAAACCTGAAGTGCCCATTGTAAGGAAGTGGGTCTATTGTAGTATAGCCCTTTGGCAGGGCAGCAAAAAATTGGGAGGCTCCACATTGTCCCTGGATAGAGACGTGCATGATGGCCTCAAAACATTGTTCCCATTGCAAAGGAGCGGGTCTCCTGTTGTTGTAATGCCCATTCTGAAAGAATGGGCGAAAAAATTTACCACTGGGGGTATACCTGAAACAATGGCCTAACTATTGTAACGACCATCCTGGTGGCGCATGAGGAGAAGGAGGAGCAGTCCAGCGATTAGCCAAAGTCCAGAAGTGTGTACCCATGGGTGAGTGGAGGTACATGGCAAATTCCCGTTACAAACTTTAAATTCCGCTGTCATTTGCTGGTGAAGTCTGGCCCAATCAAACCCTTGTTCATCTTGATCAGAGTCAGCCTGTTAGCATTTTCAGTTGACAGGCAGGTGCGTTTATCTGTAATGATTCCACCTGCGGCACTAAAAACACGCTCTGACAAAACGCTAGCGGCAGGGCAGGCCAGGACTTCCAAGTCGTAGAGAGACAATTCATGCCACATGTCCAGCTTGGATACCCAATAATTGTAAGGCACAGAGGAATGTCGGAGTACAGTTGTTCGATCTGCAAGGTACTCCTTGAGCATCTGGGCAAACTTAGGATTTCTTGTGGCACTACCCCGCACCTCAGGGGCTGTGGTATGTGAGGGGCTGAGAAAACTGTCCCACATCTTAAAGACTGTTCCCCTACCTCTGGCGGATTGGACTTGTGCCCCTCTCGGCTGTACGCCTTGGTTGTCCACTGATTCCTGACCTATGCCGCTAGCGTTTTGTGAGGGGAATGCTTTGCCTACTTCCGTGACTATGGCCTTCTGGAACTGCTGCATTTTGCCTGACCTCTCCGCCTCGGGAATAAGAGACATAAAGTTCTCCTTTTAGCATGGGTCTAGCAGTGTTACCAACCAGTAATGATTGTCGGCCAAGATGTTCTTAACGCGAGGGTCACGAGACAGGCAGCTTACCATAAAGTCAGCCATGTGCGCCAGACTCTTAACAGACATCACTTCAGTATCCTGACCAACATGATGACTGAACATGCTGTCCTCCTCCTCCTCCTCATCATCTACCCTGTCCTCTGGCCAGCCACGCTGAACTGAGGATATGACTGCATGTCATATCCTCAATTTGGCCGGAGAGTTGCTCCATGTCTTCATCCTCCTCCTCGTCATAGTCCTCCACTGCACGTTGTGATGAGACGAGGCTGGGCTGTGTGTTATCACATACACCCACTACTGTTTCTTGCTCCAACTCATCGCCGCTCACCATCTTGGTGGAGTCCTCAAAGTTTTGGCGGATGGTACATAGGTCGGACATCCATCTCCACTCCTCAGTTGTTATGTGTGGAGTTTGACCCATTTCCCGACGGCTTAGGTGATGCAGGTACTCAACAACTGCCCTCTTCTGCTCACATATCCTGACCAACATGTGCAGAGTTGAATTGCAACGCGTGGGGACATCACACACCAGTCTGTGAGCCGGAAGATGCAAATGGCGCTGAAAGCCGGTAAGGCCGGCTGAAGCAGTAGGTGACTTTCGAAAATGTGCAGACAGGTGGCGAACTTTTACCAGCAGATCAGACAGCTCTGGGTATGACTTTAGAAACTGCTGAACCACGAGGTTGAGCACATGGGCCACGCATGGAACATGTGTCAGCTGGCCTCGCCTCAAAGCCGCCACCAGGTTCCGGCCATTGTCACACATGACCTTTCCTGGCTTTAGGTTCAGAGGTGTGAGCCAGTGATCTGCCTGCTGTTTCAGATCTGTCCACACCGCTTCTGCATTGTGGGGTTTGTCACCTATGCAGATTAGCTTCAGCACAGCCTGTTGCCACTTCGCCGAGGCAGTGCTGCAGTGCTTCCAGCTTGGGACTGGTGTGGAGGGTAAAGTGGATGAGGAGCATGACATTCCGGAGCTGTAGAGTGTAGGTGAAACCCTGACTGAGGTAGGGCCTGCAAACCTTGGTGTGGGAAGGACGTGTTCCGTCCCTCGGTCAGACTGGGTCCCAGCTTCCACAATATTAACCCAGTGTGCCGTCAACGAGATGTAGCGGCCTTGTCCACAAGCACTTGTCCACGTGTCTGTGGTTAGTTGGACTTTGGCTGAAATAGCATTGTTCAGGGCACGTGTCATGTTTTGTGACACGTGGTTATGCAATGCGGGGACGGAACACCGGGAGAAATAGTGGCGGCTGGGGACCGAGTAACGTGGGACAGCTGCCGCCATCAGGTCGCAGAATGCTTCTGTCTCCACCAGCCTAAAAGTCAACATTTCCAGCGCAAGCAGTCGCGAAATGTTAGCATTTAGAAGTGTGGCGTGTGGGGCGTTGGCAGTGTATTTGCGCCTGCGTTCAAAGGTTTGCCGAATGGATAACTGAACGCTGCGCTGGGACAAGGACGTGCTTGAAGATGGTGTTATTACTGCGTGGGCAACTGCTGGTGCAGGGCCGGAGGAGGCTTGACATCAGCAAGCACTGCTCCTCGACTCTGTTGTACATCCCACAAAGTCGGGTGCTTGGCTGACATGTGCCTGATCATGCTGGTGGTGGTCAAGCTGCTAGTTTTGGTACCCCTGCTGATGCTGGCACGGCAGGTGTTGCAAATGGCCTTTTTAGAATCATCTGGAGCCAACTTAAAAAACTGCCAGACTCGGGAAGACCTAACATTTGTACAGGCACCTTGTGTCGTGTTGTTGTTCCGGGGAACGGTTGCCTGACTTCTGCCTGGGGCCACCACCCTGCTTCTTACTGCCTGTTGGGATGCTACGCCTCCCTCCCCCTGTGCACTGTTGTCCTCGCTCTGCATATCCTCCTGCCAGGTTGGGTCAGTTACTGGATCATCCACCACGTCGTCTTCCTCTTCCGCACCCTGCTCCTCCTCCTGACTTCCTGACAATTGTGTCTCATCATTGTCCACCCCTTGTTGAGACACATTGCCAACTTCGTGAGAACGTGGCTGCTCAAATATTTGGGCATCTGTACATACAATCTCGTCATGACCCACTTCAACAGGAGCTGGCGAGAGGCCAGAATGTGTGAATGGAAACGTGAACAGCTCTTCCGAGTGTCCGTGGACGTGTACTCGGCCTGGTGGTAGGAAGGAGGATCAGGTTCTGAAATGTGCGGTGCAGTATCACGGCTACTGACACTTGACCGTGTGGAAGACAGAGTGTTTGTGGTGGTGCCAATCTGACTGGAAGCATTATCCACTATCCAACTAACAACCAGTTGACACTGGTCTTGGTTCAAGAGCAGTGTACTGCTGCGGTCCCCAAGAATTTGGGACAGGACGTGCGAGCGAGTAGATGTGGCCCTTTGTTGTGGCGAAATTAGAGCTTGCACACGACCTCGGTCTCTGCCTGCTCCACCATCACGTCCACTTCCTTGTTCGTTGCCAACGCCCTTGCGCATTTTGCAATGCTGTGCTGATGTGTATTCACTAGATTTGTGCGTTATATCCAAGTTTGTGCAAAACGCACACAAGTGCACCTGTACGCTGCCACCGACAGGCACACACGTGCGGTTTGTAAATGCAAGCACGGACGCACTAAGAACCTAACAGGTCTCTATCCAGGGACAATGTGGAGCCTCCCAATTTTTGGCTGCCCTGCCAAAGGGCTATACTATAATAGACCCACTTCCTTACAATGGGCACTTCTGGTTTACAGGCCATCATGCACGTCTCTATCCAGGGACAATGTGGAGCCTCCCAATTTTTGGCTGCCCTGCCAAAGGGCTATACTAAAATAGACCCACTTCCTTACAATGGGCACTTCTGGTTTACAGGCCATCATGCACGTCTCTATCCAGGGACAATGTGGAGCCTCCCAATTTTTGGCTGCCCTGCCTAAGGGCTATACTACAATAGACCCACTTCCTTACAATGGGCACTTCAGGTTTACAGGCCCTCATGCACGTCTCTATCCAGGGACAATGTGGAGCCTCCCAATTTTTGGCTGCCCTGCCAAAGGGCTTTACTACAATAGACTCACTTCCTTACAATGGGCACTTGAGGTTTACAGGCCCTCATGCACGTCTCTATCCAGTGACAATGTGGAGCCTCCCAATTTTTGGCTGCCCTGCCTAAGGGCTATACTACAATAGACCCACTTCCTTACAATGGGCACTTCAGGTTTACAGGCCCTCATGCACGTCTGTATGCAGGGGCATTGGTGAACCTCACAATTTTGGACTGCCCTGGCAAAGGAAAATACTACAAAGACTCACTTCCTCAAAATGGGCACATTAGACTCAAGAGGCCTTCATGTACGTCTCTTCTCAGGGACTTCGGAGTGCCACACAATGTTTTCACGTAAAATCTTTCATGTAATCTCCAAAAGTAACATACACCAGCTCTATCTCACTATTGGGTATGTGCCCTTAACATTTCCGCCATGAAAATTCATTTTGGTGTCATTTTTGAAGGTTTTCTGGTGAGTCCGTAAAAATGGCATACAACGCGGACAAAATTGTTCACAGCTGTGACTTTTGAGTGATAAATGCTTCAAGGGGTCTTCCCCATGCTGTTGCCATGTCATTTGAGCACTCTTCTGAGACTTTTGTGACATTTTTAGGGTTTCTACATGCTGCCGGGGGTCATTTCATAAAAATACTCGGGTCTCCCATAGGATAACATTGGGCTCGGTGCTCGGGCCAAGTACACGAGTATCTTGGGATGCTCGGCCCGAGCCCCGAGCACTCGAGCTTTTTAGTACTCGCTCATCACTAATATACAGTATATGTATTCCGAAAGGTAAGGCATTGTTCTTTAAATCTAAAATCTTACGAGCCATTAAAAGTCTTTTGTGAACATGAATGTTTAGTTTATTAATGGTCAAAGATATCCTATAGTTCTATACTGAGATTCCACCCCCCCCCCCTTATTTGAGTCCATGCCCCCAGTGGGACTTAGCTAAAGTGACAAATTATAAATACAAGACAATTTTGATAGAAAGCGAATTAACTTATTAACATGTTTTTAATGGGCTTATGGGACATGGTGTGGAACCACTGGTTTCAAAAAAATATTGCTACTTAAGGCTAAACTGTCATGGTGATTGGGGGAGAGCGAGGACCAGGTTTCCTAGACTGGCCTTCAGACTAGGGGGTCCCTGGCAATCCCTTATCTCAGAATTACCTCTGATGGTGAGGATGTCTGACCCCGCTCCTGGCCAGCTCTGATCTAATACTCCCTCTCTCCCTACTCCAGTGAGAGGGGGAGGAGAACCCAGGACAGGCGCATATTAACACCAAGAGTGATAGACAAACAGGGGAAATCAAAACTCTATCACACAACACGCTCACACAGAGTTATCAGACACAAATGAAAAGGAGGAAAACAAAGAGCTGGGAGAAAATAACCAGACGACAGGAGGAATTCCACAGCACACCAACACACAATAAATCACCAGTTACTGGAACACAACAGCACACAGACTTGTTTAGCAAAAAGCTATAGTTGGCATGGGAAGACAAATTCCTCCATCTTAAATAGGTGGGAAGTAACTGTGACAGGTCTCCTGCAACATGTGATCCAAAAGGTAACTTGCAGCCTAGCAGAAATTAACTCCTGCTATTCCACCCACTGATGAGCATACAGCTGGTCGACGCCTGAGCCTGCCTGTGCAGCTCAGAAGCACCAGGGAAAGCACAGTGTGGAGTTTCAGAGTCTGTGGTCTGGACAGCGTCTAATACAGCCACACACTCAGTGAGTTTAGAGCCAAACACCGTGTGACATAAACCCACGAGTAGATTTAGTGGATCGTTCCACGGACTTTGGCTCCATTGACTTCATGTTGAGTTTTCTCAAACTTGCATCTTTAAACATATTCAAACACTTTGTTATTTGATTAGATTTGGAAAGACCCAAAGCTGCCCAGTGACCTTTTCATACAATGCTGAAGACTCAGAGAGTGGACAGTGACAACGGAGCTCGTATTGGGCATACGTCGGATTTGACAGCTGTCACATGCTCAGTACAATAGGGACTAGCCCAGAACATGAAATGGACATCCCTGATGTCGCTTCATTTCAGGGATTAGACAGAGGATGCGGCTGTCTATACCTCCTAATGAGGTCCTGTTTGAGTATCGCAGAATGTACAGGGGATTCTCAAACAAAGCATCATCAAACCAAAAGTAGGTAAAAAATAAAGATAGATGAATTAGACAGAGAACAGGAAGAATAGGGACTTTTCAATTAAATTATTTTAGAAAAATGATTAGATTATTACAAAAAATAGAGATTTAAGATTAAAATCAATGTTAGTGTACCGCCCCCGTAGCAGCAGCTGAGACGCTCGGATCCGGAGCCACGGTGGCACGAGGGATTTCCGGACCCGGGGGGTCCGCGCGGACACTCAAATTAAAAAGGAGTGGGGGAGTATATACACAGATTAGGAAAGTTTGTAACGCCACCCACGGTGCGTGGTAACATAGGGTACCACCGCTGCTGTTGGGGACGCCCGGTGGCGGTGGTATGGCAGCAAGGTGTTTTAACCCCTCCGTGGGTAGGGTTTTTTTGCCCCGGGAGCCGGGTGATGGGGGTGTAGGGGTGCCGTTGGGGACAAGAGAAGGGTTTTTCAGTGTACTTACTGAGTCCAGAAATAACCACACCGGCAGCTTGTAAACCAGAGTTCTGAGCACCACTGCAGTTGGGAGGGGGCACGCTTGGGTCTGTGTCCTTTGTGTTGCAGTTAATCTGTGACCCTTTCCTTGGCACCTGTGTTTTCTTCTTTGGACCCTCAAGTCTGAAACTTTTCGGGTCCCGCTCACTCGTATGGCTAACGGAGCGAGCTTGCTCTCAGGGTTCACGCATAGGATTTCTTTGGACTGTATTGGGAAAGTCCTATCCCATCGGTATGCTAGTACCCTGATTTTGGAGCGGGCTGGGGATGACACTTGAAGTCTTCACCCCCGTCGGGTAAATTACCAGGACGCATGAAGCTACTTTCCAGCCTAGGGTCCACGTACCCCGTCGTGCCCTGGCCCCTGCCCGGTGATAGCTCAAAGCTGCCGGCCACCCTCCTCGGCAGTCCATGCCCCCTGACACTATCCCCTGCAACCGGGGTTCCAGCTCCTACCAGGCCCAGACCAACATCTGCCACTTAGTACTCAGGAGCCCTGCTCTACCTGTGACCTTTCCTCCCGAGAGTCACTTAACCTCCTTCTCCTTTCACTACTACTTCACTTCTCCTCTCACTTTCCCACTCTCTCCTACCAACTCCCCATGTGGGTGGCCCTATTCCCTTCAGGCCCCCCAATGGTGCGTCTGGTGGGTACAGTGTAAAGTGTTCCTAGGGTTTTGATTTCCTCAGCTGTTAGCAACACCAAAGGACCAGGACCCGTAACTAGAGATGAGCGAACCGGTCCCGGTTCGGCTCGAGGTCGGTTCGCCGAACGGAGGTCCCATTCGAGTTCGGTTCGTCGAACGTTCGACGAACCGAACTCGAGCCAATAGGAAACAATGGCAGGCAATCACAAACACAGAAAAACACCTAGAAAACACCCTCAAAGGTGTCCAAAAGGTGACAAACAACTCACAACACAACACAAACACATGGGAAAGTGACAAGGACATATACTCATGCGAAAACAAAACAGCTGGACAAGGAAAAAGAGGAGGACACACAGATATAGGCATGGCACGCCCTTTTAAAGTCATGTAAAACACCGCAAGGTGACTCCAAGCGGAGTCTCCCTTTTTTCCAAAAATTGGGCCCCACACACACCCACCCCTTCAGTGGCAGCAGTTGTGCCCCAGTTGTACACTTCACAGCTAGATTTGCATCAAGCACATTCAAAAATACGCCATAATTAACCGTCCCCAGGATGACACCGGGGTAGGTAGATAAAGTCTTTGCTGACCCATGACTTGTTCATCTTGGCTTCTTTTAAAAACAATGTAAGCAAGGGTTACTCCAAGCGGAGTCTCCCTTTTTTCCAAAAATTGGGCCCCACACACACCCACCCCTTCAGTGGCAGCAGTTGTGCCCCAGTTGTACACTTCACAGCTAGATTTGCATCAAGCACATTCAAAAATACGCCATAATTAACCGTCCCCAGGATGACACCGGGGTAGGTAGATAAAGTCTTTGCTGACCCATGACTTGTTCATCTTGGCTTCTTTTAAAAACAATGTAAGCAAGGGTTACTCCAAGCGGAGTCTCCCTTTTTTCCAAAAATTGGGCCCCACACACACCCACCCCTTCAGTGGCAGCAGTTGTGCCCCAGTTGTACACTTCACAGCTAGATTTGCATCAAGCACATTCAAAAATACGCCATAATTAACCGTCCCCAGGATGACACCGGAGTAGGTAGCAAAGTCTTTCCTGATCCCAGCTCTGTTCATCTTGGCTTCTTTTAAAAACACAGCAAGCAAGGGTTACTCCAAGCGGAGTCTCCCTTTTTTTCCAAAAATTGTGCCCCACACACACCCACCCATTCAGTGGCAGCACTTGTGCCCTAGTTGTACACTTCACAGCTAGATTTTCATCAAGCACATTCCAAATCTACAAGCATTTACTCTCCCCAGGATGACACAGGGGTTGTAAATTCCTTCTGGATCCATGACTTGTTCATTTTGATGAACGTCAGTCTGTCCACATTGTCACTGGACAGACGCGTGCGCTTATCTGTCAGCACACACCCAGCAGCACTGAAGACACGTTCAGAGACAACGCTGGCAGCTGGACACGACAAAATCTCCAAGGCGTAAGTTGATAGCTCTGGCCATTTTTCTAGGTTTGAAGCCCAAAAGGAGCAAGGCTCCAGTTGCACAGTCATGGCATCGATGTTCATTTGGAGATACTCCTGTATCATCCTCTCCAGCCGTTGACTATGTGTCAGACTTGTTGTGTCTGGTGGCCTTGCAAAGGAGGGTCTAAAAAAATTATGAAAAGATTCCATAAAATTGCTGTTACCAGCACCAGATACGGTCCTACTGGTACGTGTAGACTGTGACGAGACCGTCCCATGTTTGTCAAGTTACAACTGGGAGATTCACTCCCTGCACCTGCACGGTTGTTTGGTGGAAAAGCGGATCTAAGATCGAGTAACAGCTTCTGCTGATACTCCTGCATACGTGCGTCCCTTTCTATGGCTGGAATTATGTCACAAAATTTGGACTTGTACCGGGGATCTAATAGTGTGGCAATCCAGTAGTCATCATCACTTCTAATTTTGACAATACGAGGGTCATGTTGGAGGTAGTGCAACAAGAAGGCACTCATGTGTCTTGCGCAGCCATGCGGACCAAGTCCACGCTGTGTTTGTGGCATAGAGGTGCTAACCGTTCTTTCGTCCTCTGACATCTCCCCCCAACCTCTTTCAACTGAAATTTGACCAAGGTCTCCCTCATCTGCTGAGTCTTCCATGTCCATGGACAGTTCGTCCTCCATTTCTTCATGTCCTCCTGCACCTTCCTCAACATCTCGCCTGCTACCATGCGCCCTTGTTGATCCATGTCCCCCATGCTCCCATGCCTGGCGCCTTGGTGATGATGAACGTCTGGACCTTGGAGATGTTGTTGTCCCTTGCGCATATGAATCCTCCTGTAGTTCATCCCCTTCCTGTTGTCCCACCCCCTGACTCCGAATAGTGTTTAGCGTGTGTTCCAGCATGTAAATGACTGGAATCGTCATGCTGATAATGGCATTGTCAGCGCTAAACATATTCGTCGCCATGTCGACGGTGATCATCGACCATCACCCATTCCCTGTAGACTGTGAGCCCTCGCGGGCAGGGTCCTCTCTCCTCCTATACCAGTCTGTCTTGTACTGTTAATGATTGTTGTACGTATACCCTCTTTCACTTGTAAAGCGCCATGGAATAAATGGCGCTATAATAATAAATAATAATAATAATAACTGTGCAGAAGGGTGCATAGGTCCTTGATCTGAGACCACTCCATCAGGGTGATCTGCCCCACCTCTGCATCTCGTTGGCCCAGGCTATACGTCATGACGTATTGCACCAGGGCTCGGCGGTGCTGCCACAGTCGCTGTAACATGTGGAGAGTTGAATTCCAGCGTGTCGGCACATCGCATTTCAGGCGATGAACCGGCAGGCCGAAAGACTTCTGGAGCGATGCAAGTCGCTCAGCTGCGGCGCTTGAACGGCGGAAGTGAGCAGACAGTTTTCGTGCCCTGGTCAGAAGGCCATCTAGGCCGGGATAGTGTGTTAAAAATTGCTGCACGACAAGGTTCAACACGTGAGCCATACAAGGTACGTGTGTCACCTTGCCCAGGCGAAGGGCCGCACCCAGGTTTGCAGCATTGTCGCACACGGCCTTACCAGGCTGCAGGTTGAGTGGAGACAACCATTTATTAAACTCGGACCGCAGAGCTGACCACAACTCCTCAGCTGTGTGACTCTTATTCCCAAGACATGTCAAGCTAAAGACCGCCTGATGCCGTTGCGCTCTGCTGCCAGCATAGTAATGAGGGGTGCGTGATTCCTTCTGCGCAGTGAGAACGCTGGTGGCCTGACCAGGCAGGCCTGGGGCGGAGGTGGAGGACCCAGATGAGGTGGAGGATGCAGAAGCAGTGGCGGAACTTGGACAGACAGAGGATTGACACACAAGTCGTGGGGACGGCAAAACTTGTGCAGCAGACCCTTCACCATCTATCACCATAGTTACCCAGTGCCCAGTCAGCGACATGTAACGTCCCTGTCCATGCTTACTGGTCCAAGTATCGGTGGTGAAATGCACCCGTTCACACACAGAGTTTCTCAATGAAGCGGTGATGTTGTGTGCGACATGCTGGTGTAGCGCGGGCACACCTTTCTTAGAGAAGTAGTGGCGACTAGGCATCTGGTACTGGGGCACAGCGACAGACATAAGGTCTCTAAAATCCTGTGTGTCCACTAGGCGGAAAGGCAGCATTTCGGTAGCCAACAGCTTACAGAGGGATAGAGTCAACCTCTTCGCTTTGTCATGGGTAGCAGGAAGTGGCCTTTTATTTGACCACATCTGAGGGACAGAGATCTGGCTGCTGTGTGTAGACGGTGTTGAGTAGGGTGTCCCTGGAAAAATGCAGCTTTGTGAGGAAAGTGCAGGCGGAGACATGATGTTGCCTTCATCCAAAGTTGGTGCTATCGATGTCTGAGAGAACTGTACACACTCACTTGTTTCCCCTTCCAAAACAACTGACGACCTACCAAGCAAACTGCCTGTTGCGGTTACAGTGGTGGAAGTTGTGGGTGGAAAAACAGGTGTGACAGCTGTCCCCACAGTCCTAGAAGATGACGAGCGCGCGGATGCACTGGAAGGGGCAGGCGGTGGATGGTTCGCTCCGCTAGGCCGCATTGCAGCACGGTGAGCTTCCCACCGGGCCATATGATATTTATTCATGTGACGATTCATGGAAGAAGTTGTCAAACTGCTGAGGTTTTGACCTCTACTAAGAGAACCATGACAAATTTTACATATCACATAATTTGGGCGATCTTTTTCTATGTCAAAAAAGGACCAGGCTAGGCAAGGCTTAGAGGCCATGCGACCTGTTGATCCACCCCGAATAATGCTCAGAGGCAGAGTGGTGGCTGAGGATGCAGTTGTAGACGTGCTACCAGTGCTCCGACTCTGTCCAGGAAGGCGCAAGGTAACTTCGTCGTCGGTTGCATCCTCCTCCACCGCCTCTGTTGACCTCCTCGAGTGCCTGACTGGGGGTTGACAGTAGGTGGGATCTAGAACTTCATCATCAATTGTTGTGTTTGCACTCCCCTCCCCCTCAGACCGAGCCTCTTCTTGCCCTGACCGAATATTTAAGTTGTCATCCCAATCGGGTATCTGCTTCTCATCTTCATCAGAATGTTCCTCATTGTCTATAACCACAGGTGTTACAGTTTGTGACAAAGGGTCAACATTATGCTCAGAAACTTGTTCCTCACGGCCTGAATCCGAGTCACAAAGGTTCTGGGCATCACTGCAGACCATTTCCTGTTCTGTACTCACTGTAGCTTGGGAGCAGACCTCTGATTCCCAGGCTATAGTGTGACTGAACAGCTCTGCAGACTCAGCCATCTCAGTTCCACCATACTGTGCAGGGCTGATGGAGACTTCAGAGCTGGGAGAAATCAAGTGTGATTGGGATGACAACTCAGAGGGCTGGTGTTTTTTGGATGCGGTACTTGAAGTGGCTGAGAGGGCACTTGTTGGACCACTTGAGATCCATTCAAGCATTTTCCTTTTTTGCCCATCATCTACCTTTCTTCCTGTTGTTCGTGTCCGTAAAAAAGGGAGCACATCGGATTGTCCATGGTAAGTAGTAGACATCTTACTTTTTCTGGTAGAGGGTCTATCTTCAGCAGATGATAATGGAGCTTTGCCACCTTCCCCACGGACAAAACCTTTTTTGCCTTTTCCACCACGCCTCTTCCCCTTTCCACCAGCATCTGTCATTTTGCCACTCATGTTGATTGCGACAAGATTGTGGACTGAAAATGTGGTAGTAAAAATTGAGAGGTGGTGTAGATTGCAGTGGTGGTCTAGCTTTATTAACAGCAGAATAATAAAGAATAAATATCCCTGACAATGCAACTACAGGCCTTAAACTGGCAGCAAAAATTGCTAGTCTAATGGCTTAGTTATAATGACTTGGAGTGTGCAATGCAGGCAGACGCGCTCTGCAAATGTCTTTGCACTAGTGGGACTATAGCAAAGTCTAATAGCCACGTATAGGATGCCACTAGGTACACTGAGTGTTTGCTAGTATAATGGCTTAGTTATAATGAGTTGGAGTGTGCAATGCAGGCAGACGCGCTCTGCAAATGTCTTTGCACTAGTGGGACTATAGCAAAGTCAAATAGCCACGTATAGGATGCCACTAGGTACACTGAGTGTTTGCTAGTCTAATGGCTTAGTTATAATGACTTGGAGTGTTCAATGCAGGCAGACGCGCTCTGCAAATGTCTTTGTACTAGTGGGACTATAGCAAAGTCCAATAGCCACAGATAGGATGCCACTAGGTACACTGAGTGTTTGCTAGTATAATGGCTTAGTTATAATGAGTTGGAGTGTGCAATGCAGGCAGACGCGCTCTGCAAATGTCTTTGCACTAGTGGGACTATAGCAAAGTCCAATAGCCACAGATAGGATGCCACTAGGTACACTGAGTGTTTGCTAGTATAATGGCTTAGTTATAATGAGTTGGAGTGTGCAATGCAGGCAGACGCGCTCTGCAAATGTCTTTGCACTAGTGGGACTATAGCAAAGTCCAATAGCCACAGATAGGATGCCACTAGGTACACTGAGTGTTTGCTAGTATAATGGCTTAGTTATAATGAGTTGGAGTGTGCAATGCAGGCAGACGCGCTCTGCAAATGTCTTTGCACTAGTGGGACTATAGCAAAGTCCAATAGCCACGTATAGGATGCCACTAGGTACACTGAGTGTTTGCTAGTATAATGGCTTAGTTATAATGAGTTGGAGTGTGCAATGCAGGCAGACGCGCTCTGCAAATGTCTTTGCACTAGTGGGACTATAGCAAAGTCCAATAGCCACAGATAGGATGCCACTAGGTACACTGAGTGTTTGCTAGTATAATGGCTTAGTTATAATGAGTTGGAGTGTGCAATGCAGGCAGACACGCTCTGCAAATGTCTTTGCACTAGTGGGACTATAGCAAAGTCAAATAGCCACGTATAGGATGCCACTAGGTACACTGAGTGTTTGCTAGTCTAATGGCTTAGTTATAATGACTTGGAGTGTGCAATGCAGGCAGACGCGCTCTGCAAATGTCTTTGCACTAGTGGGACTATAGCAAAGTCCAATAGCCACAGATAGAATGCCACTAGGTACACTGAGTGTTTGCTAGTATAATGGCTTAGTTATAATGAGTTGGAGTGTGCAATGCAGGCAGACGCGCTCTGCAAATGTCTTTGCACTAGTGGGACTATAGCAAAGTCCAATAGCCACGTATAGGATGCCACTAGGTACACTGAGTGTTTGCTAGTCTAATGGCTTAGTTATAATGACTTGGATTGTGCAACGCAGGCAGATGCGCTCTGCAAATGTCTTTGCACTAGTGGGACTATAGCAAAGTCCAATAGCCACAGATAGGATGCCACTAGGTACACTGAGTGTTTGCTAGTATAATGGCTTAGTTATAATGAGTTGGAGTGTGCAATGCAGGCAGACGCGCTCTGCAAATGTCTTTGCACTAGTGGGACTATAGCAAAGTCCAATAGCCACAGATAGGATGCCACTAGGTACACTGAGTGTTTGCTAGTATAATGGCTTAGTTATAATGAGTTGGAGTGTGCAATGCAGGCAGACGCGCTCTGCAAATGTCTTTGCACTAGTGGGACTATAGCAAAGTCCAATAGCCACAGATAGGATGCCACTAGGTACACTGAGTGTTTGCTAGTATAATGGCTTAGTTATAATGAGTTGGAGTGTGCAATGCAGGCAGACGCGCTCTGCAAATGTCTTTGCACTAGTGGGACTATAGCAAAGTCCAATAGCCACAGATAGGATGCCACTAGGTACACTGAGTGTTTGCTAGTATAATGGCTTAGTTATAATGAGTTGGAGTGTGCAATGCAGGCAGACGCGCTCTGCAAATGTCTTTGCACTAGTGGGACTATAGCAAAGTCCAATAGCCACAGATAGGATGCCACTAGGTACACTGAGTGTTTGCTAGTATAATGGCTTAGTTATAATGAGTTGGAGTGTGCAATGCAGGCAGACGCGCTCTGCAAATGTCTTTGCACTAGTGGGACTATAGCAAAGTCCAATAGCCACAGATAGGATGCCACTAGGTACACTGAGTGTTTGCTAGTATAATGGCTTAGTTATAATGAGTTGGAGTGTGCAATGCAGGCAGACGCGCTCTGCAAATGTCTTTGCACTAGTGGGACTATAGCAAAGTCAAATAGCCACGTATAGGATGCCACTAGGTACACTGAGTGTTTGCTAGTCTAATGGCTTAGTTATAATGACTTGGAGTGTGCAATGCAGGCAGACGCGCTCTGCAAATGTCTTTGCACTAGTGGGACTATAGCAAAGTCCAATAGCCACAGATAGAATGCCACTAGGTACACTGAGTGTTTGCTAGTATAATGGCTTAGTTATAATGAGTTGGAGTGTGCAATGCAGGCAGACGCGCTCTGCAAATGTCTTTGCACTAGTGGGACTATAGCAAAGTCCAATAGCCACGTATAGGATGCCACTAGGTACACTGAGTGTTTGCTAGTATAATGGCTTAGTTATAATGAGTTGGAGTGTGCAATGCAGGCAGACGCGCTCTGCAAATGTCTTTGCACTAGTGGGACTATAGCAAAGTCCAATAGCCACAGATAGGATGCCACTAGGTACACTGAGTGTTTGCTAGTATAATGGCTTAGTTATAATGAGTTGGAGTGTGCAATGCAGGCAGACGCGCTCTGCAAATGTCTTTGCACTAGTGGGACTATAGCAAAGTCCAATAGCCACGTATAGGATGCCACTAGGTACACTGAGTGTTTGCTAGTATAATGGCTTAGTTATAATGAGTTGGAGTGTGCAATGCAGGCAGACGCGCTCTGCAAATGTCTTTGCACTAGTGGGACTATAGCAAAGTCAAATAGCCACGTATAGGATGCCACTAGGTACACTGAGTGTTTGCTAGTCTAATGGCTTAGTTATAATGACTTGGAGTGTGCAATGCAGGCAGACGCGCTCTGCAAATGTCTTTGCACTAGTGGGACTATAGCAAAGTCCAATAGCCACAGATAGAATGCCACTAGGTACACTGAGTGTTTGCTAGTATAATGGCTTAGTTATAATGAGTTGGAGTGTGCAATGCAGGCAGACGCGCTCTGCAAATGTCTTTGCACTAGTGGGACTATAGCAAAGTCAAATAGCCACGTATAGGATGCCACTAGGTACACTGAGTGTTTGCTAGTCTAATGGCTTAGTTATAATGACTTGGAGTGTGCAATGCAGGCAGACGCGCTCTGCAAATGTCTTTGCACTAGTGGGACTATAGCAAAGTCCAATAGCCACAGATAGAATGCCACTAGGTACACTGAGTGTTTGCTAGTATAATGGCTTAGTTATAATGAGTTGGAGTGTGCAATGCAGGCAGACGCGCTCTGCAAATGTCTTTGCACTAGTGGGACTATAGCAAAGTCCAATAGCCACGTATAGGATGCCACTAGGTACACTGAGTGTTTGCTAGTATAATGGCTTAGTTATAATGAGTTGGAGTGTGCAATGCAGGCAGACGCGCTCTGCAAATGTCTTTGCACTAGTGGGACTATAGCAAAGTCCAATAGCCACAGATAGGATGCCACTAGGTACACTGAGTGTTTGCTAGTATAATGGCTTAGTTATAATGAGTTGGAGTGTGCAATGCAGGCAGACGCGCTCTGCAAATGTCTTTGCACTAGTGGGACTATAGCAAAGTCCAATAGCCACGTATAGGATGCCACTAGGTACACTGAGTGTTTGCTAGTATAATGGCTTAGTTATAATGAGTTGGAGTGTGCAATGCAGGCAGACGCGCTCTGCAAATGTCTTTGCACTAGTGGGACTATAGCAAAGTCAAATAGCCACGTATAGGATGCCACTAGGTACACTGAGTGTTTGCTAGTCTAATGGCTTAGTTATAATGACTTGGAGTGTGCAATGCAGGCAGACGCGCTCTGCAAATGTCTTTGCACTAGTGGTACTATAGCAAAGTCCAATAGCCACGTATAGGATGCCACTAGGTACACTGAGTGTTTGCTAGTATAATGGCTTAGTTATAATGAGTTGGAGTGTGCAATGCAGGCAGACGCGCTCTGCAAATGTCTTTGCACTAGTGGTACTATAGCAAAGTCCAATAGCCACGTATAGGATGCCACTAGGTACACTGAGTGTTTGCTAGTATAATGGCTTAGTTATAATGAGTTGGAGTGTGCAATGCAGGCAGACGCGCTCTGCAAATGTCTTTGCACTAGTGGGACTATAGCAAAGTCAAATAGCCACGTATAGGATGCCACTAGGTACACTGAGTGTTTGCTAGTCTAATGGCTTAGTTATAATGACTTGGAGTGTGCAATGCAGGCAGACGCGCTCTGCAAATGTCTTTGCACTAGTGGTACTATAGCAAAGTCCAATAGCCACGTATAGGATGCCACTAGGTACACTGAGTGTTTGCTAGTATAATGGCTTAGTTATAATGAGTTGGAGTGTGCAATGCAGGCAGACGCGCTCTGCAAATGTCTTTGCACTAGTGGGACTATAGCAAAGTCCAATAGCCACGTATAGGATGCCACTAGGTACACTGAGTGTTTGCTAGTATAATGGCTTAGTTATAATGAGTTGGAGTGTGCAATGCAGGCAGTCGTGCTCTGCAAATGTCTTTGCACTAGTGTGACTATAGCAAAGTCCAATAGCCACGTTTAGGATGCCACTAGGTACACTGAGTGTTTGCTAGTATAATGGCTTAGTTATAATGAGTTGGAGTGTGCAATGCAGGCAGACGCGCTCTGCAAATGTCTTTGCACTAGTGGGACTATAGCAAAGTCCAATAGCCACAGATAGGATGCCACTAGGTACACTGAGTGTTTGCTAGTATAATGGCTTAGTTATAATGAGTTGGAGTGTGCAATGCAGGCAGACGCGCTCTGCAAATGTCTTTGCACTAGTGGGACTATAGCAAAGTCCAATAGCCACAGATAGGATGCCACTAGGTACACTGAGTGTTTGCTAGTATAATGGCTTAGTTATAATGAGTTGGAGTGTGCAATGCAGGCAGACGCGCTCTGCAAATGTCTTTGCACTAGTGGGACTATAGCAAAGTCCAATAGCCACAGATAGGATGCCACTAGGTACACTGAGTGTTTGCTAGTATAATGGCTTAGTTATAATGAGTTGGAGTGTGCAATGCAGGCAGACGCGCTCTGCAAATGTCTTTGCACTAGTGGGACTATAGCAAAGTCCAATAGCCACAGATAGGATGCCACTAGGTACACTGAGTGTTTGCTAGTATAATGGCTTAGTTATAATGAGTTGGAGTGTGCAATGCAGGCAGACGCGCTCTGCAAATGTCTTTGCACTAGTGGGACTATAGCAAAGTCCAATAGCCACGTATAGGATGCCACTAGGTACACTGAGTGTTTGCTAGTATAATGGCTTAGTTATAATGAGTTGGAGTGTGCAATGCAGGCAGACGCGCTCTGCAAATGTCTTTGCACTAGTGGGACTATAGCAAAGTCCAATAGCCACAGATAGGATGCCACTAGGTACACTGAGTGTTTGCTAGTATAATGGCTTAGTTATAATGAGTTGGAGTGTGCAATGCAGGCAGACACGCTCTGCAAATGTCTTTGCACTAGTGGGACTATAGCAAAGTCAAATAGCCAAGTATAGGATGCCACTAGGTACACTGAGTGTTTGCTAGTCTAATGGCTTAGTTATAATGACTTGGAGTGTGCAATGCAGGCAGACGCGCTCTGCAAATGTCTTTGCACTAGTGGGACTATAGCAAAGTCCAATAGCCACAGATAGAATGCCACTAGGTACACTGAGTGTTTGCTAGTATAATGGCTTAGTTATAATGAGTTGGAGTGTGCAATGCAGGCAGACGCGCTCTGCAAATGTCTTTGCACTAGTGGGACTATAGCAAAGTCCAATAGCCACGTATAGGATGCCACTAGGTACACTGAGTGTTTGCTAGTCTAATGGCTTAGTTATAATGACTTGGAGTGTGCAACGCAGGCAGATGCGCTCTGCAAATGTCTTTGCACTAGTGGGACTATAGCAAAGTCCAATAGCCACAGATAGGATGCCACTAGGTACACTGAGTGTTTGCTAGTATAATGGCTTAGTTATAATGAGTTGGAGTGTGCAATGCAGGCAGACGCGCTCTGCAAATGTCTTTGCACTAGTGGGACTATAGCAAAGTCCAATAGCCACAGATAGGATGCCACTAGGTACACTGAGTGTTTGCTAGTATAATGGCTTAGTTATAATGAGTTGGAGTGTGCAACGCAGGCAGACGCGCTCTGCAAATGTCTTTGCACTAGTGGGACTATAGCAAAGTCCAATAGCCACAGATAGGATGCCACTAGGTACACTGAGTGTTTGCTAGTATAATGGCTTAGTTATAATGAGTTGGAGTGTGCAATGCAGGCAGACGCGCTCTGCAAATGTCTTTGCACTAGTGGGACTATAGCAAAGTCCAATAGCCACAGATAGGATGCCACTAGGTACACTGAGTGTTTGCTAGTATAATGGCTTAGTTATAATGAGTTGGAGTGTGCAATGCAGGCAGACGCGCTCTGCAAATGTCTTTGCACTAGTGGGACTATAGCAAAGTCCAATAGCCACAGATAGGATGCCACTAGGTACACTGAGTGTTTGCTAGTATAATGGCTTAGTTATAATGAGTTGGAGTGTGCAATGCAGGCAGACGCGCTCTGCAAATGTCTTTGCACTAGTGGGACTATAGCAAAGTCAAATAGCCACGTATAGGATGCCACTAGGTACACTGAGTGTTTGCTAGTCTAATGGCTTAGTTATAATGACTTGGAGTGTGCAATGCAGGCAGACGCGCTCTGCAAATGTCTTTGCACTAGTGGGACTATAGCAAAGTCCAATAGCCACAGATAGAATGCCACTAGGTACACTGAGTGTTTGCTAGTATAATGGCTTAGTTATAATGAGTTGGAGTGTGCAATGCAGGCAGACGCGCTCTGCAAATGTCTTTGCACTAGTGGGACTATAGCAAAGTCCAATAGCCACGTATAGGATGCCACTAGGTACACTGAGTGTTTGCTAGTATAATGGCTTAGTTATAATGAGTTGGAGTGTGCAATGCAGGCAGACGCGCTCTGCAAATGTCTTTGCACTAGTGGGACTATAGCAAAGTCCAATAGCCACAGATAGGATGCCACTAGGTACACTGAGTGTTTGCTAGTATAATGGCTTAGTTATAATGAGTTGGAGTTTGCAATGCAGGCAGACGCGCTCTGCAAATGTCTTTGCACTAGTGGGACTATAGCAAAGTCCAATAGCCACGTATAGGATGCCACTAGGTACACTGAGTGTTTGCTAGTATAATGGCTTAGTTATAATGAGTTGGAGTGTGCAATGCAGGCAGACGCGCTCTGCAAATGTCTTTGCACTAGTGGGACTATAGCAAAGTCAAATAGCCACGTATAGGATGCCACTAGGTACACTGAGTGTTTGCTAGTCTAATGGCTTAGTTATAATGACTTGGAGTGTGCAATGCAGGCAGACGCGCTCTGCAAATGTCTTTGCACTAGTGGGACTATAGCAAAGTCCAATAGCCACAGATAGAATGCCACTAGGTACACTGAGTGTTTGCTAGTATAATGGCTTAGTTATAATGAGTTGGAGTGTGCAATGCAGGCAGACGCGCTCTGCAAATGTCTTTGCACTAGTGGGACTATAGCAAAGTCAAATAGCCACGTATAGGATGCCACTAGGTACACTGAGTGTTTGCTAGTCTAATGGCTTAGTTATAATGACTTGGAGTGTGCAATGCAGGCAGACGCGCTCTGCAAATGTCTTTGCACTAGTGGGACTATAGCAAAGTCCAATAGCCACAGATAGAATGCCACTAGGTACACTGAGTGTTTGCTAGTATAATGGCTTAGTTATAATGAGTTGGAGTGTGCAATGCAGGCAGACGCGCTCTGCAAATGTCTTTGCACTAGTGGGACTATAGCAAAGTCCAATAGCCACGTATAGGATGCCACTAGGTACACTGAGTGTTTGCTAGTATAATGGCTTAGTTATAATGAGTTGGAGTGTGCAATGCAGGCAGACGCGCTCTGCAAATGTCTTTGCACTAGTGGGACTATAGCAAAGTCCAATAGCCACAGATAGGATGCCACTAGGTACACTGAGTGTTTGCTAGTATAATGGCTTAGTTATAATGAGTTGGAGTGTGCAATGCAGGCAGACGCGCTCTGCAAATGTCTTTGCACTAGTGGTACTATAGCAAAGTCCAATAGCCACGTATAGGATGCCACTAGGTACACTGAGTGTTTGCTAGTATAATGGCTTAGTTATAATGAGTTGGAGTGTGCAATGCAGGCAGACGCGCTCTGCAAATGTCTTTGCACTAGTGGGACTATAGCAAAGTCAAATAGCCACGTATAGGATGCCACTAGGTACACTGAGTGTTTGCTAGTCTAATGGCTTAGTTATAATGACTTGGAGTGTGCAATGCAGGCAGACGCGCTCTGCAAATGTCTTTGCACTAGTGGGACTATAGCAAAGTCCAATAGCCACGTATAGGATGCCACTAGGTACACTGAGTGTTTGCTAGTATAATGGCTTAGTTATAATGAGTTGGAGTGTGCAATGCAGGCAGTCGTGCTCTGCAAATGTCTTTGCACTAGTGTGACTATAGCAAAGTCCAATAGCCACGTTTAGGATGCCACTAGGTACACTGAGTGTTTGCTAGTATAATGGCTTAGTTATAATGAGTTGGAGTGTGCAATGCAGGCAGACGCGCTCTGCAAATGTCTTTGCACTAGTGGGACTATAGCAAAGTCAAATAGCCACGTATAGGATGCCACTAGGTACACTGAGTGTTTGCTAGTCTAATGGCTTAGTTATAATGACTTGGAGTGTTCAATGCAGGCAGACGCGCTCTGCAAATGTCTTTGTACTAGTGGGACTATAGCAAAGTCCAATAGCCACAGATAGGATGCCACTAGGTACACTGAGTGTTTGCTAGTATAATGGCTTAGTTATAATGAGTTGGAGTGTGCAATGCAGGCAGACGCGCTCTGCAAATGTCTTTGCACTAGTGGGACTATAGCAAAGTCCAATAGCCACAGATAGGATGCCACTAGGTACACTGAGTGTTTGCTAGTATAATGGCTTAGTTATAATGAGTTGGAGTGTGCAATGCAGGCAGACGCGCTCTGCAAATGTCTTTGCACTAGTGGGACTATAGCAAAGTCCAATAGCCACAGATAGGATGCCACTAGGTACACTGAGTGTTTGCTAGTATAATGGCTTAGTTATAATGAGTTGGAGTGTGCAATGCAGGCAGACGCGCTCTGCAAATGTCTTTGCACTAGTGGGACTATAGCAAAGTCCAATAGCCACGTATAGGATGCCACTAGGTACACTGAGTGTTTGCTAGTATAATGGCTTAGTTATAATGAGTTGGAGTGTGCAATGCAGGCAGACGCGCTCTGCAAATGTCTTTGCACTAGTGGGACTATAGCAAAGTCCAATAGCCACAGATAGGATGCCACTAGGTACACTGAGTGTTTGCTAGTATAATGGCTTAGTTATAATGAGTTGGAGTGTGCAATGCAGGCAGACACGCTCTGCAAATGTCTTTGCACTAGTGGGACTATAGCAAAGTCAAATAGCCACGTATAGGATGCCACTAGGTACACTGAGTGTTTGCTAGTCTAATGGCTTAGTTATAATGACTTGGAGTGTGCAATGCAGGCAGACGCGCTCTGCAAATGTCTTTGCACTAGTGGGACTATAGCAAAGTCCAATAGCCACAGATAGAATGCCACTAGGTACACTGAGTGTTTGCTAGTATAATGGCTTAGTTATAATGAGTTGGAGTGTGCAATGCAGGCAGACGCGCTCTGCAAATGTCTTTGCACTAGTGGGACTATAGCAAAGTCCAATAGCCACGTATAGGATGCCACTAGGTACACTGAGTGTTTGCTAGTCTAATGGCTTAGTTATAATGACTTGGATTGTGCAACGCAGGCAGATGCGCTCTGCAAATGTCTTTGCACTAGTGGGACTATAGCAAAGTCCAATAGCCACAGATAGGATGCCACTAGGTACACTGAGTGTTTGCTAGTATAATGGCTTAGTTATAATGAGTTGGAGTGTGCAATGCAGGCAGACGCGCTCTGCAAATGTCTTTGCACTAGTGGGACTATAGCAAAGTCCAATAGCCACAGATAGGATGCCACTAGGTACACTGAGTGTTTGCTAGTATAATGGCTTAGTTATAATGAGTTGGAGTGTGCAATGCAGGCAGACGCGCTCTGCAAATGTCTTTGCACTAGTGGGACTATAGCAAAGTCCAATAGCCACAGATAGGATGCCACTAGGTACACTGAGTGTTTGCTAGTATAATGGCTTAGTTATAATGAGTTGGAGTGTGCAATGCAGGCAGACGCGCTCTGCAAATGTCTTTGCACTAGTGGGACTATAGCAAAGTCCAATAGCCACAGATAGGATGCCACTAGGTACACTGAGTGTTTGCTAGTATAATGGCTTAGTTATAATGAGTTGGAGTGTGCAATGCAGGCAGACGCGCTCTGCAAATGTCTTTGCACTAGTGGGACTATAGCAAAGTCCAATAGCCACAGATAGGATGCCACTAGGTACACTGAGTGTTTGCTAGTATAATGGCTTAGTTATAATGAGTTGGAGTGTGCAATGCAGGCAGACGCGCTCTGCAAATGTCTTTGCACTAGTGGGACTATAGCAAAGTCAAATAGCCACGTATAGGATGCCACTAGGTACACTGAGTGTTTGCTAGTCTAATGGCTTAGTTATAATGACTTGGAGTGTGCAATGCAGGCAGACGCGCTCTGCAAATGTCTTTGCACTAGTGGGACTATAGCAAAGTCCAATAGCCACAGATAGAATGCCACTAGGTACACTGAGTGTTTGCTAGTATAATGGCTTAGTTATAATGAGTTGGAGTGTGCAATGCAGGCAGACGCGCTCTGCAAATGTCTTTGCACTAGTGGGACTATAGCAAAGTCCAATAGCCACGTATAGGATGCCACTAGGTACACTGAGTGTTTGCTAGTATAATGGCTTAGTTATAATGAGTTGGAGTGTGCAATGCAGGCAGACGCGCTCTGCAAATGTCTTTGCACTAGTGGGACTATAGCAAAGTCCAATAGCCACAGATAGGATGCCACTAGGTACACTGAGTGTTTGCTAGTATAATGGCTTAGTTATAATGAGTTGGAGTGTGCAATGCAGGCAGACGCGCTCTGCAAATGTCTTTGCACTAGTGGGACTATAGCAAAGTCCAATAGCCACGTATAGGATGCCACTAGGTACACTGAGTGTTTGCTAGTATAATGGCTTAGTTATAATGAGTTGGAGTGTGCAATGCAGGCAGACGCGCTCTGCAAATGTCTTTGCACTAGTGGGACTATAGCAAAGTCAAATAGCCACGTATAGGATGCCACTAGGTACACTGAGTGTTTGCTAGTCTAATGGCTTAGTTATAATGACTTGGAGTGTGCAATGCAGGCAGACGCGCTCTGCAAATGTCTTTGCACTAGTGGGACTATAGCAAAGTCCAATAGCCACAGATAGAATGCCACTAGGTACACTGAGTGTTTGCTAGTATAATGGCTTAGTTATAATGAGTTGGAGTGTGCAATGCAGGCAGACGCGCTCTGCAAATGTCTTTGCACTAGTGGGACTATAGCAAAGTCAAATAGCCACGTATAGGATGCCACTAGGTACACTGAGTGTTTGCTAGTCTAATGGCTTAGTTATAATGACTTGGAGTGTGCAATGCAGGCAGACGCGCTCTGCAAATGTCTTTGCACTAGTGGGACTATAGCAAAGTCCAATAGCCACAGATAGAATGCCACTAGGTACACTGAGTGTTTGCTAGTATAATGGCTTAGTTATAATGAGTTGGAGTGTGCAATGCAGGCAGACGCGCTCTGCAAATGTCTTTGCACTAGTGGGACTATAGCAAAGTCCAATAGCCACGTATAGGATGCCACTAGGTACACTGAGTGTTTGCTAGTATAATGGCTTAGTTATAATGAGTTGGAGTGTGCAATGCAGGCAGACGCGCTCTGCAAATGTCTTTGCACTAGTGGGACTATAGCAAAGTCCAATAGCCACAGATAGGATGCCACTAGGTACACTGAGTGTTTGCTAGTATAATGGCTTAGTTATAATGAGTTGGAGTGTGCAATGCAGGCAGACGCGCTCTGCAAATGTCTTTGCACTAGTGGGACTATAGCAAAGTCCAATAGCCACGTATAGGATGCCACTAGGTACACTGAGTGTTTGCTAGTATAATGGCTTAGTTATAATGAGTTGGAGTGTGCAATGCAGGCAGACGCGCTCTGCAAATGTCTTTGCACTAGTGGGACTATAGCAAAGTCAAATAGCCACGTATAGGATGCCACTAGGTACACTGAGTGTTTGCTAGTCTAATGGCTTAGTTATAATGACTTGGAGTGTGCAATGCAGGCAGACGCGCTCTGCAAATGTCTTTGCACTAGTGGTACTATAGCAAAGTCCAATAGCCACGTATAGGATGCCACTAGGTACACTGAGTGTTTGCTAGTATAATGGCTTAGTTATAATGAGTTGGAGTGTGCAATGCAGGCAGACGCGCTCTGCAAATGTCTTTGCACTAGTGGTACTATAGCAAAGTCCAATAGCCACGTATAGGATGCCACTAGGTACACTGAGTGTTTGCTAGTATAATGGCTTAGTTATAATGAGTTGGAGTGTGCAATGCAGGCAGACGCGCTCTGCAAATGTCTTTGCACTAGTGGGACTATAGCAAAGTCAAATAGCCACGTATAGGATGCCACTAGGTACACTGAGTGTTTGCTAGTCTAATGGCTTAGTTATAATGACTTGGAGTGTGCAATGCAGGCAGACGCGCTCTGCAAATGTCTTTGCACTAGTGGTACTATAGCAAAGTCCAATAGCCACGTATAGGATGCCACTAGGTACACTGAGTGTTTGCTAGTATAATGGCTTAGTTATAATGAGTTGGAGTGTGCAATGCAGGCAGACGCGCTCTGCAAATGTCTTTGCACTAGTGGGACTATAGCAAAGTCCAATAGCCACGTATAGGATGCCACTAGGTACACTGAGTGTTTGCTAGTATAATGGCTTAGTTATAATGAGTTGGAGTGTGCAATGCAGGCAGTCGTGCTCTGCAAATGTCTTTGCACTAGTGTGACTATAGCAAAGTCCAATAGCCACGTTTAGGATGCCACTAGGTACACTGAGTGTTTGCTAGTATAATGGCTTAGTTATAATGAGTTGGAGTGTGCAATGCAGGCAGACGCGCTCTGCAAATGTCTTTGCACTAGTGGGACTATAGCAAAGTCCAATAGCCACAGATAGGATGCCACTAGGTACACTGAGTGTTTGCTAGTATAATGGCTTAGTTATAATGAGTTGGAGTGTGCAATGCAGGCAGACGCGCTCTGCAAATGTCTTTGCACTAGTGGGACTATAGCAAAGTCCAATAGCCACAGATAGGATGCCACTAGGTACACTGAGTGTTTGCTAGTATAATGGCTTAGTTATAATGAGTTGGAGTGTGCAATGCAGGCAGACGCGCTCTGCAAATGTCTTTGCACTAGTGGGACTATAGCAAAGTCCAATAGCCACAGATAGGATGCCACTAGGTACACTGAGTGTTTGCTAGTATAATGGCTTAGTTATAATGAGTTGGAGTGTGCAATGCAGGCAGACGCGCTCTGCAAATGTCTTTGCACTAGTGGGACTATAGCAAAGTCCAATAGCCACAGATAGGATGCCACTAGGTACACTGAGTGTTTGCTAGTATAATGGCTTAGTTATAATGAGTTGGAGTGTGCAATGCAGGCAGACGCGCTCTGCAAATGTCTTTGCACTAGTGGGACTATAGCAAAGTCCAATAGCCACGTATAGGATGCCACTAGGTACACTGAGTGTTTGCTAGTATAATGGCTTAGTTATAATGAGTTGGAGTGTGCAATGCAGGCAGACGCGCTCTGCAAATGTCTTTGCACTAGTGGGACTATAGCAAAGTCCAATAGCCACAGATAGGATGCCACTAGGTACACTGAGTGTTTGCTAGTATAATGGCTTAGTTATAATGAGTTGGAGTGTGCAATGCAGGCAGACACGCTCTGCAAATGTCTTTGCACTAGTGGGACTATAGCAAAGTCAAATAGCCAAGTATAGGATGCCACTAGGTACACTGAGTGTTTGCTAGTCTAATGGCTTAGTTATAATGACTTGGAGTGTGCAATGCAGGCAGACGCGCTCTGCAAATGTCTTTGCACTAGTGGGACTATAGCAAAGTCCAATAGCCACAGATAGAATGCCACTAGGTACACTGAGTGTTTGCTAGTATAATGGCTTAGTTATAATGAGTTGGAGTGTGCAATGCAGGCAGACGCGCTCTGCAAATGTCTTTGCACTAGTGGGACTATAGCAAAGTCCAATAGCCACGTATAGGATGCCACTAGGTACACTGAGTGTTTGCTAGTCTAATGGCTTAGTTATAATGACTTGGAGTGTGCAACGCAGGCAGATGCGCTCTGCAAATGTCTTTGCACTAGTGGGACTATAGCAAAGTCCAATAGCCACAGATAGGATGCCACTAGGTACACTGAGTGTTTGCTAGTATAATGGCTTAGTTATAATGAGTTGGAGTGTGCAATGCAGGCAGACGCGCTCTGCAAATGTCTTTGCACTAGTGGGACTATAGCAAAGTCCAATAGCCACAGATAGGATGCCACTAGGTACACTGAGTGTTTGCTAGTATAATGGCTTAGTTATAATGAGTTGGAGTGTGCAACGCAGGCAGACGCGCTCTGCAAATGTCTTTGCACTAGTGGGACTATAGCAAAGTCCAATAGCCACAGATAGGATGCCACTAGGTACACTGAGTGTTTGCTAGTATAATGGCTTAGTTATAATGAGTTGGAGTGTGCAATGCAGGCAGACGCGCTCTGCAAATGTCTTTGCACTAGTGGGACTATAGCAAAGTCCAATAGCCACAGATAGGATGCCACTAGGTACACTGAGTGTTTGCTAGTATAATGGCTTAGTTATAATGAGTTGGAGTGTGCAATGCAGGCAGACGCGCTCTGCAAATGTCTTTGCACTAGTGGGACTATAGCAAAGTCCAATAGCCACAGATAGGATGCCACTAGGTACACTGAGTGTTTGCTAGTATAATGGCTTAGTTATAATGAGTTGGAGTGTGCAATGCAGGCAGACGCGCTCTGCAAATGTCTTTGCACTAGTGGGACTATAGCAAAGTCAAATAGCCACGTATAGGATGCCACTAGGTACACTGAGTGTTTGCTAGTCTAATGGCTTAGTTATAATGACTTGGAGTGTGCAATGCAGGCAGACGCGCTCTGCAAATGTCTTTGCACTAGTGGGACTATAGCAAAGTCCAATAGCCACAGATAGAATGCCACTAGGTACACTGAGTGTTTGCTAGTATAATGGCTTAGTTATAATGAGTTGGAGTGTGCAATGCAGGCAGACGCGCTCTGCAAATGTCTTTGCACTAGTGGGACTATAGCAAAGTCCAATAGCCACGTATAGGATGCCACTAGGTACACTGAGTGTTTGCTAGTATAATGGCTTAGTTATAATGAGTTGGAGTGTGCAATGCAGGCAGACGCGCTCTGCAAATGTCTTTGCACTAGTGGGACTATAGCAAAGTCCAATAGCCACAGATAGGATGCCACTAGGTACACTGAGTGTTTGCTAGTATAATGGCTTAGTTATAATGAGTTGGAGTTTGCAATGCAGGCAGACGCGCTCTGCAAATGTCTTTGCACTAGTGGGACTATAGCAAAGTCCAATAGCCACGTATAGGATGCCACTAGGTACACTGAGTGTTTGCTAGTATAATGGCTTAGTTATAATGAGTTGGAGTGTGCAATGCAGGCAGACGCGCTCTGCAAATGTCTTTGCACTAGTGGGACTATAGCAAAGTCAAATAGCCACGTATAGGATGCCACTAGGTACACTGAGTGTTTGCTAGTCTAATGGCTTAGTTATAATGACTTGGAGTGTGCAATGCAGGCAGACGCGCTCTGCAAATGTCTTTGCACTAGTGGGACTATAGCAAAGTCCAATAGCCACAGATAGAATGCCACTAGGTACACTGAGTGTTTGCTAGTATAATGGCTTAGTTATAATGAGTTGGAGTGTGCAATGCAGGCAGACGCGCTCTGCAAATGTCTTTGCACTAGTGGGACTATAGCAAAGTCAAATAGCCACGTATAGGATGCCACTAGGTACACTGAGTGTTTGCTAGTCTAATGGCTTAGTTATAATGACTTGGAGTGTGCAATGCAGGCAGACGCGCTCTGCAAATGTCTTTGCACTAGTGGGACTATAGCAAAGTCCAATAGCCACAGATAGAATGCCACTAGGTACACTGAGTGTTTGCTAGTATAATGGCTTAGTTATAATGAGTTGGAGTGTGCAATGCAGGCAGACGCGCTCTGCAAATGTCTTTGCACTAGTGGGACTATAGCAAAGTCCAATAGCCACGTATAGGATGCCACTAGGTACACTGAGTGTTTGCTAGTATAATGGCTTAGTTATAATGAGTTGGAGTGTGCAATGCAGGCAGACGCGCTCTGCAAATGTCTTTGCACTAGTGGGACTATAGCAAAGTCCAATAGCCACAGATAGGATGCCACTAGGTACACTGAGTGTTTGCTAGTATAATGGCTTAGTTATAATGAGTTGGAGTGTGCAATGCAGGCAGACGCGCTCTGCAAATGTCTTTGCACTAGTGGTACTATAGCAAAGTCCAATAGCCACGTATAGGATGCCACTAGGTACACTGAGTGTTTGCTAGTATAATGGCTTAGTTATAATGAGTTGGAGTGTGCAATGCAGGCAGACGCGCTCTGCAAATGTCTTTGCACTAGTGGGACTATAGCAAAGTCAAATAGCCACGTATAGGATGCCACTAGGTACACTGAGTGTTTGCTAGTCTAATGGCTTAGTTATAATGACTTGGAGTGTGCAATGCAGGCAGACGCGCTCTGCAAATGTCTTTGCACTAGTGGGACTATAGCAAAGTCCAATAGCCACGTATAGGATGCCACTAGGTACACTGAGTGTTTGCTAGTATAATGGCTTAGTTATAATGAGTTGGAGTGTGCAATGCAGGCAGTCGTGCTCTGCAAATGTCTTTGCACTAGTGTGACTATAGCAAAGTCCAATAGCCACGTTTAGGATGCCACTAGGTACACTGAGTGTTTGCTAGTATAATGGCTTAGTTATAATGAGTTGGAGTGTGCAATGCAGGCAGACGCGCTCTGCAAATGTCTTTGCACTAGTGGGACTATAGCAAAGTCCAATAGCCACAGATAGGATGCCACTAGGTACACTGAGTGTTTGCTAGTATAATGGCTTAGTTATAATGAGTTGGAGTGTGCAATGCAGGCAGACGCGCTCTCCAAATGTCTTTGCACTAGTGGGACTATAGCAAAGTCCAATAGCCACAGATAGGATGCCACTAGGTACACTGAGTGTTTGCTAGTATAATGGCTTAGTTATAATGAGTTGGAGTGTGCAGAGGACAAGAGGGTACAGTGGCAGGATTGTGTGGCTCTGGGTAGAGGAATGGAAGCCTGCCTTTCTATTCCCTCCTAATGGTGAAATGCAGGGAGGAAATCCCTGACCTTGGCTACACAGACGCTGTTGCTGTTTGCAGGACCTGTCACCTATGGCTCTCTGACCCTGCCGGTTTGAGCCCTTAAAAGGACTGCTAGAAAGTGCTCTCCCTAAGCTGTCTAACGCTGTGTATGCAGCGCATACAGCTTTATCGGCGATAGGACTCAGGAGGACGGAGCTGCGACAGTGATGTCTGACACCAAAGACGCAGAAGGCAGATAATGGCGTCCTGGAGGAAAATGTCCGTTTTTATAATGCAGGGACATGTGACATGGACATCCTATCACACATGCCGTTGCTTCTCTGGCTAAAAGTCCACTTAGCTGTGTGTGTGTCTGGGATTGGCTGACATGCTGGCCCGCCCCACAAGACGCGCGCGCTTAGGGAAAGAAGACAAGAAAAAAAAAAAAAATGGCGATCGCCATTATAGAAACAGCAGTGATCTGAAGGCGCTGTTCACGCACACTATACACTGAAATGTCATAATAGTGTGATTCACAGAGTGACTTACACTATTACAGCAGAAACCAAGCTAGGATTTAGCTGTTTTTTTGCTGCTAGAACCGTTCTCGAACGTTTCTAGAACTATCGAGCTTTTTGTAAAAAGCTCGAGTTCTAGTTCGATCTAGAACATGCCCCAAAATCACTCGAGCCTAGAACTGGAGAACCACGAACCACGAACCGCGCTCAACTCTACCCGTAACCAAGGAGAGTAGATACTGTGCTGAAGGGAAGATTTCACAATAACCTGTGACAACCTGATAGGCCAGGGCATCACATTCCCCCTTGGTTAAACGTAGCTCGTCCCCGAGCTACAGGACACCAGAGGTTTATTTTTGTTTTGCTTTTAACTGTAGAAAGGAAAAATATAACATATTAACACATTTTTATTAAACGGTTCCATCCCACACAGGGGAGGCAATGCACTTAAACGTTACTAAAATTTGTTAAGAGTTCGTCGCCCAATGGTGGCACTCTACCGGTTTCTATGGTAACGGAGGCTCAACCTACTCCGTTGCAGCCCCTTCCTGTGACAGTCCAGTCCCAACGTCCCGGTCCCCACAACCCGCCACCCAAACAACCTGTTCCCCCTGGAAAGCCAAGGTGAGTCCGAGACCGGGTTACAATCCCGGGTGTTGTATTTTAGAATACTCTGGTTGGCACAGGAGGTCCAACTATTATACAAGACACAAGTTCGTGTTGGTCACGCCAGTCCTGTGACCGTGGTCCATATTTACTTAATATATTTAAAACTTTTAACGGAGTCCATGTACCGGTTGTACATTTTTCAGCAATTTACTTGTAAATCAGGTAAAGGGGTTTTTACACGCTACAATATCGTTAATGAATTATCGTCGGGATCACGGTGTTTGTGACGCACATCCAGCGTCATTAACGAAATCGCAACATGTGACACTTATGTGAGACCTAAAACGATCGCAAAAGCGTCCAAAATCGTTTGCCGCGGAGAGGTCGTCCTGAAACAAAAAATCGTTTACCTCTCATTAGCGATGTTGTTCCTCATTCCTGCGGCAGCACACATCGCTGTGTGTGACACCGCGGGAGCGAGGAACATCTCCTTACCAGCGTCCACCGCCAATAAGGAAGGAAGGAGGTGGGCGGGATGTTACGTCCCGCTCATCTCCGCCCCTCCGCTTCTATTGGACACCTGCCGTGTGACGTCGCTGTGATGCCGAACGACCAGCCCCCTTAGAAAGGAGGCGGATCGCCAGCCAGAGCGACGTCGCAGGGCAGGTAAGCCGTGTGACAGGGGAGCGCGATTTTGTGCGCGACGGGCAGCGATATGCCCGTGTCGCACAAACGATGGGGGCGGATATGCACGCTAGCGATATCGGTACCGGTATTAAAACTGGTTGATTAGGCACTTATTCACTAACATTTTCTATATGAAAAATAATAAACTATGGAAAATAACAGACGAAAACACCGATACCTAACAATTCTATGGCATCGCAACTACTGGTACTGTAACATTTTTAACACTCTTGGCCGCTGCTTACTGCAATGGACAATCACGATCAATCTGCGCCAGTGGCCCCTCCAGGGTACAGCGCTGCCTCCCGCCACCATTCCATGGGTCCCAGACCCAGGTGGCACTTCCACTCACAAGCTCCTGAGCAGCAACTCTTTTCCGGCGTTTCTCCCTGGCTATTGGTTTTGTACGTAATCGCAATAGCCGCCGCCCGTGCACTTCTCCAGGACCAGGACCCGTAACCAAGGAGGATGGATACTGTGCTGAAGGGCAGATTGCACAATACCCTGTGATGAGTTGATAGGCCACGGCGTCACATTAGTTTTTTAAACTTATATAATAACGTCACTAACTGCATACACAAAAGGTATTTTCTGTCAAAACCCAGCCGTATTGCTGTGGTGCCTATGATTGTTAAATGCAACTAGTCAAACAGTTGAAAACCTTAACCTTTTTTATTTTTTTTTTAAATAGTGATGTTCCACCAAAATGAAAATTATGAAACCTATAATGGTAGGTTGCAACATTGCCACATTTCTTGTTCATGACCGGTAATAAACATGGCAACAATGTCAGTGTGGTCATGGAGCGTACGGTATCTTGAATAGACAATTAAGCCAGGTGTTCTCAAAATAAAAAGAGAACTATTGTATTAACCCCTTAATGACCGCTGATTATATCTCTTTACGGTGGTCACTGAGGGGCCTTTTTCAATAGCGCTAGAGATGAGAAGACCCATGGAAGTTTGGAACATGAGATCAGTGATGAGAGTGAAAAAAAAATCATGTCAAACTGTGGGACTATGTGAGAAAATAAAAAAAGTTAAATAAAATGTGCCTTTGTGGTCTGCGATGCCCAGTAATACTGCCTAATTCCTGTTCCCTGTAATATTAGAATATTGGAACAATATAAAAGGCTCAATAAGTTATTTTAAACAAGGCACACACTTTAGTATTTAAATCATTGTGTTTAAAGGGAACCTGTCATCAGTATTTGACTCTATGAACAAATGCCACCACGTTTAACTCTCTCTTTGCTGCATTCCACAAATGTGTCTGACTCCCCCATATACTCTCCATAATACCATTTTTGGTGATTTGTGGTCAGTTGTTGTAAAAAGTTGTACTGTACTGCTATTCACAGTCAGCGGAGCTGCATTCGGAGAGCATGGAGTATGATGCAGGAACTTCATGGGAATTTTTGATAGTAAATTGGTGATTGAGGGATAGTGTCAGAGAGTCTTTATTCAAATACATAATTTTTTCCTGTGTGTAGGATTATTTTGGATTACTAGTTTAGCAATGGGGGTATCTTATAGAGACTTCTCCATTACTAACATCAGGGCTTGATGCCAGCTGACATAACACAGCTGACATCAACCCCAGCCTATGCGCTAAGTGCAAGGCTTATCAAAAACTGAAAGGAGGGAATACACCCTGGAATACACATGGCCTCAGAAAATATTTTTCCCCATTTGGAAGGAATGAGACTCCTAGACTGGTTAAGCCTATGCACTATGTTTAAGAGTTTTCAAAAATTATAAGGAAGAATTCCAATACACCCTGGAACACACAGAGTAGGGAATCAGAAAACATTTACATTTAGAAGAAGTAGAACATTTTTGACCAACAAAAGGAGTCCTGGAGGCCACTACTCAGAGTACAAGTGGCACAACAAGGACCTTCAGACATCCAACTTTGATTTTGCTCCAGCTAAGGTGGGTGGCAGTTTTTCCTGAGATGGCTGAAGGCATCAGTCAACCCCGAGGCTTCAAATACACTGTGTGCAGAATTATTAGGCAAGTGAGTATTTTGATCACAAGATACTTTTTACACATGTTGTCCTACTCCAAGCTGTATAGGCTTGAGAAGCAACTACCAATTAAGTAAATCAGGTGATGTGCATTTCTATAATTAGAAGGGGTGTGGTGTAATGACATCAACACACTATATAAGGTGTGCTTAATTATTAGGCAACTTCTTTTCCTTTGGCAATATGGGTCAGAAGAGAGATTTGAGAGGCTCTGAAAAGTCCAAAATTGTGAGATGTCTTGCAGAGGGATGCAGCAGTCATGAAATTGCTAACCTTTAAAAGTGTGATCACCGAACAATCGAGTGTTTCATGGCAAATAGCCAACAGGGTCGCAAGAAGTGTGTTGGGGAAAAAAGGCGCAAAATAACTGCCCATGAATTGAGGAAAATTAAGCGTGAAGCTGCCAAGATGCCATTTTCCACCAGTTTGGCCATATTTCAGAGCTGCAATGTTACTGGAGTATCAAACAGCACAAGGTGTGCCATACTCAGGGACATGGCCAAGGTAAGGAAGGCTGAAAAACGACCACCTTTGAACAAGGAACATAAGATAAAACGTCAAGACTGGGCCAAGAAATATCTTAAGACTGATTTTTCAAAGGTTTTATGGACTGATAAAATGAGAGTGACTCTTGATGGGCCAGAGGCTGGATCAGTAAAGGGCAGAGAGCTCCACTCCGACTCAGACGCCAGCAAGGTGGAGGTGGGCTACTGGTATGGGCTGGTATCATCAAAGATGAACTTGTGGGACCTTTTCGGGTTGAGGATGGAGTGAAGCTCAACTCCCAGACCTACTGCCAGTTTCTGGAAGACAACTTCTTCAAGCAGTGGTACATGATGAAGTTGGTATTGTTCAAGAAAAACATGATTTTCATGCATGACAATGCTCCATCACATGCATCCAACTACTTTACAGCGTGGCTGGCCAGTAAAGGTCTAAAAGATGAAAACATAATGACATGGCCCCCTTGTTCACCTGATCTGAACCCCATAGAGAACCTGTGGTCCCTCATAAAATGTGAGATCTACAGGGAGGGAAAACAGTACACATCTCAAACAGTGTCTGGAGGCTGTGGTGGCTGCTGCATGCAATGTTGATCGTAAACAGATCAAGCAACTGACAGAATCTATGGATGGTAGGCTGTTGAGTGTCTATATTGGTCACTAATTTTTTGGGGTTTTGTTTTTGCATGTCAGAAATGTTTTTTTCTACATTTTGTGCAGTTATATTGGTTTACCTGGTGAAAATAAACAAGTGAGATGGGAATATATTTGGTTTTTATCAAGTTGCCTAATAATTCTGCACAGTAATAGTTACCTGCTCAAACAGATATCCTCCTAAGATAGCCACATCTAAAAAAAACCCACTCCAACTTCCAAAAATATGAAGCATTGATATTTATGAGTCTTTTGGGTTGATTGAGAACATAGTTGTTGATCAATAATAAAAAAAAATCCTCTAAAATACAACTTGCCTAATAATTCTGCACAGGGTGTAGATTGAAGCAGGGGTTTCCAAACTTTATTTTTATCTCCTTGGAGACCTTTACCAATGAACATTTATTAAATACAATATTTAAAACAGGAGACAGGTTACTGTCGGACAAGTGCCCTGTTATTCAAACACAAGAAGCAAACAGAGGGACCAATATGCCAAAAAAAGACCTTGCCACAGGCCTGTCCTAATGCACAAACTATGATTACTAGAAAACTTCAAATACTGATTACACAAAAACCACAAAATGGATTTCTGCACCACAGGTATTATTTTTTCAGTGTAGCATCGCCAGTGTGGCCATGTTAGCAATTACGGTAGCAAAATCCTGCTGACAGGTTCTCTTTAAAGAGGGATTCATCAACCAACTCTTTCAGAAAGGTTGGAATTGACTGTGCTATGGAGACTATGTTGATCTATATGTTTCAATAAGCTTCTGCAAGAGCAAACTTGCTTGTGATTGGGGTCCAAGGAAAAATGATGGTTTTCTTCTCTGCACATGTAAAGAAAATGAAGATGTGATTTATTAGGATGAGGCTTGATTTTATTGCTCTCTCTGAAGCCAATGTTATTCAAATGGGGAGCCTGAAAATTATAGGTAAGGTCCCTGTCACAATATAGAGGATGCACAAATAATTGTGTACATTATTGTGATAAAAAAGTAATTTGGATTTTTATCTTTTAAAGCCATGAATGAAAGAATGGCTTAAAACAGATTTTCTGCCAACAGGCACTCAAATGTGCAAATTAAAAGCATAAAAAAACACAGTAACATAAATAAGAGGAATAAAGAAGCGATAACAAGCTACCTGCCACATCCTTTACCTTCTTTAATCTCTGCAGTTCTTTTGCTAAAAATCTTTAGAAGATAGAACTGATATTATTAAGCTTCCAGCGAGCATGAGCTGCAAGACATTTTCATATATCATGAATATTAATAGGTACATGATTGTAGTAATAATTCTTAAGTAAAAAAAAAGATGAATTACTGATAGCTGAGAGATGTTCTGTATATTCAAGGAAGTGGAACCGTGGCTTTCCTAAAAGTGTTGTTGGGATTTCGAAAAATATATCTACTTCTTTTTAGAAACAAAATAAGTTATATGTAACCTCTGAAATGCTGCTGTATTGCAGAGAAAAACATACTTATAATTGCCGCTGGGGACTAAGGCGGGCTTTGCCCATTACGACATTGCAAGCCGATGCTGCGATGTCGAGTGCGATAGTCCCCGCCCCCGTCGCAGCTGCGATCTCTTGTGATAGCTGGCGTAGTGAACATTATCGCTACGCCAGCTTCACATGCACTCACCTGCCCTGCGACCGTCACTCTGGCCGGCGACCCGCCTCCTTCCTAAGGGGGCGGGTCGTGCGGCGTCATAGCGGCATCACACGGCAGGCGGCCAATAGCGGCGGAGGGGTGGAGATGAGCAGGATGTAAACATCCCGCCCACCTCCTTCCTTCTAATTGCAGCCGGGAGGCAGGTAGGAGAAGTTCCTCGCTCCTGCGGCTTTACACACAGCGATGTGTGCTGCCGCAGGAACGAGGAACTACATCGTACCTGTCTCTGCACCAGCATTATGGAAATGTCGGAGAAAACACCGATGATACGATAACGACGCTTTTGCGCTCGTTTATTGTACCAAAAAGGTTTTACACACTACGACATTGCAAGTGACGCCGGATGTGCGTCACTTTCGATTTGACCCCACCGACATCGCACCTGCGATGTCGTAGTGTGCAAAGCCGCCCTAAGGCTGCTTTCACACTACGTTTTTTTAACATGCGTCATGAACGTTTTTTTATCGCAAAAACGGATCCAGTGCAAATGCATTTTCATTTCATGCGTTGACATGCATTTGCGTGCGTTATAGTGAGGATCCAGCGACTTGCAGTTTTTTAACTTTTTTCAAAAACGCTACTTGTAGCGTTTTTGAGCTGCGTCCAAATACTGCAAATTGCTGGATCCTGACTATACTGCACGCAAAAGCATATGAACACTGGCATGCTGATAGACAGGATCCTGCTTGCTCTACTGAGCATGCCCAGAAACCAGCCTGGTGTGATCAGTCTCCCCCTCCCCCGCCCTCTCTCTCCCTCCCTCTTTCCCCTCCCTCTCTCTCCCTCCCTCTCTCTCCTCTCTCCCCCGCCTGAGAGCGGAGGACGCTCGTAACAAAGGTAAATATCGGTAACCACGGGCTTAGTTACCCGATGTTTACCCTGGTTACGTGTGCAGGGAGAAGGCAGTCCTGCTCCTAGCAGCTGCAGACGCTCGTAACCAACGTAAATATCGGCTATCCAAGCAAGTTACCCAATGTTTACCTTGGTTACGAGCCTCCGCAGCTGTCAGATGTCAGCTCTCAGTCTTTCACGTTCAGTTCCCCTCACTCCCGATCACATGACTCCAATGCCCACCCATGAACTTAAAGTGACAGAATCCTGCAAAATAACACATGCGTTTGCATGCGTTTTTCTTTGCAAAAACAGGATCTGCTTTTGCAGCAAAAAAACGTTGCAGCCTAAGCTGCGTGGCAGACTAGTCGGAGAGATGGGTCCCTGGTGGCTTCTTATCCTCCTTATCCCCCCACTACCCTGGATTGGCAGGTTTCTACCTAGACACCGACGTGGGATCCAGCTAATCAGAAAGGCTGATGGGAAGAGTGCTCAGACAGAAGGGAGTGTATACTGAAAATGTCACGAGTGTGATTGACAGGGTTAAACCAGATACTAAAATCAACCATTAGGTGTTACTTCACACAGGGAACACAGGGGTCACAATACAATGGAGGTCCCTGGCGCTAGGAAGGGGGGAGCAGGGGCACCATCTGCTGAACCCTGCACTCCCTGATGTCCTTATTGGGTTTTTTCACCTCATCGCCGACTACGGTCTAAGGTCTTCATTTGCCCTAAATTCACCCTGGCTAGTGAGCAAGCCAGCAAGATCACTAGTCTCACCTGTACAATACAGAAACACATGGGTAGGAAAACAGACAGAGGGATAGACATGAGGAGGGCAAACACTTCAGGTAGCTTCAGAGCAGCTAACACCACAGCTGCACACAATATGACACATTTTTTCCAGAGCAGGCTCTTTCCAAAATGAGCCACATAAAAATGAGGGAACACCGGCATCAGCTGATCTGGCACATGACCTAAAATAGTGATAGGGATGAGCTCAAACAGCTGCACCTGAAAACTGCAGCCAGGCAGGAATGGGTGTTTATTTTTAACCCTTACAGCACTACTAGCAAAAAGATATTATTCAAATACCAGCAGTGGATCTGTCTTGCTGTGACCTTCTGATACCAGACTCACCTGAGGTCTCCCCAGGGCAGGACACACTCATGACAGAAAAAGCAAAAAAAATTACCAGCACCTCCAAACTGAAAAAAGCAAGTGTGAACACATGCAAGCTGCCATCAATATACATTACACAAAAAAGGGATACAGCTGCACTCTGTGGGTGCTAAGATATATGCAAACACAGACTATATGAAATTTAGTGAAAGAGAACTGCTTAAAATTGAGAAGGAACATCTTTACATGGTTTGGGAGAAGTAATTTTTAAAGTGAACATTAATTCTACCCCGAATTCTGTATGTTATACTGGTTCTCCCTATTAGGATTCCCTTGCCCTTCTTTAGAAGTTTAGCATCGGTACAAACCACGTTTTAGTCTGACAAACTCTTCATATTAGAAGAACCATATTACATTGTCCTAAATTTTCAGGGGATAGGGCTTTGCCTTACTTTAAATCTTATTACATTGCCCCCCACCATTATAACATATTAGACTGGTATAGGAATGGCACTGGCAAAGCGTGGGTCGAGATTGAGAAAAGCTTTACAAATATCTCTCCTATATTGGCTCCCTGGTTAGGCCCATCTTTGGACAAAGCGCTTGGGACACATCCCACAATTGGGGATAACCTTTCATACTGCTCCTGTCCTATAGTACGTGTCCACATTATACCGTAATACTCTTCTATGTTTCCCATTTTTGGTAATACATTTCCCGCTCGGGTCTTCATGATGGTGTTTTACGAACTTGGATAAACAGCGGTTAGTTCAGATTTTGTTGTTTTTGAAACAGGACATTATAGGCCTTCAAATGACCATTTCCTTGGTGATACAAGTAAAATATATCTTTGTACCGTGTTAGCCAGTAGGGATAAAAAAATTGTTTAAAAGAACTGAAGTCCTCAGTGGTTGATACCTTTTAATGGCTAACTGAAAAGATGGTAATAATTGCAAGCTTTCGAGACTACTCAGGTCTCTTCATCAGGCATGGTATAACACAAAATCTGAAGAGAGGTGGATACCAGAATGTACCGCATTGTGTATAAATATGTGACTCTTCAGATTTTGTGTTATACCATGCCTGATGAAGAGACCTGAGTAGTCTCGAAAGCTTGCAATTATTACCATCTTTTCAGTTAGCCATTAAAAGGTATCAACCTCTGAGGACTCTCAGTTCTTTTAAACAATTTTTTTTTCATTTCCTTGGTATCTCTTATCCATCCCTTCTGGACATCTATGGAATAGGTCATCTGATCTGTCAAATTTTTCTTAGTCACTTAGTCATCTTGGGGCCCCTGTGCAAGAAATTGTGCCTAGGCTCCCCTTCTATGGCGACAAAGCTGCAGATATGTATAGTATACTGTAGTATATATACAGTGCCTACAAGTAGTATTCAACCCCCTGCAGATTTAGCAGGTTTACACATTCGGAATTAACTTGGCATTGTGACATTTGGACTGTAGATCAGCCTGGAAGTGTGAAATGCACTGCAGCAAAAAAGAATGTTATTTCTTTTTTTTTTTTTTTTTTAAATTGTGAAAAGTTTATTCAGAGGGTCATTTATTATTCAACCCCTCAAACCACAAGAATTCTGTTTGGTTCCCCTAAAGTATTAAGAAGTATTTCAGGCACAAAGAATAATGAGCTTCACATGTTTGGATTAATTATCTCTTTTTCCAGCCTTTTCTGACTAATTAAGACCCTCCCCAAACTTGTGAACAGCACTCATACTTGGTCAACATGGGAAAGACAAAGGAGCATGCCAAGGCCATCAGAGACAAGATCGTGGAGGGTCACAAGGCTGGCAAGGGGTACAAAACCCTTTCCAAGGAGTTGGGCCTACCTATCTCCACTGTTGGGAGCATCATCCGGAAGTGGAAGGCTTATGGAACTACTGTTAGCCTTCCACGGCCTGGACAGCCTTTGAAAGTTTCCACCCATGCCGAGGCCAGGCTTGTCCGAAGAGTCAAGGCTAACCCAAGGACAACAAGGAAGGAGCTCCGGGAAGATCTCATGGCAGTGGGGACATTGGTTTCAGTCAATACCATAAGTAACGTACTCCACCGCAATGGTCTCCGTTCCAGACGAGCCCGTAAGGTACCTTTACTTTCAAAGCGTCATGTCAAGGCTCATCTACAGTTTGTTCATGATCACTTGGAGGACTCTGAGACAGACTGGTTCAAGGTTCTTTGGTCTGATGAGACCAAGATCGAGATCTTTGGTGCCAAGCACACACATGACGTTTGGAGTTTGGATGGCACTGCATACGACCCCAAAAATATCATCCCTACAGTCAAGCATGGTGGTGGCAGCATCATGCTGTGGGGCTGTTTCTCAGCCAAGGGGCCTGGCCATCTGGTCCGCATCCATGGGAAGATGGATAGCACGGCCTACCTGGAGATTTTGGCCAAGAACCTCTGCTCCTCCATCAAGGATCTTAAGATTGGTCGTCATTTCATCTTCCAACAAGACAACGACCCAAAGCACACAGCCAAGAAAACCAAGGCCTGGTTCCAGAGGGAAAAAATCAAGGTGTTGCAGTGGCCTAATCAGTCTCCTGACTAGAGTTGAGCGCGGTTCGTGGTTCGTGGTTCTCCAGTTCTAGGCTCGAGTGATTTTGGGGCATGTTCTAGATCGAACTAGAACTCGAGCTTTTTGCAAAAGCTCGATAGTTCTAGAAACGTTCGAGAACGGTTCTAGCAGCCAAAAAACAGCTAAATCTTAGCTTGGTTTCTGCTGTAATAGTGTAAGTCACTCTGTGAATCAAACTATTATCACATTTCAGTGTATAGTGTGCGTGAACAGCGCCTTCAGATCACTGCTGTTTCTATAATGGCGATCGCCATTTTTTTTTTTTTTTTTTCTTGTCTTCCTTCCCTAAGCGCACGCGTCTTGTGGGGCTGGCCAGCATGTCAGCCAATCACAGACACACACACACCTAAGTGGACTTTGAGGCAGAGAAGCAACGGCATGTGTGATAGGATCTGCATGTCACATGTCCCTGCATTATAAAACCGGACATTTTCTTCACGATCGCCATTATCTGCCTTCTGCGTCTTTGGTGTCAGACATCACTGTCGCAGTTCCGTCCTTTGTCCTATCGCCGATACAGCTGTATGCGCTGCATACACAGCGTTAGACAGCTTAGGGAGAGCACATTCTAGCAGTCCTTTTAAGGGCTCGTACCGGCAGGGTCAGAGAGCCATAGGTGACAGGTCCTGCAAACAGCAACAGCGTCTGTGTAGCCCAGGTCAGGGATTTCCTCCCTGCATTTCACCATTAGGAGGGAATAGAAAGGCAGGCTTCCATTCCTCTACCCAGAGCACCACAATCCTGCCACTGTACCCTCTTGTCCTCTGCACACTCCAACTCATTCTAACTAAGCCATTATACTAGCAAACACTCAGTGTACCTAGTGGCATCCTATACGTGGCTATTGGACTTTGCTATAGTCCCACTAGTGCCAAGACATTTGCAGAGCGCATCTGCCTGCGTTGCACACTCCAACAAATTATAACGAAGCCATTATACTAGCAAACACTCAGTGTACCTAGTGGCATCCTATACGTGGCTATTGGACTTTGCTATAGTCCCACTAGTGCCAAGACATTTGCAGAGCGCATCTGCCTGCGTTGCACACTCCAACTAATTATAACGAAGCCATTATACTAGCACACACTCAGTGTACCTAGTGGCATCCTATACGTGGCTATTGGACTTTGCTATAGTCCCACTAGGGCCAAGACATTTGCAGAGCACATCTGCCTGCATTGCACACTCCAAGTTTTTTAAACTAAGCAATTTTACTAGCAAACACTCAGTGTACCTAGTGGCATCCTATACGTGGCTATTGGACTTTGCTATAGTCCCACTAGTGCAAAGACATTAGCAGAGCACATCTGCCTGCATTGCACACTCCAAGTTTTTTAAACTCAGCCATTATACTAGCAAACACACAGTGTACCTAGTGGCATCCTATACGTGGCTATTGGACTTTGCTATAGTCCCACTAGTGCCAAGACATTTGCAGAGCGCATCTGCCTGCGTTGCACACTCCAACTAATTATAACGAAGCCATTATACTAGCAAACACTCAGTGTACCTAGTGGCATCCTATACGTGGCTATTGGACTTTGCTATAGTCCCACTAGTGCCAAGACATTTGCAGCACGTCTGCCTGCGTTGCACACTCCAACGAATTATAACTAAGTTACATTGTCAGGGATATTTATTCTTTATTATTCTGCTGTTAATAAAGCTAGACCACCACTGCAATCTTCACCACCTCTCAATTTTTACTACCACATTTTCAGTCCACAATCTTGTCGCAATCAACATGAGTGGCAAAATGACAGATGCTGGTGGAAAGGGGAAGAGGCGTGGTGGAAAAGGCAAAAAATGTTTGGTCAGTGGGGAAGGTGGCAAAGCTCCATTATCATCTGCTGAAGATAGACCATCTACTAGCAAAAGTAAGATGTCTACTACTTATTGTGGACAATCCGATGTGCTCCCTTTTTTACGGACACGAACAAGAGGAACAAAGGTAGATGATGGGCAAAAAAGGAAAATGCTTGAATGGATCTCAAGTGGTCCAACAAGTGCCCTCTCAGCCACTTCAAGTACCGCATCCAAAAAACACCATTCCTCTGAGTTGTCATCCCAATCACACTTGATTTCTCCCAGCTCTGAAGTCTCCATCAGCCCTGCACAGTATGGTGGAACTGAGATGGCTGAGTCTGCAGAGCTGTTCAGTCACACTATAGCCTGGGAATCAGAGGTCTGCTCCCAAGCTACAGTGAGTACAGAACAGGAAATGGTCTGCAGTGATGCCCAGAACCTTTGTGACTCAGATTCAGGCCGTGAGGACCAAGTTTCTGAGCATAATGTTGACCCTTTGTCACAAACTGTAACACCTGTGGTTATAGACAATGAGGAACATGAGACGCAGATACCCGATTGGGATGACAACTTAAATATTCGGTCAGGGCAAGAAGAGGCTCGGTCTGAGGGGGAGGGGAGTGCAAACACAACAATTGATGATGACGTTCTAGATCCCACCTACTGTCAACCCCCAGTCAGGCACTCGAGGAGGTCAACAGAGGCGGTGGAGGAGGATGCAACCGACGACGAAGTTACCTTGCGCCTTCCTGGACAGAGTCGGAGCACTGGTAGCACGTCTACAACTGCATCCTCAGCCACCACTCTGCCTATGAGCATTATTCGGGGTGGATCAACAGGTCGCATGGCCTCTAAGCCTTGCCTAGCCTGGTCCTTTTTTCACATCGAAAAAGATCGCCCAACTCATGTGATATGTAACATTTGTCATGATTCTGTTAGTAGAGGTCAAAACCTCAGCAGTTTGACAACTTCTTCCATGAATCGTCACATGAATAAATATCATAAGTCCCGGTGGGAAGCTCACTGTGCTGCAATGCCGGCTAGCGGAGCGAACCATCCACCGCCCGCCCCTTCCAGTGCATCCGCGCGCTCTTCATCTTCTAGGACTGTGGGGACAGCTGTCACACCTGTTTTTCCACGCAAAACTTCCACCACTGTAACCGCAACAGGCAGTTTGCTTGTAAGGTCGTCAGTTGGTTTGGAAGGGGAAACAAGTGAGTGTGTACAGCTCTCTCAGACATCGATAGCACCAACGTTGGATGAAGGCAACATCATGTCTCCGCCTGCACTTTCCTCACAAACCTGCATTTTTCCAGGGACACCCTACTCAACACCGTCTACACACAGCAGCCAGATCTCTGTCCCTCAGATGTGGTCAAATAAAAGGCCACTTCCTCCGACCCATGACAAAGCTTAGAGGTTGACTCTATCCCTCTGTAAGCTGTTGGCTACCGAAATGCTGCCTTTCCGCCTAGTGGACACACAGGATTTTAGAGACCTTATGTCTGTCGCTGTGCCCCAGTACCAGATGCCTAGTCGCCACTACTTCTCTAAGAAAGGTGTGCCCGCGCTACACCAGCATGTCGCACACAACATCACCGCTTCCTTGAGAAACTCTGTGTGTGAACGGGTGCATTTCACCACCGATACTTGGACCAGTAAGCATGGACAGGGACGTTACATGTCGCTGACTGGGCACTGGGTAACTATGGTGATAGATGGTGAAGGGTCTGCTGCACAAGTCTTGCCGTCCCCACGACTTGTGTGTCAATCCTCTGTCTGTCCAAGTTCCGCCACAGCTTCTGCATCCTCCACCTCATCTGGGTCCTCCACCTCCGCCCCAAGCCTGCCTGGTCAGGCCACCAGCGTTCTCACTGCGCAGAAGGAATCACGCACGCCTCATTACTATGCTGGCAGCCGAGCGCAACGGCATCAGGCGGTCTTTAGCTTGACATGTCTTGGTAATAAGAGTCACACAGCTGAGGAGTTGTGGTCAGCTCTGCGGTCCGAGTTTAATAAATGGTTGTCTCCACTCAACCTGCAGCCTGGTAAGGCCGTGTGCGACAATGCTGCAAACCTGGGTGCGGCCCTTCGCCTGGGCAAGGTGACACACGTACCTTGTATGGCTCACGTGTTGAACCTTGTCGTGCAGCAATTTTTAACACACTATCCCGGCCTAGATGGCCTTCTGAACAGGGCACGAAAACTGTCTGCTCACTTCCGGCGTTCAAGCGCCGCAGCTGAGCGACTTGCATCGCTCCAGAAGTCTTTCGGCCTGCCGGTTCATCGCCTGAAATGCGATGTGGCGACACGCTGGAATTCAACTCTACACATGTTACAGCGACTGTGGCAGCACCGCAGAGCCCTGGTGCAATACGTCATGACGTATAGCCTGGGCCAACGAGATGCAGAGGTGGGGCAGATCACCCTGATGGAGTGGTCTCAGATCAAGGACCTATGCACCCTTCTGCACAGTTTCGACATGGCGACGAATATGTTTAGCTCTGACAATGCCATTATCAGCATGACGATTCCAGTCATTTACATGCTGGAGCACACGCTAAACACTATTCGGAGTCAGGGGGTGGGACAACATGAAGGGGAGGAACTACAGGAGGATTCATATGTGCAAGGGACAACAACATCACCAAGATCCAGACGTTCATCATCACCAACGCAGCAGGCATGGGACCATGGGGAACAGGGATCGACAAGGGCGCATAGTAGCAGGCGAAATGTTGAGCAAGGTGCAGGAGAACATGAAGAAATGGAGGACGAACTGTCCATGGACATGGAAGACTCAGCGGATGAGGGAGACCTTGGTCAAATTTCAGTTGAAAGAGGTTGGGGGGAGATGTCAGAGGAAGAAAGAACGGTTAGCACCTCTATGCCACAAACACAGCGTGGACTTGGTCCGCATGGCTGCGCAAGACACATGAGTGCCTTCTTGTTGCACTACCTCCAACATGACAGTCGTATTGTCAAAATTAGAAGTGATGATGACTACTGGATTGCCACACTATTAGATCCCCGGTACAAGTCCAAATTTTGTGACATAATTCCAGCCATAGAAAGGGACGCACGTATGCAGGAGTATCAGCAGAAGCTGTTACTCGATCTTAGCTCGGCTTTTCCACCAAACAACCGTGCAGGTGCAGGGAGGGAATCTCCCAGTTGTAACTTGACAAACATGGGACGGTCTCGTCATCTTCACCAGTCTACCCGTACCAGTAGGACCGTATCTGGTGCCGGTAACAGCAATTTTATGGAATCTTTTCATAATTTTTTTAGACCCTCTTTTGCAAGGCCACCAGAGACAACAAGTCTGACACATACTCAACGGCTGGAGAGGATGATACAGGAGTATCTCCAAATGAACATCGATGCCATGACTGTGCAACTGGAGCCTTGCTCCTTTTGGGCTTCAAACATAGAAAAATGGCCAGAGCTCTCCAGTTACGCCTTGGAGATTTTGTCGTGTCCAGCTGCCAGCGTTGTCTCTGAACGTGTATTCAGTGCTGCTGGGTGTGTGCTGACAGATAAGCGCACGCGTCTGTCCAGTGACAATGTGGACAGACTGACGTTCATCAAAATGAACAAGTCATGGATCCAGAAGGAATTTACTACCCCTGTGTCATCCTGGGGAGAGTAAATGCTTGTGGATTTGGAATGTGCTTGATGCAAATCAAAACATCCTGTTTGCAACTAGGGCCCAAGTGCTGCCACTGATGGGGTGGGTGTCTGTGTGGCCCAATTTTTGGAAAAAAGGGAGACTCCGCTTGGAGTAACCCTTGCTTGCTGTGTTTTTAAAAGAAGCCAAGATGAACAGAGCTGGGATCAGGAAAGACTTTGCTACCTACCCCGGTGTCATCCTGGGGACGGATAAGAATGGCGTATTTTTGAATGTGCTTGATGCAAATCTAGCTGTGAAGTGTACAACTGGGGCACAACTGCTGCCACTGAAGGGGTGGGTGTGTGTGGGCCCAATTTTTGGAAAAAAGGGAGACTCCGCTTGGAGTAACCCTTGCTTACATTGTTTTTAAAAGAAGCCAAGATGAACAAGTCATGGATCAGCAAAGACTTTATCTACGTACCCCGGTGTCATCCTGGGGACGGATAAGAATGGCGTATTTTTGAATGTGCTTGATGCAAATCAAAACATCCTGTTTGCAACTAGGGCCCAAGTGCTGCCACTGATGGGGTGGGTGTCTGTGTGGCCCAATTTTTGGAAAAAAGGGAGACTCCGCTTGGAGTAACCCTTGCTTGCTGTGTTTTTAAAAGAAGCCAAGATGAACAGAGCTGGGATCAGGAAAGACTTTGCTACCTACCCCGGTGTCATCCTGGGGACGGATAAGAATGGCGTATTTTTGAATGTGCTTGATGCAAATCAAAACATCCTGTTTGCAACTAGGGCCCAAGTGCTGCCACTGATGGGGTGGGTGTCTGTGTGGCCCAATTTTTGGAAAAAAGGGAGACTCCGCTTGGAGTAACCCTTGCTTGCTGTGTTTTTAAAAGAAGCCAAGATGAACAGAGCTGGGATCAGGAAAGACTTTGCTACCTACCCCGGTGTCATCCTGGGGACGGATAAGAATGGCGTATTTTTGAATGTGCTTGATGCAAATCAAAACATCCTGTTTGCAACTAGGGCCCAAGTGCTGCCACTGATGGGGTGGGTGTCTGTGTGGCCCAATTTTTGGAAAAAAAGGGAGACTCCGCTTGGAGTAACCCTTGCTTACATTGTTTTTAAAAGAAGCCAAGATGAACAAGTCATGGATCAGCAAAGACTTTATCTACGTACCCCGGTGTCATCCTGGGGACGGATAAGAATGGCGTATTTTTGAATGTGCTTGATGCAAATCAAAACATCCTGTTTGCAACTAGGGCCCAAGTGCTGCCACTGATGGGGTGGGTGTCTGTGTGGCCCAATTTTTGGAAAAAAGGGAGACTCCGCTTGGAGTAACCCTTGCTTGCTGTGTTTTTAAAAGAAGCCAAGATGAACAGAGCTGGGATCAGGAAAGACTTTGCTACCTACCCCGGTGTCATCCTGGGGACGGATAAGAATGGCGTATTTTTGAATGTGCTTGATGCAAATGTAGCTGTGAAGTGTACAACTGGGGCACAAGTGCTGCCACTGAAGGGGTGGGTGTGTGTGTGGCCCAATTTTTGGAAAAAATGGAGACTCCGCTTGGAGTCACCTTGCGGTGTTTTACATGATTTTAGAAGGGCGTGCCATGCCTATATCTGTGTGTCCTCCTCTTTTTCCTTGTCCAGCTGTTTTGTTTTCGCATGAGTATATGTCCTTGTCACTTTCCAATGTGTTTGAGTTGTTTGTCACCTTTAGGACACCTTTGAGGGTGTTTTCTAGGTGTTTTTCTGTGTTTGTGATTGCCTGCCATTGTTTCCTATGCAGTTCGAGTTCGGTTCGTCGAACGTTCGACGAACCGAACTCGAACGGGAGGTCCGTTCGGCGAACCAACCTCGAGCCGAACCGCGACCGGTTCGCTCATCTCTACTCCTGACCTTAACCCAATTGAAAACTTGTGGAAGGAGCTCAAGATTAAAGTCCACATGAGACACCCAAAGAACCTAGATAACTTGGAGCAGATATGCATGGAGGAGTGGGCCAAGATAACTCCAGAGACCTGTGCCGGCCTGATCAGGTCTTATAAAAGACGATTATTAGCTGTAATTGCAAACAAGGGTTATTCCACAAAATATTAAACCTAGGGGTTGAATAATAATTGACCCACACTTTTATGTTGAAAATTTATTAAAATTTAACTGAGCAACATAACTTGTTGGTTTGTAAGATTTATGCATCTGTTAATAAATCCTGCTCTTGTTTGAAGTTTGCAGGCTCTAACTTATTTGCATCTTATCAAACCTGCTAAATCTGCAGGGGGTTGAATACTACTTGTAGGCACTATATATATATATATATATATATATATATATATATATATATATATATATATATAGTGCCTATATATATACTGTATATATACAATTCAGTCCCCATATACTACACCTGTAATATACATCACTACATCCCCATATACTACACCTGTAATATACTACATCACTACATCCCCATATAATACACCTGTATTATGCTACATCACTACATCCCTATATACTATGCCTGTAATACACTACATCACTACACCCCCATGTACTACACCTGTATTATACTACATCACTACATCCCCATATACTACACCTGTAATGTACTACATCACTACACCCCATATACTACACCTATAATATACTACATCACTACATCCCTATATACTGCACCTGTAAAATACTACATCACTACATCCCCATATACTGCACCGGTAATATACTGCATCACTACATCCCCATATACAGTAGTATACCTGTAATATACTATATCACTACATGCCCATATACTACATCTGTAATATACTACATTCCCCATATACTACACCTGTAATATACTACATCACTACATCCCCATATACTGCACCGGTAATATACTGCATCACTACACCCCCATATACTACACCTTTAATATACTACATCACTACATCCCCATATACAGTAATTTACCTGTAATATACTATATCACTACATCCCCATATACTACATCTGTAATATACTACATCCCCCATATACTACACCTATAATATACTACTTCACTACTTCTCCATATACTACACCTGTAATATACTATATCCCCCATATACTACACTTTTAATATACATCACTACACCCCCATATACTGCACCTGCAATATACTATATCACTACATCGCCATATACTACACCTGTAATATACTTCATCACTACATCCCCCATATACTAAACCTCTAATATACTACATCACTACATCCCCATATACTACGTCTGTAATATATGATATCACTACATCCCCATATACTACACCTGTAATATAATACATCATTACATCCTCCATATACTACACCGGTAATATACTACATCACTATACCCCCATATACTACACCTGTAATATACTACATCACTACACCCCCAATATTAGTCACCACTTACCCACTGTGCTCATTTCCCTTCTCAGATTATTAGTCACCACTCACCTCTCCCTCCTTATTGTCCCCTCCTCAGGCCCCCACACTGAACTGTTTATTCTCTTGGAACTTTTCAAATGACACACGCATGTGTGCCGTACCAACGACATCAGGGCGCGTGCACGTGTGTCACAGAGAAAGTGCTGGGTAGTGAACAGATGACAGATTTCTGCATTCCGCTGCCAACACTGTGTTGCGTTGCATAGTCGCTCCCTGCCCGGCACGCTGCATGTGATTAGGGCAGTCTGGCCAGGGCCCTCCGGAGCCTGGAGCTTCAGACAACAGGTCAAATTGTTCTGATTATTAACCAGCCAGCAATGGCCCCCTGAACCTTTGGGCCCCTGGGCCACTGCATCGGTGATATGTCCGCCACTGATAAAATTACTTTTGAGATAGCTTGCTCATGTACAGGACCTCTGAGGCACACTTTTCATACTCTTTGCTGTTTTACTCTCCAGACCTTCCTGTTGAGTTCAGACACAGCCTCCAGCTGTCTGCTTTATCTGCACTGGGTATCAAAATACGGGGAGCGCACATCATTTTTGCCAATTATTTATTTATTTTTACACTCCACTTCAGGGACCCAGATGGATAGTGTGAGGGAAACCAATCACAGATGTCGGAACAGAGGGTGGGGGTGCAGTCTGACTGCAACCAATCATGGACACTGTCACTGAGGGTATGCCGTGACATGGTAACAGGGCTCGAATAAAATTGATAAATTTAAAGGGAACCTGTCATCAGAAATTTGACTTTCAACCTAAAAGTTTCCCCCTCTGCAGCTCCTGGGCTGCATTCTAGTAAGATTTCTATACTTTTTGTGCCCCCTTTTAGACCAAATTAAATACTTTATAAAGTTATACCTTTTGGTATGAAAATCTTGTAAATTCTCCATGGGGGCGGGCCGTCTGGTGTCCGTTGCTGTCCCTTACGCCGTCTCCCCATGCTCCAAATCATCCCTCAGGACGCCGCCGACTGCGCCCGAGGTCCAAATGACCAGACGTCACCTCCTTCCCATCATACCCTGCAGCAGGAAATAGATGGGAGGAGCGGACCAGCACAGCACAGGAGAAGCGGAGAGGATCTGAATGACGTACAGAGGGGAGAGCACGGCCACGAGAGTATGGGCGGGCACTTGCGATGCAATCACAGCGCCGCCCATACTCTCGTGCCTGCGACCACGTCACCAGGTGTCCTGGTGTGCACGGGACCTCGGGCACAGTGGGCGGCGTCCTGAGGGATGATTTGGAGCGTGGGGGGACGGCGTAAGGGACAGCAGCGGACACCAGACGGCCCACCCCCATGGAGAATTTACAAGATTTTCATACCAAAAGGTATAACTTTATAAAGTATTTATTTTGGTTTAAAAGGGGGCACAAAAAGTATAGGAACCTTACTAGAATGCAGTCCAGGAGCTGCAGAGGGGGAAACATTTAGGTTGAAAGCCAAATTTCTGATGACAGGTTCCCTTTAATCAGCTAAGTATCTAATTTTTTTCAAAAATATTTTGTGCTCCAAAATTCCAGTTGCGAGGTGTATTAAACTTGTGTGAAAGAAATTGATTGCAGGTATTTATTCCAAAACGTGTGCAACTGCAGCACCCTGGGGTATGCTACCCCAGTGGTCTGCAGGATCCAAAGGTTTTCTGGAACACCCTCTGCTGACAACCCACACCTCACACACAGGTAGGGGTACATTCCCTGAGAACTGGGCGCAGCATGTAGAGGGTTAAAAGTAGTCAGATGTGAGACCCAATTCCTTAGCTGTTAGCCTGGGGAAGGGGCGTGGCTAGTGGGAAGTGACAGGGGTTCCTAGGCAGAGTATGTAAGGGGTAGTCGGACCCCTGGTAGTGAAGGAGCGGTTTTTCCCCCCTTGAAGACGCCACAGTAGTATGGTGGCAAATTGTAAATGTTGATGGTAAAATGTTACCTGTCATAAACTGTTTCCCCACTAGGTGCCAGTGTAGAGCAGTGGTTCCCCTGGTAACAGTGGCAGGGAAGGAAGGGGCAGGGCAGCCTAGGTGGGGAAGGAAGGGTTCTGAATGCAGAGTCCAGTGTGCAGTGAGATGTGACTGGAGAAAGAAGTCTGAGGTGACGGGGCAGAGTGTGGAAGTGGTGCAGTGGCAGAAGAAGTGGAAGAGTCAAGACTAGTCCCAAAGCCGGTAGTGTGTACTACAGTGCAGTGCAGCTATCAGGGGGATAACAAGTGGCCCCTGCAGGCAAAGGGTAGTGCCCTGACAAAGAAGTGAAGGTAAATGGGAACGCCCGTAGAAAACAAGTGAAGCAGTTCCCCGGCAAAGAAGTGGAAAGGTGAGAACTTATCCGGAGCTGGTAGTTTGTGCTAGATCTGCCCTACAGTGAAACAGGGTTCAGAGTACAGCTACTAGGGGGTTAACGTATGTCCCCTGCAGGCGAGGGAAAGTTACCGGGGAAAGAGGAAACCGTCAGCAAGAAGTGTAACCTGTAAACCAAAGTGACTTGATGCTGAAGGGTGTAAAGAAGAGTGGAAGTTGTGTTCAATAAAATGTTTCTTAGTTCACCAACTGCCTGTCTGTGGCTCTTCACTGGGAGTGGTGAAGAGGCCTGTGAACCGAGAGAAAAAGGTGTTACTAAGAAGCAAATGTCCCACATGGAAGCGTCCCTGCCACCCACACTCTGCCCCACAAACAACACCTCTGTTTTAACAGTGACGGCCGGGCCGGGGGCCAGCCTGTCACCCACAGGGCGAGAGACCGCGACTACACCCCCTGAGGCACCCCCTGCCCCCGTTACAAGTAGGCAGAGGAAAAACGACAGTTGAAGGAGTGACAGTTGAAAGGAGCCAGTGAGTGAGAAGGATGTGAGGATTGTGAGGAGACCCCAAAGGGTGACTAGGAGGTTGTTGCTTGAGGGTACACAGATCCCAGGTACTATGCAAGATGGGATACTGAACCCCAGAGTAGACAACCGCTCCAGGCGGTCTGCTGATCCAGCTGTGTGTGGTGACTTCCAGGGTACCACGCCACACATAGGCTCAGGGACACAGCCTCATATATAGGACCCATGAGAGGGCACCAAGAAGTAGCCTACCCCACAAGGGACTGCGAGGCCTGTCATACTGGGCCTGGAAAAACAAAGGAGCGGAACGCCGCAGGTCACCAACAGCTTCAGGCAAGGGGACCATCAGCTCTTTATGTGCATGGAGTGCTCAACTGGGTCTCAAGTCAGCACCGGGACAGAGGAAAGTTGGATGACCAGCCATACCAAACGGTACTTACAACATCCAGTGAGTAAATACCGGTTAATCTGCATGAACTGTGTCGTGTCTATTACTGGCGCACCACAAGGCGCAAGAGAAAGACCTGGAAAGAGACAGCCGGGCAAAGAGACAGCCCTGGAAAGAGACAGCCCTGGAAAGAGACAGCCCTGGAAAGAGACAGCCCTGGAAAGAGACATCACTGGAAAAGAGACAGCCCTGGAAAAGAGACAGACGGGCATAGAGACAGATGGGCAAAGAGACAGACAGGGAAAGAGACAGATGGGCAAAGAGACAGACGGGAAAAGAGACAGACCTGGAAAGAGACAGACACAGACAGATGGGGAAAGAGACAGACATAGAGAGAGATAGACAGACATACACATAGAGACAGAGATAGAGAGAGACAGACACAGAGATGGAGACAGATAGACTAATACAACTACAGACAGAGAGATAGAAACAGACAGACAGAGACATAAACACAGACAGACAAGGAAAGAGACAGACAGAGAGACAGACAGACAGTGACACACAGACAGAGACTGGGAGAGAGACAGGGAGACAGTTACTATCCCGAGCAATGCTGGGTACTACAGCTAGTGACTGTATAAACCTGATGATTTTATTAATAAGTTTTAAAACTTCTGAAATGCCGATAATTTTACTTCAGTAACCATAAACTTTTCACTATAGGATCTAAAAGACAGAAGCAGCCAACTTTTTGAAAGTTATGTACACAGTATATAGTATATAGGCGTACAGTTTACAGATATAAAGGCCAGAGAGAAGAGAAGTTCACAGTGCTGTGGATTCAGCAATCTCTATGGTGTTTCCTAGTTGCTCGTGCATTTATACCTAAAACCCATCCTTCAGAATTTACATAAGTTTATCCAATCTTAAGGTCCAGTCACACTAAACAACTTACCAGCGATCCCAACAACGATAGGGATCGCTGGTAAGTTGCTAGGAGGTTGCTGGTGAGATGTCACACTGCGACGCTCCAGCGATCCCACCAGCAACCTGACCTGGCAGGGATCGCTGGAGCGTGGCTACACGAGTTGCTGGTGAGCTCACCAGCAACCAGTGACCAGCCCCCAGCGTCGCGTGGAAGATGCTGCGCTTGGTAACTAAGGTAAATATCGGGTAACCAACCCGATATTTACCTTGGTTACCACCAGCGCACGCAGCTATGCGTGCAGAGAGCAGGGAGCAGCGCACACCGCTTAGTGCTGGCTCCCTGCTCTCCTAGTTACAGCACACATCGGGTTAATTACCCGATGTGTGCTGCAGCTACATGTGCACAGAGCAGGAGCCGGCACTGACAGTGAGAGCGGCGGAGGCTGGTAACGAAGGTAAATATCGGGTAACCAAGGAAAGGGCTTCTTGGTTACCCGATGTTTACTGTGGTTACCAGCCTCCGCAGAAGCCGGCTCCTGCTGCCTGCACATTTAGTTGTTGCTGTCTCGCTGTCACACACAGCGATCTGTGCTTCACAGCGGGAGAGTAACAACTAAAAAATGGCCCAGGACATTCAGCAACAACCAACGACCTCACAGCAGGGGCCAGGTTGTTGCTGGATGTCACACACAGCGACATCACTAGCAACATCGCTGCTACCTCCCAAAAGTTGTTCGTTAGCAGCGATGTTGCTAGCGATGTTGCTTAGTGTGACGGGGCCTTTAGAGTTTTAATCTATTTAAGAAAAAAACATCTTGAAGTCATATAGCAGTTGCTTATCTCTAGCATTTTGCTTGCCCACTATTTCAGTACTTGGGATTGCCGTGCCCTATTTCACTACTGCAGGGCTAAAATGGACAAATAATTAAACATTCATACATAAACTAAAGCAAGCATGGCCTTCGTGCTGTGTGGGTTTGTAGCTTTTTCTCATAGGAACAAACTTCTTATCTTCAGTCGTACAGACCATCCAAGGACACAGCCGAAATTCAAAAAACAGGCAGTGTGTGATCATCAGTAAAATTAAATTTAACCCTTTCCACCATTTCTACCACATTTCTCATACCAAGCTGCCTCATATGCCGACAAAATGAGCTGTTATGGGCAAGCACTAAAATGCTTGAGTGCTCATTACTCGAAGAGAGCAATTTCTGATGCTTGGGTGCCCTTCTTGAGTAACGACCATAAGGGAAGTCAATGGGAAACTCTAGCATTTTACCGGCAGACCCACCAGAAGTTTGAGGTCATCCTGGAAATTAGTCAAATGGATGGAAGCAGCACTTAAATGGAATGGGGACAGCATGGGGAAGATGCCTGGACACATCTCTAACTCCCAAGTAGCAGCTGAAAACAATGCTGTCAGAGTCTTAGGTCCCTTTAATGGACTGACAAGAAAACATAAAAAACCATTTGCAAAATAGATTTTAATGGACAAAATGTTAGGAAACATTCTTTTCTGTATAATGACATGTTTCTAAAGGGGGCTTTACACGCTACGACATCGGTAATGCGAACTCGTTGGGGTCACGGAATTGGTGACGCACATCCGGCCGCATTAGCGATGCCGTTGCGTGTGACACCGATGAGCGATTTTGCATCGTTGCAAAAACGTGCAAAATCGCTCATCGGTGACATGGGGGTCCATTCTCAAAATTCGTTACTGCAGCAGTAACGAAGTTGTTCCTCATTCCTGTGGCAGCACACATTGCTCCGTGTGACAGCGCAGGAACGAGGAACCTCACCTTACCTGCCTCCCGGCCACTATGCGGAAGGAAGGAGGTGGGCGGGATGTTACGTCCCGCTCAGCTCCGCCCCTCCGCTGCTATTGGGCGGCCGCTCAGTGACGTCGCTGTGACACCGCACAGACCGCCCCCTTGGAAAGGAGGCGGTTCGCCGGTCATAGCGACGTCGCCGGCAGGTAAGTATGTGTGACGGGTCTGGGCGATGTTGTGTGGCACGGGCAGCGATTTGCCCGTGTCGCACAACAGATGGGGGCGGGTACCCACACTGGCGATATCGGGACCGATATCGCAGCGTGCAAAGCCTGCTTTAGGCAAATTTAACTAGAGAGATAAACTGCCTGCTCCACCCCTTTGGCTATATTCACACTAAGGGTGTGTGCGCACGTTGAATATTTTGGTTGCAGAGATTTCGGCATTTTCTGCATCTATTGGTAGAAAAATGGTAGCACAAAAAAAGGACGTTATTGGGGCTATTTATGCTTTCTTTGCATACTTTTTTTTATTGTTTTCAATGGTGAAAAACACAGGCAAAAACGCTCTTGCTGGGACTGTAAAATCAGTTTTTAATATGCATCAAACTCATTATAAAACACTGCCAAAAACGATGCAAAATGCAAGTGTAGCGCCCCTGAACCCATCAGGGCACTACAAGGCACTGCTGTAACAGTGTGTCCTTCCCCTGCCTGTGCTCATGGTGTAATAGTCTGTCCCTCCTTGACTGTCCTGTTTGTACTTCTTCTGGTGCGGATTGTTTGTCTTGTTAACATGGGACTCCTCCAATCCACAACTTGATAAACAGAACAGAGCCAGGACATCTAGAATCCTTTCATGTCATGTATCAAATGTCCAGGGGAGGTGGGCCCTTCTGCCCACCTAAGGGGCTGATCCCAGGAGAAGAGAACAATGAGACAAATGTTAGTTAGTTGGATCTCGGCTGGAGACGTACTAGGATCTATAGCTGAGGCTGGATTCTAGTGCCTGTGTATGGACTGTTACAGATTGGAGATCAGTGGCCACTTGGGATTATGTTTTGTTGTTCACACTGCTCAAGAAACTCAAATAAGCACCATTGCCATATTTTCCCTGGCATCGGAATACCGGGAGGCGCCCCCGGATTTGTGTTTTTTTTTGTGGACGCCTTGCAGACTTTAAGGATTTATATTCATATTTGGTGCTTTATCTTTGTGGTTCCAATAAAGCCCTTTGGATTGTTCCTTGGCCTAGCGTCTTTTACTGCTCTGTCGCATACCCCGTCACAACTGCATCCTGTCAAAGATGCAGGGCCTACCCCCAGGGACCTGGAAGACCAGAGCCAGTAACAGTAAAACACACTATAATCCCAATTTTTCCCCGTCCCCTAGGACTGGTGACAGACTAGAGTTGGACCCAATGGATGGCCACCCAGGGGTGGAGCTAATCCAGTCCACTAGACGACAACCAGGTGGGAAGGGACAGACAGTCAGCCAGTTAGTAAGTGGAAGTGAGAAGAGACGGACGTAACAGCACTGACAGGAGAGTGTAACGGTGACCTGAGGCGTATGGTTGCCCATGGAGTACGGTGGAGTACTCCTGGAACCATAGCACTGATAGGGGTTCAGAGCCCTAGGTCAGGCAAAAGCTCCAGGCAGACACCTGATAAAATCTGCACAATGAGGGGACCATCCAGGATCTCACTGACTTTAAAAGTCCGGGGGCACCAGCAGTAACTGAAGAACCAGGGAACGGAATGAAACACCGACCCTACAGGGTTCACACTGCCCGCCGTACAGACCAGAGACTGAGAGACTACCAGGAGGAGACCCTCAGACACTCCAAGCCACGGGGACCCACCAACTTGAGAAAGGTGCAGGGGAAAGAAGCCACCAGGTCACGTACCCGGCACTGGGACTAAGGGAACCAGCGGTGAGAACCAGCCTTCCTCCGGGTACCAGTAACCAACCTGCTGTGAGTAAAGAGCCCAGTTACACTGCAATCCCTTGTGTGGCCTATCTTCTTCTTGCGCCTAACTCCATCACATACCCCTTTGGGCCCCGGCCCTACTTGCGGAGTGCCCAACATTCAGGCTGTCGTCAACATCAACCCCAGCGGAGAGACTATGCAGCGGTGGTTCTATCTCCATAACCACATCCCGCAAGTGGCATCACGACATAAACTTTATTAAATACTCCCCTGTACATAACTGCTTTTAAAGTGACCCCCAGGGTCACGGAACAGGGCAACGGCCACCTAGTGACACGTCCCAGTAGTACACCGCCCGGGACCAAGTGCCCCATAGCCCTGGGGCGAGTCACAAGGTCTGAAGATAGCCTTAATAGCTGGCCCATTGTTCACTGCATTTTCCCGTTGCCTATCACTACAGTAGATGATATAGTGTAGGGCAGGGATGTCAAACTCAAATACACCAAGAACCGAAATTAAAAAAATTGGACAAAATCAGACAGAATAATAGGTCTAACATAGCCCTCCATCCAGAATAATGGGCCGAACATAGCCCTCCATACAGAATACTGAGCCCCACGTAACCCTCCAAACAGAATATTGTGCCCTACATAGCCTTCCATACAGAATAGTGGGCCTCAAATAGCCCTTTATACAGAATAATGGGCCCCACATAGTCCTTCAAACAAAAAAAAATGGGTCCCACATAGCGCTCCATCAGAATACTAGGCTCTACAAAGTCCTCAACACAGAATAATATGCCCCACATAGCTCTCCATACAAAATAATGGGCCCCATATAGCCCTCCATACAGAATAATGTGCCTCACATAGCCTTCCATAAAGAATAATGTGCCCCACATAGCCCTCCATACAGAATAATGTGCCCCACATAGCCCTCCATACAGAATAATGGGCCCCACATAGCCCTACATACAGAATAATGGGCCCCACATAGCCTTCCATACAGAATAATGTGCCCCACATAACCCTAAATACAGAATAATGTGCCCCACACAGCCTTCCACACAGAATAATGTGCCCTATGTAGCCCTCCATACAGAATAATGTGCCCCATATACTGCTCCATACAGAAGAATGGGCCCCAAAAAAACCTTCATATAGAAATTGGGCCCCACATAGACCTCTGTACAGAATAATGGCCCCACATAGCCTTCCTTACAGCGTAATGGGCCAAATAAAATCAGCCTGTGGGCCAGATTAGCTGAAGGGCCAGAATGTCATATATGTGGTATACATTTTTTATGTCACTTGTCATGTCACTGAATTGTTACTGTTTTGATCCTAAAAATCAAAATTAGAATTGTTATCATTTTGTTAGTGTTTTTGTAAATCTAGCTTTGAATTTTAATACTGCCTGAATCATTGTAAGCATGTCTCAATTGATCTCTGATCCCAAGTCTTTTCTACACGTTCCCAATGTTGGTGCATACTGGTCGACTCAGTTGGGCATGTATGCAGCTTTTTCTTCAACTCTACCCACAAGTGTTTGATTGGGTTGAGGTCTGGAGACTCTGGAGGCCAGTCCAGCACCTCCACTTCATTGTCATTGATCCATTTTGTTGCCAATCTCAATATATGATCCGGATTGTTGTCCTGCTGGAACACTATGTCATCATTTTTATGCCTAGTACTCCAGTATATGAAGTTATTTGTCTTGTAGAATACTCACATGCAACTCAGCACTGAGATAATCATTGATCCTGATCAAGTATTTAATGCCTTTGGCTGTGAAGCAATTGCATATCATCAGGCTTCCCCACCAAACTTGACGGTTTCTTCAATTTCTCAATCCGTTAGCCCTTTTTTCCCTTGTTACTTCCAGACACATTTTCAATCTTCTACTGTTCACTTTTTATACTTTTTTTTACAAACTCGAGCTGATACTTCCTATGATGATACTGAAGTTGAGGCTTCGTCATCTTTTTTTGTACCACAATCCCAGACTTTAGTTGCATGAATCGCACGGTGCTTGCATGGACGACTGTGATCTCACTATTATGAGCATACACCTCCAGTGTCATGTTTGTCGCACCAGAACTGATAGACCTTGTGATGCCGTAAGCGGGACATCCAGCAGAAATATGGGCTGGTGCCGGTGGGAACCCTCCAGCCCTGGACCCAGTCGCGACTACTATCATCACGCCCCTGCCCTGGAGGTCCCACTGTTGGCACAGAGACATAAAAAAGCTAGATTTAAGTTAGTCCACATGTACAGTTAGGTCCAGAAATATTTGGACAGTGACACAAGTTTTGTTATTTTAGCTGTTTACAAAAACATGTTCAGAAATACAATTATATATATAATATGGGTTGAAAGTGCACACTCCCAGCTGCAATATGAGAGTTTTCACATCCAAATCGGAGAAAGGGTTTAGGAATCATAGCTCTGTAATGCATAGCCTCCTCTTTTTCAAGGGACCAAAAGTAATTGGACAAGGGACTCTAAGGGCTGCAATTAACTCTGAAGGCGTCTCCCTCGTTAACCTGTAATCAATGAAGTAGTTAAAAGGTCTGGGGTTGATTACAGGTGTGTGGGTTTGCATTTGGAAGCTGTTGCTGTGACCAGACAACATGCGGTCTAAGGAACTCTCAATTGAGGTGAAGCAGAACATCCTGAGGCTGAAAAAAAGAAAAAATCCATCAGAGAGATAGCAGACATGCTTGGAGTAGCAAAATCAACAGTCGGGTGCATTCTGAGAAAAAAGCAATTGACTGGTGAGCTTGGGAACTCAAAAAGGCCTGGGCGTCCATGGATGACAACAGTGGTGGATGATCGCCGCATACTTTCTTTGGTGAAGAAGAACCCGTTCACAACATCAACTGAAGTCCAGAACACTCTCAGTGAAGTAGGTGTATCTGTCTCTAAGTCAACAGTAAAGAGAAGACTCCATGAAAGTAAATACAAAGGGTTCACATCTAGATGTAAACCATTCATCAATTCCAAAAATAGACAGGCCAGAGTTAAATTTGCTGAAAAACACCTCATGAAGCCAGCTCAGTTCTGGAAAAGTATTCTATGGACAGATGAGACAAAGATCAACCTGTACCAGAATGATGGGAAGAAAAAAGTTTGGAGAAGAAAGGGAACGGCACATGATCCAAGGCACACCACATCCTCTGTAAAACATGGTGGAGGCAACGTGATGGCATGGGCATGCATGGCTTTCAATGGCACTGGGTCACTTGTGTTTATTGATGACATAACAGCAGACAAGAGTAGCCGGATGAATTCTGAAGTGTACCGGGATATACTTTCAACCCAGATTCAGCCAAATGCCGCAAAGTTGATCGGACGGCGCTTCATAGTACAGATGGACAATGACCCCAAGCATACAGCCAAAGCTACCCAGGAGTTCATGAGTGCAAAAAAGTGGAACATTCTGCAATGGCCAAGTCAATCATCAGATCTTAACCCAATTGAGTATGCATTTCACTTGCTCAAATCCAGACTTAAGACGGAAAGACCCACAAACAAGCAAGACCTGAAGGCTGCGGCTGTAAAGGCCTGGCAAAGCATTAAGAAGGAGGAAACCCAGCGTTTGGTGATGTTCATGGGTTCCAGACTTAAGGCAGTGATTGCCTCCAAAGGATTCGCAACAAAATATTGAAAATAAAATTTTTTTGTTTGGGTTTAGTTTATTTGTCCAATTACTTTTGACCTCCTAAAATGTGGAGTGTTTGTAAAGAAATGTGTACAATTCCTACAATTTCTATCAGATATTTTTGTTCAAACCTTCAAATTAAATGTTACAATCTGCACTTGAATTCTGTTGTAGAGGTTTCATTTCAAATCCAATGTGGTGGCATGCAGAGCCCAACTCGCGAAAATTGTGTCACTGTCCAAATATTTCTGGACCTAACTGTACGTGAATAAGCTAAAATCCATTAGGGAAAGTATCTTTTGGACAGATGAAACAAAGATAGAACTTTTAGGTAAAGCACATCATTCTACTTTTTATTGAAAACATAATGATGCCTACAAAGAAAAGAACACAGTACCTACAGTCAAATACGGAGAAGATACAAAGATGTTGTGGGGTTACTTTCCTGCCTTGGCACTGGGTGCCTTGACTGTGTGAAAGGCATCATGCAGTCTGAAGTTCACCAAAAGATTGTGTGTCGCCATGTAGTGCCCAGTGTCAGAAAGCTGTGTTTTTGTCATCAGGGCCGCCACTAGGAATTTCAGGGCCCCATACTGGCAAGATTTTCGGGCCCCCTTGGGACTCTGCCCAGGCTTCACCCCAACTCCGCCTCAACCCCTCAAATTTCCTACAGTCTCACTGCCACTCTTGCAAAAACATGTATGTATGATATATATATATATATATATATATATATATACACAGACAGACAGTATACACAGATAGTATACACACAGACAGTATACACACACAGTATACAGACAGATGGTATACACAGACAGACAGACTGTATACACAGAGACAGGCTGTATACAGAGACATGTTGTATACACAGACAGACTGTATACACAGACTGTATATGTCGCGGGCGGGGAGGAAGCCATCGCTGCTGAGCTCTCTGGTGAAACAGACGGCTGGATGGACGGGTCCCGCAGCTGGCTGCAGTGTTTTTCCCCTGACCCCGGGTTGGTATTGGGAGTCCTTTCCTGCACCTCCTTGTATGCTCCTCCTGTGCTCCGGTTTCCAGCTGGTTCCCCGGTTCGGTACCGGAAGGGCCACCACCCTGTCCCGGCTACCTACGGTTCCACCAAGACTGTCTTCCCAGCTCTCGCAGATGGCCACTACCGTCTGCCTGGCTGGCTACACGAGGGCCCTAGGCTCCAACCTAGGCCCCAGTCTGTGTCTGCCTCTCTGCAGACCTCCTCTCCCTTCCTCTGCCTGGACTTGTCTGAACTTGTTTCCTGCCTCAGGCCAGCTAGACTCCTCGGTGGGCGTGCCTATCTGCTTAACTTCGCCCACCTGGTGTGTCTGTCTGAACCCGAGGGAAGAAATCAGGTCTCACTGGGGATGACTGCTGTGAACTGCTGGGGGTGGGGGTATGTGTGTGTTGTTACCTCTGACGACCTGGCTAGTCCAGGGCGCCACATTCCCCCTTGGTAAAATGCAGACCGTCCACGGGCTACCCGTCCATCACCGGTTTTATTTTCTTTTTAAACTGCAAAAAGATAAAACAAGCATATTTAGAAATCTTCCCTTAACGGGAGGCACATTACTTCAACTTTAAACTGTTCTGCCACCCCCCCACCTGCGGTGCAGACGGCCCCCTCCGGAACTTGAGGATGCTCAACAGGGGTGACAGTCCATAAAACAGTCAACACACTATGAAGAAAAAGACATGGATCGCACATCCCAAAAATACAATGATCTAAAGCCGCTAGGCAAAAAATTAAATAGAACATGAGGTTCTTTTGTTACCATTCTGATCAGATTGTATTAAGCCCACTGCCACGTCACGGCAAACCTCTTGAGTGGGTCCCTAACCTGACCTTTTTGTGCGGCACTGTGCACTGACCACCGCCGCAGCGACAAAGCATCAGCAGGGCGGGCGACCTGGTGCCTCACAGCACCCATGCTGCAAGGCGAAGACCCCAAGGCTCCAGGCCGCGCTGCCCCACTGACATGACACCACCACAACAGCAGCCACCACACAGCACCAGCACACAGTGAGAGGAGCTGTGCACTCACCTCCCACTGGCTCCCATATGTGGACTGGGAGCAAAAAGAAGGCTGACCCCTCTTGCAGTCTCCTGCTGATTAAAATCACCTGTGCCAAATGGGGAGAGTGCAGATCCAAGCATTACCGCCGCAGCGACAAAGCATCAGCAGGGCGGGCGACCTGGTGCCTCACAGCACCCATGCTGCAAGGCGAAGCCCCCAAGGCTCCAGGCCGCGCCGCCCCACCGACACGACACCACCACAACATGGATCTGCACTCTCCCCATTTGGCACAGGTGATTTTAATCAGCAGGAGACTGCAAGAGGGGTCAGCCTTCTTTTTGCTCCCAGTCCACATATGGGAGCCAGTGGGAGGTGAGTGCACAGCTCCTCTCACTGTGTGCTGGTGCTGTGTGGTGGCTGCTGTTGTGGTGGTGTTGTGTCAGTGGGGTGGCGCGGCCTGGAGCCTTGGGGGCTTCGCCTTGCAGCATGGGTGCTGTGAGGCACCAGGTCGCCCGCCCTGCTGATGCTTTGTCGCTGCGGCGGTAATGCTTGGATCTGCACTCTCCCCATTTGGCACAGGTGATTTTAATCAGCAGGAGACTGCAAGAGGGGTCAGCCTTCTTTTTGCTCCCAGTCCACATATGGGAGCCAGTGGGAGGTGAGTGCACAGCTCCTCTCACTGTGTGCTGGTGCTGTGTGGTGGCTGCTGTTGTGGTGGTGTCGTGTCAGTGGGGCGGCGCGGCCTGGAGCCTTGGGGGCTTCGCCTTGCAGCATGGGTGCTGTGAGGCACCAGGTCGCCCGCCCTGCTGATGCTTTGTCGCTGCGGCGGTAATGCTTGGATCTGCACTCTCCCCATTTGGCACAGGTGATTTTAATCAGCAGGAGACTGCAAGAGGGGTCAGCCTTCTTTTTGCTCCCAGTCCACATATGGGAGCCAGTGGGAGGTGAGTGCACAGCTCCTCTCACTGTGTGCTGGTGCTGTGTGGTGGCTGCTGTTGTGGTGGTGTCATGTCAGTGGGGCAGCGCAGCCTGGAGCCTTGGGGGCTTCGCCTTGCAGCATGGGTGCTGTGAGGCACCAGGTCGCCCGCCCTGCTGATGCTTTGTCGCTGCGGCGGTGGTCAGTGCACAGTGCCGCACAAAAAGGTCAGGTTAGGGACCCACTCAAGAGGTTTGCCGTGACGTGGCAGTGGGCTTAATACAATCTGATCAGAATGGTAACAAAAGAACCTCATGTTCTATTTAATTTTTTGCCTAGCGGCTTTAGATCATTGTATTTTTGGGATGTGCGATCCATGTCTTTTTCTTCATAGTGTGTCATAAAACAGTAAACGTTAAACTTCCGGGTAGCCGTCCATGCTCCGCTACCACCGCTGCTGCCACCACTCCCAGTATGGGGCACGGGTTCCCTGCTCTGCCTCCTGCTCAGGAGCCAGGCCCACTCGGATGCCCTCGGCGCCAACTGCAACCGGCCTCGCTAACTGCCGAGGGCCCCATCTCTCACTAGCCTGCTCCTCTCTGCAGGTGCACTCCAGCTGCTCCACAGCCGGGACGGGGTACATGGGAGCGGCTGGCACCGCTTCTGGGGCAGACTTCCGGTCGGGTGTCGCCAACGCTGCGGCCGGGCGGACTGCCGGAGCCGACGTCATCACCGTTGCGGCCGGGCGGACTGCCGGAGCCAACGTCATCACCGTTGCGGCCAGGCGCACTGCCGGAGCAGACTGTATCACCGTTGCAGCCGAGCGGACTGCCGGAGCCGGGTGAGCTGTCATCGGGGTTGCGGCTACTGCTTCCAAGAACCAGACGGGTGCAGAGTCCTGGCGTCCCTGCTTTTATGGCCTCGGTTTACATGCGGCCGGACGCCATCCACCCTCCCTTGGTCTTTTCTCAGCACCTCCTCTTCAGGGGCGGGGCTTCGGCTTTCGCGCCTCCACTGCTCGAGAAGACACTCGAGCGGGAAAATCTTCGCGCCCAAGATGGCGGCTTCTGAAATTTTTCGGCCAGGTAGCGCCGGCGGGACACAAGCCGCACCTCTACCAGCCGGTAGAATGGTAAGATTCTGTTCGTGATGCCAAGTTATGTCGCGGGCGGGGAGGAGGCCGTCGCTGCTGCGCTCTCGCTAATGCACGGGTCCGGTGCTGCCACGGCTACTGCTGCCGCTGCTCGGTAGCTCAAGCAGTGGGCCGGATCCGGGGACTCGAGCGGCACTCCTCGCCCGTGAGTGAAAGGGGTGATTTGGTTTGGTGATTTGGTCCGTGACGCCACCCACGGGTTGTGGTGAGGTTGGGCACCACCGCTGCTGTTAACTGGGATCCCGGGAGCGTTGTTAGGGAGCAGCTGAGATGTTTTCCCCCTCCGTGGGTAGGGGGTTGGTGGTCCCGGGGCCCGGTTGAGGTGACGGGGAGGCAGGGTTGGCCAGGTGCAGGGTCGCTTGGGCTGCGCAGTGCGGCGCCAGATGGCACGGTTGTACTCACTCAGCCACAAAGATATGCAATGTCTCTGGTGAAACAAACGGCTGGATGGACGGGTCCCACAGCCGGCTGCAGTGTTTTTCCCCTGACCCCGGGTTGGTATTTTGAGTCCTTTCCTGCACCTCCTTGTATGTTCCTCCTGTGCTCCGGTTTCCAGCTGGTTCCCCGGTTCGGTACCGGAAGGGCCAACACCCTGTCCCGGCTACCTACGGTTCCACCAAGACTTTCTTCCCGGCTCCCGCAGACGGCCACTACTGTCTGCCTGGCTGGCTACACAAGGGCCCTAGGCTCCAACCTAGGCCCCAGTCTGTGTCTGCCTCTCTGCAGACCTCCTCTCCCTTCCTCTGCCTGGACTTGTCTGAACTTGTTTCCTGCCTCAGGCCAGCTAGACTCTCGGTGGGCGTGCCTATCTGCTTAACTCCGCCCACCTGGTGTGTCTGTCTGAACCCGAGGGAAGAAATCAGGTCTCACTGGGGATGACTGCTGTGAACTGCTGGGGGTGGGTGTGTTTGTGTGTTGTTACCTGTGACGACCTGGCTAGTCCAGGGCGCCACATATACACAGAGACAGACAGGCTGTATACACAGACAGACAGACTATATACAGACAGACTGTATACAGACAGACTGTATACACAGACAGACTGTATACAGAGAGACAGACTGTATAGAAAGACAGGCAGACTATATACACAGACAGACATACTGTATACAAAGACAGACAGACAGACTGTATAACAGACATACAGACAGACTGTATACACAGACATACAGACTGTATACACAGACAGACTGTATACACAGACAGACAGACTGTATAGACAGACAGTATATAAAGACAGACTGTATACACAGACATATAGTATACACAGATAGGCAGACTATATATACAGACTATATACACAGACAGTTTATACATACAGATAGTATACACAGAAAGACAGTATACACAGACACAGTATATACAGACAGACAGTATATACAGACAGACAGTATACATAGACAGACAGACAGTATACACAGACAGTATATATAGACAGAGAGGTACATATTGCACACTATACAGGACACCTTACTGTATCTTATACATAACACATACAGACAGCACATAACACATACAGACAGCACATAACACATGATTCACATTATACTCACCTGCCCATGATGCATTTCAGCACCCTCCCGCGCATCTAGCTGAAGCTGAGGCAAGGCAGGGGCTGGGGTCGGCAGGCCCCCCCAGTCTGAGGTCAGCGCCGCTCCCACCCCCCGTCTGAGATCAGCGGTCCCCCCAGCGTAGATCAGGGCCCCACCCCCTGGGCTGAGATCAGCGCCCCCCCCGGGCTGAGATCAATGAACGGGCCCCCCGGGCAGAGATCAACGGGCGGGCCACCTCACCCCACCTGGCGATTGTCTTCAGCTCACAGCACTTACCTGTCTCCGCTGGCTGCCGCGTCCTTGTCTGATCTCTGCCGCTGTTACTTGCAGGAGTGTAATGAGGTCGCAGAGTGATGACTTCACCACACTGTTGCAAGGCATAGCGATGATGTGCCGGAGCCCTGCTCCGCTCCAATGACCCTGCCTCCCCTCCACCACATGGATAATTTGCATGTTCCGCCCTGTCGCATGCAAATTAGTCATGTAAGGAAGTGAAGTGACACTGCGGGGCCCCTCTGCTGCTGCTGCTGTGACTGGGGCCTGGTGAAGAGGAGGGGCCTGTCCTGCCAGGTGCTTAAAAAAGCTAATTAATTACCCCGGGTCTGTCTGGGCCCCCTCTCTTCACCAGGCCCCCTACACCAGGCACAGTAGTAATGCCCTCATGGCGGCCCTGTTTGTCATACAATAGTTCATGATTCTTTCAGCAGAACAATGACCGCAAACATACTGCATGAAGCCCCCAGAAATGGATGGAAACAAAGCACTGGAGACTTCTGAAGTGGCAGTGTCGCGGGCGGAGGAGGGGACGCTGCGCTCTCCCACTGCTCGGGTCCGGCTGCCGCTGCGGCCGCTGCTGCTGCTCGGTGGTGGCTCAAGCGGTGGGCCGGATCCCGGGGACTCGAGCGGCGCTCCTCACCCGTGAGTGAAAAGGGGATTTGATTGTGGGGATTTATTGTCCGTGACGCCACCCATGGTTGTGGTAATAATGGTGACACCACCGCTGCTCTAGACGGGGATCCCGGGAGCGGTGACAGGGAGCAGCTTGGTTGTTATTTCTCCCCTCCATGGGTAGCGCTTTGGTTGTCCTGGGGCCCGGTGATGGGGTAGGGATTGATGGCAGGTGGGCTACGGGGCCTGGCGAGGTGCAGTGTCGCAGGGGCAGCGCTGTGCCGCACGGCACGGTGGTACTCACTCAGCCCAATGATGAAGACACAGTCTCGGTAAAACACACGGCTGGATGGACGGGTCCCACAGATGGCTGCGGTGTTGTTGCTCCCAGCAGGTTGGTGGTGACTGTCTTTCCCTGCACCTAAGATGTCTGTACAGTTCCAACGGGTTCCCACCGGTAACCCGCTCCCCGGCTTGGATATGGGCCGGAGGAGCCCCTTTTGCCCGCAGGCGCTGGCCCTGAGAAACGGTTGCCTTGGCGGTGGCGGTGTCTCTCTCACTCGGTTGGACGGTTGCCTTCTGTCGGGACTTGACTGTTTGGAAACCCAGGAGGTCCCCTTCACTAACGGATTCGGCAAATTCACGGCGACTCCTAGCCTTGCCGGGGTCCGAAAAGCCCCTGCCAGATGGTGCTGGCTCCTCTTTGTGTACCGGTCCGGTACCGCCGGGCCACCGCCCATCCACGGTCCTTATGGTAGACTCCAATCGGCCACTCCTGCAGACGGTCACCACCGTCTGCCAACCTTGCTGATCTGTCCGGGCCACACACCCGGACCAACTTCAGGCTGCTCTACTACCACTTTCCTTCCTCTCACTTTCACTCTCAAACTGATCTCACTCCTCTCCAAACTCTATCTCAAACTCTTCTGCCTGGTTTTCCCACCTCCAGGATTGTGTACTCCTCGGCGGGCGGGACCAACCGCCTGGCCCACCCCCTGGTGTGGACATCAGCCCCTGGAGGAAGGCAACAAGGGTTTTGTGTTCTGGCTTTGGTGTGCCTGCTGGGAGTGTGGGGTGTGTGGGTGTTGTGCTCTGTGGCCCCTGGCTTGTCCAGGGCGCCACAGCAGCAATGAGTTTGAATCTAAATCTCATTAAACATCTGTGGAGAGATCGTAAAATTGCTGTTTGTAGAAGGCGCCTTCAAATATGAGAGACCTTGAGGAGTTTGTAAAAGAAGAATCCAAACTTCCAGTTGAGAGGATTAAGAAGCTTGTGGATGATTATAGGAAGTGATTGATTGCAGTTATTAATTCCAAAGGGAGTGCAACCAAATATTAAGATGAAGGTGCCAACAATTTTGTCCGGCATGTTTTTGGAGTTTTGTGAGAAATTACGTCCAATTTGCCTTTTTTTCGTCTATTTTTGTATTGTTCCAATACACACAAAGGAATTAAATATGTGTATGACAAAATAAGTGCAATTGCAATCATTTTCTGGGAAAAATACTTAATTGTATGGAACAAGTTCATGACTGTATCTAAACTCAGTATTAGACTTACTAAAGATAATACCTAAAGTGACAAGCTGACAGGTGAAGAATTGTCATTTCATGTTCGTTCATAGGCAAAATATAGTCTAGAATTGCTCTGGGCTGGTTGGATAATAATTCTGTATATTCCATGACAATGACCTGAGGAGGTAACCTGACTTGACATGTGCAATTTGTACCATCATCCCTTTGGCTACAATGTACTTTCACTTCTACTTCATGCCAAGTCATTCCCTACCCTTATTTCACCCCAGTAATTTGGTACTGAAAAGTAAGAAACCTTGCAATTTCTATAAGTACAAATGTCGGGAGATTAAAAAAAATAATTCACTTAAATGTCATATAATTTTGTTGCTTCTGCAGAAGGGACATTCATTTCTGGTTTGTTGAAAGTCTAGAATTAAATATTGTGTACACATTTGAGATGGAAAAAATTATTTTACATTTGATATTAATCCTATGTAACGATGCTTACCCCGTCATACTACATATACGAGAGTATGAGTGGGTGTGGGGGTGTTATCTGGTCACAGCGGTACTTCTTGGGCACAAGCTAGTTTCTCATTGTCTTGTTCACACTGTGCGTTTCCGCATTCATGGTTATTTAAGATGAGTCCACAACGGATTAAACCTGCATGTGGCTTAAGCCCGCTTTACACGCTACAATATATCTTACGATGTGTCGGCGGGGTCACGTCGTAAGTGACGCACATCCGGAATCGTAAGTTACACTGTAGTGTGTGACAGGTACGTGCGATTGCGATTGAACGGTAAAACGTTCATCGCACGCACGTCGTTCATTCCTCATGAATTGAACGTCAGGTTGTTCATCGTACCCGGGGTAGCACATATCGCAGTGTGTGACACCCGGGAACGATGATCATATCTTACCTGCGTCCTGCCGCTCCCGGCCAGCAATGCGGAAGGAAGGAGGTGGGTGGGATGTTTACGACCCACTCATCTCCGTCCCTCCACTTCTATTGGCCGGCTGCCACGTGACGTCGATGTGCCGAACGTCCCTCCCACTACAGGAAGTGGACGTTGGCAGCCTACAGCGAGGTCGTATGGACAGGTAAGTACGTGTGACGGGGGTTAATCGTTTGTGCGGCACATTCAACAAAATTGAGCGTGACGCACATACGATGGGGCCGGTTACGATCGCATACGATATCGTATGCAGAATCATAACATGTAAAGCAGGCTTTACTGATAACAAGTTTACAACACTGTGTCACTTCTCTGGTGACAGGTTTCACAGTTGGTTTCTCACAAGGCATTAAAAGGAACCTGTTACCAAATGTTTATAATACTCACCTAACGGTCGGTGCAGAGCAGACTGGTCGGATAGGCGTCTCCGTTCTTCGGGTCCACACCTAATCTTTCGGACATCTTTTTCCTCCTTCTGAAGCTAGTGTGGATAATGCATTCTATGTTATCTACACTAGCAGACATTGAGGTCCTGCGCATGCACACTACGATACTTTGATCTGCCCTACTTGGCAGATCAAAGTGCGCCTGCGCAGGACCTCAATGTCGGCTTGTGTGCATGACATAGAACTCATCATTCACACTAGCTTCAAAAGGAGGACAAAGATGGCCAAAAGAGGCGGTGCAAACCCGGAGAACGGAGACGCCCATCCGACCAGTTTGCTCTGCACTGACCGTTAGGTGAGTATTATAAACATCCAGTGACAGGTTCCCTTTAACATTCCAGTACAGACCGGCTCTTCCATTATGGCTGCAGACAAATTCACATCGGCTACCAAGGAAGGTTGGGGCAGTTGGCGCATCTCTGTCTTCTGGGTATCTGACCACATGGGTCAATGTGTATTGCTGTGATTAGAGTACCATACATGGCTATGCTACTTTTTCGGGATCACTCATAAAGTCGATTTCCCCAGTGTCAGTGACCATCAGTCAACACTGACCCGCACTGTCTGAACAATTTACACTATGATGGGGGGTACCCTTAATTCACTTTCCTGGTCCTCCTGCCCAAAATGTCTGCTTTGGCTTACTCTCCAAACCACACTACTGTTACTTCTTCTCCACACCTCACTACTAACTGAACTCCCTAAAATCAGGAAATACCCATTATATTCCCTACACTATGGCCGGCTTGTCTAGTTAACCACCTCAGCCCTGTCACTATACACTGAGGCCTAAGCTTCCTTTACAACTAAGGAACCTAAAACTGTAAACATCTAATGGTGGCTGATAGCACTGCACCCATAGGGGTGCTTCACACACAGCGAGCTCGCTGCCGAGATCGCTGCTGAGTCACGCTTTTTGTGACGCAGCAGTGACCTCATTAGCGATCTCGCTGTGTGTGACAATGAGCAGCGATCTGGCCCCTGCTGCGAGATCGCTGCTCGTTACACACAGCCCTGGTTCGTTTTCTTCAAAGCCGCTCTCCCGCTGTGACACACAGATCGCTGTGTGTGACAGCGAGAGAGCGACAAATGAAGCGAGCAGGGAGCAGGAGCCGGCATCTGACAGCTGAGGTAAGCTGTATCCAAGATAAGCATCGGGTAACCAAGGTGGTTACCCGATATTTACCTTAGTTACGAGCCTCTGCAGCTCTCACGCTGCCTGTGCTGCCGGCTCCGGCTCTCTGCACATGTAGCTGCTGTACACATCGGGTTAATTAACCCGATGTGTACAGCAGCTAGGAGAGCAAGGAGCCAGCGCTAAGCAGTGTGCGCGGCTCCCTGCTCTCTGAACATGTAGCTGCATTACACATCGGGTTAATTAACCCGATGTGTACTGTAGCTATGGTAGGAGAGCAAGGAGCCAGCGCTCAGTGTGCGCGGCTCCCTGCTCCCTGCACACACAGCTGTGCGCTGGTAACTAATGTAAACATCGGGTAACCATACCCGATGTTTACCTTAGTTACCAGTCTCCGCAGCTTCCAGAGGGCAGCTCCGTGCAAGCGCAACGTCGCTTGCACGTCGCTGCTGGCTGGGGGCTGTTCACTGGTCGCTGGTGAGATCTGCCTGTTTGACAGCTCACCAGCGACCATGTAGCGATGCAGCAGCGATCCTGACCAGGTCAGATCGCTGGTCGGATCGCTGCTGCATCGCTAAGTGTGAAGGTACCCATAGACACACACAAAGGGAACTTACATCTTAATGCTACTACATATATAAATACATGTTGTGCACTCTGATAAAGCAATGACATCTTTATGGGGTTTTAGGTTACAAGTCACTCTCCTACAAACAGATATGTTAATGATAAGCAGATTATAAAAAAATGGAAACAACTTTTCAAAAATTCTTGATTTATTCAGTATGCATTAAGAGTGTTATGTGCAAAAATCCCCTTACATTTTTGCTGATAACATTTTGGGGTAAACACTATGTTTAGGTCTTATTATATTTTATTGTAATGTTATGGTGGTCCCAAAAACGTAACTCTGGGGGTGAGTTGAACTTTTGTTGTATTTTTTGTAATTTTAAAAACATTTTTTCCTTACTTTTAATTGTCTTTACTAGTCTCCTTAGGGGACTTGAAGCTGTGATCATCCGATCATTTGTAGTGTACAGAGCAATGCATCAGCACTGCTCTGTACAGTGGAAATCATCATCTCCTATGAACACCGACATGCAGATTCCCTTTAACTGGTTAGCAGTAACTGGTGGATTTCCGATCCAACCATGGCTGTTAAAGGCACATGACGGCTAATCAGATCAGCCAAAATGTGCAGGGAAAGATGAAGGCTCACTGCAACCTCAGATGTAGCAGAGGCGGGATCATCATGGGATATCGTGTCTGTGGATTATGTTGGACCTTCAGGGGTGTTTTAGAGGTTAATAAATTGGAGAAAGAGAGTGTTTTCTTTAAATAAAAGATTTTCCTTTGTGTTTTGTGTGCATTTATTTTGTTTTTCATGATTAGTAATGAGAGGGTTTCATAGACCCCTCCTCCTTACTAACGTCAGTCTTGAAGACATCTGTGTTGTTTTGACAATTCACATCTGTAATTAATCTCTTACATTATCCCAGGGAAATTGGGATAAGCTGGGTAATGTGCCAGGATTGACACATCTAAAGCTGGCTTTACACGCTGCAATGTATCTTACGATGCGTCGGCGGGGTCACGTCATAAGTGACGCACATCCGGCATCGTAAGGTGCATTGCAGTGTGTGACAGGTACGTGCGATTGCGATTGAACGGTAAAACGTTCATCGCACGCACTTCGTTCATTCCTCATAGATTGAACGTCAGGTTGTTCAATGTTCCCGAGGTAGCACACATCGCAGTGTGTGACACCCCGGGAACGATGAACAGCAGCTTACCTGCGTCCTGTGGCTCCCGGCCGGTAATGCGGAAGGAAGGAGGTGGGCGGGATGTTTACATCCCGCTCAGCTCCGCCCCTCCGCATCTATTGGCCGTCTACCGCGTGACGTTGATGTGACTCCGAACGTCCCTCCCACTCCAGGAAGTGGACGTTCGCCGCCCACATCGAGGTCGTATGGAAGGTAAGTATGTGTGATGGGGGTTAATCGTTTGTGCGGCACGTTCAACAAATTGAACGTGCCGCACATACGATGGGGGCGTTGCAAATCGCATACGATATCGTATGTGAAATTGCAACGTGTAAAGCTGGCTTAATGGATGTGACAATTCTGGGGTGGCTGCAGGCTGCTATTATTAGGCTGGGGAGGGCCCAATAACCATAAGATTTCCCAATCCCCCACTTTATTTTGGCTGGGTAATAAATTTGGGAGGCACCTCATAACGGTTTTTAAAATTATTTATTTCAATAATTTAACAAAATGCTTGGCTCCGTTGTATTTTGATACACAGACAAGACAACGTGCGCAGCTGAAGGCTGAAGCCTCTAGCTCTCTGCTTTATTTGTGCTGGGTATCAAAATACGGGAGACAGTGCACCATTTTTTATAATTATTTATATATTTTTACACTCCACTTCCTGAACCAGACAGCTAGTATGAGGGCAACCAATCACAGATGCCATTACAGGAGGGGGTGGGTGGGGAAGTAGGACTGGAACCTATCACAGACACTGTTACAGAGGGTGGGCGGTAGAAGCAGTGCATATTCATGAACTTTAATGTTTCAGCCCGGAAGCTGTGTGTCAGCCATGGTGAACTGTGAGTATAATTCTCCTGCTTTAACTCCTGTCATACTCTGACAACATTATTCACAGAAACCAAATGTGAGTCAGAAATGCATCCAGGCTTCTTCCCCTAGCTGTACCCATTGAGTTTCAACACTTTTCCATCCATTGCAGCATTTTCACAGCCCTATCAGCCCTTCCAAGGTCCTCCAGACAATTATTTGAGTTTCCCATTGACTTGCATTAGGTTCGTTATTCAAAACGATTACGGTACACGAATAATAGAAACTGTTCAGCACCAAGAATCCAAACCTGAATATTTGACTATTTGACCATCTCTACTTATCACCATTCTTGTGGATGCTGGCGCTTTTTCTTCCATGTTTCATCATCCCCTGAAGGCCAGTTCTTCAGAATGCATGTACTGAGAGGAGGACACTGGAGAAGGACACTGTAAATATGGAAAATGATTACATAAAGCCGGTAATTATTGTCATAGTGTTGTAATTCACAAAGTAAACTCAGGTCAATACATCATACGTGTTCCATTTAATATGCAAGTGCTTTGCTCTGTTCAGTCTATATTTACCAGACTGGCTTATTAATGGCACTGTTCTCCTCATTGACCTCTACCAAGGTCATATATAGTTTCCATCATAAAGGCTTTTGCATGAAACATAATGTTAAATACATAGTTATTTTCCTGGGAATTATTGAGCTGTGACTTTTGACAACTAAACCATAAATGACTTTGAAGCGATAATCTGGCGCATAACAAAAGGAAGCAACAAAGCAAAAGTCACGTTATAGTCTACTCTTATAAAAATGTATGTACTATTGTTCAGGCTGGGTTCTATCCCTCTCAGCTTTCTATGAACTTTTTTTCACTAATTTTGTGAATATATACATTTAGTGTAATGCGAGTGTATTATTATACGCGGCTACCGCCATCTTGGCGTTCTTTAATTTTTTTTTTGCTTACATTATTTGACGATGGGGTTAATTACTTTTGTATTTTATATTTTTTGATAGACCAGAGTTTTCTGAATGCAACGATGATACATATGCTACTATTGCTCAAGCTAACTTTGCCACATAAATTATATTGAAGTAGTATTTGTGATAGGAACTGATTTAGATCTGAACCATCAAATGAGTCTATATTATGTATAACCTTTAACTGTGTCTCCAGTTGCACTGCCCTGTGTATGTTTCTCTTTTGAAATTCCTCTTCGATTGTTTTTAACTCACTGAATCTACACTGTGTGATCTAACTTATATATTTTTTGCAATTAAGAATTGTTATTGATAATCTTTGTCCACTTGGACTTTATTTTGATTACTTTAGGCCTTTGGTCATTAATAGATCTAATCAGTTAATTGGGGATTATAGGGTATCTGATGAATATATCTTTAAAATGGATCTGGTGATTCTAATTGTATTTAGATACCACATATGTGGGTTTTTTTGTATGATCTTTATTTTTAATGGGGTAAAAGGTGATTTGAACTTTTATGTTGATTCCTTTTTTCTATATTTTTTAAAACTTCTTTTAAGTTCCCTCTCCTCTCATCATAGCTGAAGACTTTGCATCTTTCTTCAAGGAGAAGATTGACAACGTCAGAGCAAGCTTTGGCCAACAATCCCCACAGCCCCTCCACATAACTACTCAGTATTTTTCCTCCAAATCCAGCTTCTACACTATGACAGAAGATCATTTTTCCACCTGTTCATTTGACCCACTTCCATCCCGAATCTCACCACAGTCTTCATCCCAACCCTAACCCACCTCTTCAACCTATCACTAACAACCGGTGTATTCCCTTTATGCATTAAACATGCCTCCATCACACGTATTCTCAAAAAGCCCTTCCTTCACCCTTTCTCTGTGTCAAACTATCGTCACATATCACTTCTCCCCTGCTCCTCAAAACTACTAGAATAGCATGTCCATCTTGAACTGTCCTCACACCTTTCTTCCTGCTCCCTCTTTGATCGGCTACAATCTGGCTTCCAACCTCATCATTCCACTAAAACTGCCCTAACTAAAGTTGTGCCGCCCCCGTGCCAGCAGCCGGCGCTGATCGGATCCGGGGTCTACGGTACGGCTCAAGGGATTCCCCGGGGGTCGCGCGGACACTCCGAATAAAAAGCGGACATATTTGTGCGGGATTGATTGTAGAATGTCTGTGACGCCACCGATGGTGTGTGGTGAAGTGGGTCACCACCGCTGCTGTTGTGGGATACCCGGGGGAGATGTAATGGCAATCGGATGTGTTGGGCCCCGCATCCGGAAAGGGGCATTTCGGAGATGGTCCTTTTTCGTGTACGTCTGGGACAGTACTTCCGCCTTTCTCTTCTCCCGGGCCGCTATCTCTTTGTTCAGCTGGCGCCACCGCCGTTCCCACGGAGCACTTGCTTCATGCTCTGCTTCCACCTGCGCGGGGGCTGGGTCCAGCTGGACTCCCTACGTGCCGGCTACGACCAGCACCACTGGCAATGGAGGGTTCCGCTGTGTCATGGCCCGCTCTGCTGCCCTGCAGGTGCATCCCCGCTGTGCCTCAGCCAAGGCCGGGAGCTTGGGAGCGGTCAGCGTTTCTGGCGGCGCAGAGTCCTGGTCGGGGTCTGCCTCCGCTGCGGCCGGGCGGACTGTCGGGGCCGTCGTCATCGCGGGCGCTGCCTTCTCCGGGACCGGGGGTGATGTCATCAGGGTTGAGGCCTGGCTCCGAACCGGACGGGACATCTGCCGGGACGTGGTCTGGCTTGGAGCTGGTGCAGGTGCTGGATCGGTGGAGTGCTCGCAGCCTGAGGATTCCGCTGGCGGGTCCTCACAGGCAGATGGGACAAGTACCGCTGCCGTTGCGTGTGGTAGCGGACCAAGCGGGGTGTCGGCTGCAGATGCGGGTGGTGAGGGAGGCAGCGTGGCGGATGGGGGCAGACCGGGCCCCTGGTGGGCCAGTCCTGGTGGCACATAGGGGCGTGGGTCGCTTACCCGCTCCTCTGAGGTTGCCTCCACTTCGCGAGCCCGAACAGCTGCAGCCAGCTCTGCCATCTCGGCCGTCCATCGCCTTAATAGAACGTTGGCCTGAGCCTGTATCCTGTGGCACATCCGTGCTGTCTGGGCTTCCACCCAGTCGGCTGTTCCGGGCACAAATCTCTCCATGATGGGCTTGCCAGACTGCTCGGCCATCTTCTTCTGTCGGGATCCAGGAACAAAATGGTGGCAGAGTCCTGCCCTTTAACCGCTCGGGTCACATGTTGCAGATTCTTCACCCCCCCCTTGGTCTTTTGCCAGCACTCCCTTGTGCGGTTGATCAGTTTTGTTTTACGACCTCGGGGTTTACCTTCCGCCCATGTTCCCAGGGGGTGGGGCTTCAGCTTCGCGCCCTTTATCGGGGGAGAAGAAGCTGGGCTGTAGTTTTTCACGCCTAAAAATGGCGGCAAAAATGGTGACTTCTGAAGATTTCTCAACGGATCACCGCTGACTGTCCAATTCAAGGCGCACTTCCACCAGGTAGGTGGATGGGTTGGAATCCTATTCGTAACGCCAAATTTTGGGGTGTGCCGCCCCCGTGCCAGCAGCCGGTGCTGCTCGGATCCGGGGCTTACGGTACGGCTCGAGGGGTTCCCCAGACCCGGGGGTCGCGCGGACACTCCGAATAAAAGTGTGACATAATTGTACTGGATTGATTGTAGAATGTCTGTGATGCAACCCACGGAGTGTGGTGAAGTGGGACACCACCGCTGCTGTTGTCGGATACCCAGGGGAAGATGTAATGGTAGCCACATGTTAACCCCTCCGTGGGTAGGGATGGTTGCCCCGGGGCCCAGTGTCTCTGTGCAGCGTATGGTGACGGCAGGGCCTTGCACGCCCAGGTGAACCAGGGGAAAGTTGTTTATGTGGCGCCCCAGGACCTGGTCGCCACAAAAGCATTGCCTCTCCAAAGGGTTAATGCTGAGCCTGGAGGTAATTGGGGGAATCATTGGCCAGTAAGTTCAACATCCAACGCAGTTTCTCCCTCAGGCCAGCAGGGGGAGCTCTGAACCTGGAGTTCCAGGGAGCATTCCTTAAGTCTGACCTGAGGGAGGAGTTAGTGGTCAGTCTGTGAGGAGAAGGCAGAGAGAGCAGACGCAGAGTGTGCAGTCTGGTGAACTGGGGCTGGAGCTGGTTAGCTCAGTCCAGGGAGGCCAGAGCTGCAGAGAGGCAAAGAAGTAGACTTGGAGATCGGAGTCTGTGGCTACCAGGGCCTAAAATATTCCCTGGTAACTGAATCCGAAGGGCAGGAGAGCTGCAAGCACCTGGCCCATAAACAACCTGAAGGTACAGTTGCATCACCAGGGCCCGGTGTGGACTCCAGCAAAGAAGCACCAGAGAGGGCCTGCGCAGCCTACCACACAGGCAGAGGGACGTATCATCAGTCCCAGCAGCAAGAGGGCAATTGCTAATCCAGAGTGCAGGGTCCTATAACAGCAAAGAAAGAACAGGAGTAGGCCTCATACTCATCTGGCCAAAAAGATACCTCCGTTACTTCCAGGCCGGCCGGAGGCCTCGACCACCTGTAACGGTCTCCCAGGACTGGATTGTTCTCAAAGTAAAAGAGGAGAAGGTAAAGAGACTACTGTTTGTGACTGTTTCACTGCCTGTCGGCCCTGCACCATATCATTCACACCAACATCACCATAGACACTTCCAAGCACCAACTGTTGCCCCGGGGCACCGCTCCAACTGTGGGGAGCAGGACCATCCAAGCTGCCATTCCATCAGCCCCGGAGGCCCCATACAGCAGCGGTGGCTTAATAGCCGCAAACCACAGGTGGCGTCACGACAAATATAAACTTTAATCACCCCCAACACTGCAGCCATACTAATTGACCCCACCAGGGCACAGAGTCGGGCCCCGCCACCACTGACGTCCCCCGGACTAGTCCGGCCCGACACCGGGTGTCCCCTAGCCCTGGGGTGGGCGAGTCATTTACTTACAATGGAATGAATCACACAAGTCTTTTGGTAAACCAAGATGCTGGTGGCCGGCCACCATGGCTGGTTGTACTCTGGTCCGCTCACCCGGGCTGGTGGTCTCTGTCCTTTCCTCTGCACTGTTTTGTGTATTGTGGGCTGCCTGGTTTGTAACTTAGGAGACTACTCCCAGCTTTCTGTGTGCCTAAGAAGCCGTGCCCGCTGACCCTGACCTGTGGGATCTATGGGCCCTGGCGGTTGCCCTATCCCTATCTGTGAATGGTGGTCCTCTTTTGGGACTGTGGTTGGGACAGGACCTGCAATCCTGCCCTCAATCGGTTAATTAGCTAGGCTGCTGGTTTCAGTCCTGGCTTCAGGGTCCGAGTACCCCCTCTGTTTCCGGTCAGCTCTCCGGTGTCGGTACTGGTGGGCTCCAACCCTTCTCTGGTTCTTCTCGGATCTGCCGAGCCATCTTCCCGTCTTCTGCTGATGGAGACCACCGTCTGCCACCTAGTCAAGGTACCAGGGCTCCGACCCTAGCACCATTCAACTTGAACTTTATCTGCTGGAGCTACACCTAGCTCCAGCCCATACTCCTCTCAACTTGAACTACAACTCGAACTGCTGTTTTCCCGCCCTGGGCTGTCTAGACCCCTAGGTGGGTGTTTCCTTACCGCCTGGTCCTGCCCACTGGTGTGCCTGCCTTGCCCTAAGGGGGGGTGACTAGGGTTTCAGGTCGGTTGTATGTCACCAAGGTGAGGGATGGTGTTATGCGGGGGCCTATGTGTGACTACCTGGTTTTGCCAGGGCATCACAAAGTCACCAATGATCTACTCACTGCCAAAGCCAAGTGACACTACTCTACCCTCCTCCTCCTGGACCTGTCCTCTGCCTTCGACACAGTAGACCATCCCTTCTACTACAGATTCTCTTGTCTCTGGGTGTCGCGGGCGGTGGAGGGGACACCGCTCTCTCCCACTACTTGGGTCCGGCTGCCGCGGCTGCTGCGGCCTGCTGCTGCTCGGTGGCTCGAGCGACGGGCCGGATCCTGGGGACTCTAGCGGCGCTCCTCGCCCGTGAGTGAAAGGGGATTGGGTTTTGGGATATAGTTTATTGTCCGTGACGCCACCCACGGTTGTGGTGATTTGTTGGCACCACCGCTGCTCTGTATGAGGATCCCGGGAATGATGGTGGGGAGCAGCTAATTGTTGTGTTGCCCCTCCGTGGGTAGGGGTTGGTGATCCCGGGGCCCAGTGATGAGGTGGGAGATGCAGGGCTTGGTGGGCGCAGGGACGCGGGGGCAGCGCTGTGCCTTGCGGCACTGTGGTACTCACTCAGCCTGAGACGATGACACAGTTCTCGGTAAAACACACGGCTGGAAAGACGGTTCCCATGGACGGCTGCACTTGCTCTCCCCAGTAGGTGACGGTGACGGTCACTCTTCCTGCACCTAATGTTTCTGTGTTGGTAGCGATGGGTTCCCACCGGTAACCCGCTCCTCGGCTTCAATCTGGGCCGAAGGAGCCCTACTTTGCCCGCAGGCGCTGGCCCTGAGAAACTGGTGCCCTGGCGGTGGCGGTGTCTCTCCGTAATGGTCGGACTGTTGCCTTCAATCGGGACTTGGTTGTTGGGAGACAGTCGTCCCCTTCACTGACGGATTTGGCAAATTATGGCGACTCCTAGCCTTGCCGGGGTCCGAAAGGCCCCTGCCCTGGTGCTGACTGTCCTTTGTATACTGCTCCAGACCGCCGGGCCACTACCCGTCCGCAGTCCTTCCAGCAACCTCCGAGCAGTCACCCCTCCAGACAATCACCGCCGTCTGCTGACCTTGCTGACACTGTCCGGGCACACAGCCGGACCAACTTCAGGCTTTACTACTGTCACTTCAGCTTCTCTCTTTAGCTTCACTACTCCTTCCTTCCACTTCACTTCACTTTCCTCACTCGACTCTCCTGTTTACTCCTTCACTTCCTTAACTGAACTGCCTGGTTCCTCCTGCCTCCAGGGCTGTGTACTCCTCGGTGGGCGGAGCCAACCGCCTGGCCCACCCCCTGTTGTGAACATCAGCCCCTGGAGGAAGGCAACAAGGATTTTGGTAGCTTGGGTGTTCCTAACTGGGGTGTAGGGTGTGGTGGTGTGATGACCTGTGACCCCTGGCTTGCCCAGGGCGTCACATGGGCATCACAGACTTGGCGCTATCTTGGATGTCCTCTTACCTAATAGACCAGACTTTAAGCATCTCTTACTCTCAGACCACATCCTCACCTCGCCCCCTATCTGTTAGTGTCCCCTAACCTCTATGTCCTCACCTCTACGCTTATGATACACAGATCTACCTCTCTGGACCTGACATCACCTCCTTACTAACTAGAATCCCACAATGCATGTCTGCTATTTCATCCTTTCTCTCTGCTCGATTTCTAAAACTGAACATGGATAAAACAGAATTCCTTATCTTTCCTCCTCCTCACTCCACTCCCCAACTGACCTATCAATCAAAGTTAATGGTTGCTCAATCTTTCCAGTCCAATGTGGTCGCTACCTGGGAATAAATCTAGGCTCTGATCTTTCTTTCAAGCCACACATCCAAGTCCTCTTCACCTCCTGCCACCTCCAACTCAAAAATATTTCCCGGATTCGTACATTCTTTTCCGAAGAAGATGCAAAAACCCTAGTGCATGTGTGACGCCCTGGACTAGCCAGGTAGTCACAGACATAACACCACACACATCCCCTACCCTGGACAGTTCACACCAGTCAAACAAAACCCTTGTTGCCTCCCTCCAGGGTCTGATGTCCACAACAGGTGGGGCGGAGCTAGGCAGTCGCCGGTACCGAACCGGGGAATGGAGTGAAGCTAAGCACAAAGGCAGGGCCATCGGACCCCGACTAGGCTTGGAGCCGCCGACAACGGTCAAATACGAAAGTGACTGGAACTCCAGGGGTTTCCTAACAACCAAGACCCGACAGAAGGCAACAGTCCACACCGTGAGGATACACAGCCACCGCCATAGGCTAGAGACACAAGGGCCAGCGCCTGCGGGCAAAACGGGCTCCTTCGGTACCTATACGCCAGGGAGCGGACTACCAGTGGGTAACCACAGGAGTCAGAACATTCTAACAAGGTGCAGGGGAAGACAGCCACCATCACCCTGTCCGGGGAGAGCACAAACACTGCAGCCGGCTATGGGACCCGTCCATCCAGCCGTTTGGTTTACCAGAGACTCTGTGCATCTGTGTCTGAGTGAGTACCAGAGTGCCATCCGGCTCCGCGCCGCACTGCCCCTGCATCCCTGCACCCCAGCCATCCAGCCTCCCCGTTCCACAACCGGGCCCCGGGATCACCAACCCCTACCCATGGAGGGGACAACATCCTAGCTGATCCCTGCCATCGCTCCCGGGATCCCTGTCACCAGCAGCGGTGGTGCCCATCATCACCACGACCCAAGCAAACAATGTGATTTCATGAAATTTCTGCCATCGGTGCTTCAAAAGACGTTGCTGAACTGTGCTGTTTTGGAGCATTTTCTCTATTGACTTTTATGTGGAGCTAGAAAAAATGAATTGAAAAAAAGTGTGTTTTTTAGCACGAAATCAAAGCTTTATTGTAGTATTAAAAAGTGTTAAAAATGCAGCTTCTATTCTGCACCAAAAACATCAAATAAAAAAGAAAATGCATAAAAGAAAAGTAGCAAACACGCAGTAATCTGAGAAGATTGTCATTTCATTGTTTGGTGCGGACATCTCCAGAAAACATACCGAAAAATAAGTGTGGTGCCCTGGCCTATCAGGTCGTCACAGGGTATTGTGCAATCTGCCCTCCCACACAGTATCCACCCTCCTTGGTTAACGGATCCCAGTCCTTCGATGTTGTTAACAGCTAGTCCAATTAAAATCCTAGGAACACTTCCCACTGGAACCTACCAGACACACCATGGGGGGCCTGAAGGGAATAAGGCCGCCCACATGGGTGGGTTGGTAAGGAAAAGTGAGGACAGTGTCAGTTGAGTTGAAGTTGAGTTGGAGCCGAGTTGGAGTCGTGTGGAGATAGTTGAGAAGAGTGGAGGTGAAATGGCTCTCGTGCGGAGAGGCCACGGAGGAGAGCTCCTGGATCCTAGGTGGCAGACGTTGGTCTGGGCCTGGTGGGAGCTGGAACCCGGTTGCATGGGACAGTGTCAAAGGGCACGGACGTCCGAGAAGGGGCAGCCGGTGGCCTTGAGCTGGACACCTGGCAGGGGCCAGGGCACAATGGAGTACGTGGACCCTAGGCTGGAAAGTAGCTTCACGCGTTCCAGTAATTTACCCGACGGGGGTGAAGACTTCAAGTGTCATCCCCAACCCGCTCCAAAATCGGGGTACTAGCGCACCGATGGGATAGGACTTTCCAACTACAGTCCAAAGAAATCTTACGCGTGAACCCTGAGAGCAAGCTCACTCCGTTAGCCATACGGGTGAGCGGGACCCAGAGAGTTTCATACCGACGAGTCCAAGTGAGACTAAGTTGCCAGATATAGGGCCACAGATCAACAACAACACCAGGGGCACGGATCCAGGCGAACTCCCCGCAGACTAAAGCGGTGCACGGAACTTTGGTTTACCAGTTGTCGGTGTAGTTATTCTAAGACTGAGTGAGTACCTTGGACATTCCCCCTGCACCTATTCCCCAATGGCACCCAAACACCATCAACGGGCCCCGGGACACAAACCCCCTACCCACGGAGGGGTTAAACATCTGGCTGCCGCACCATCGTCACCGCGCTCCCCAACAACAGCGGTGGTCCCTCACATTACCACGCACTGTGGGTGGCGTCACAAACTTTCCTAAACCCTCCTGTACATACCTCCCAACCCTTTTTCATTCGAGTGTCCGCGCGAACCCCCGGGTCTGGAGACCCCTCGAGCCACCGCGGCTCCGGATCCGAGCGGCTCGGACGCTGCTATGGGGGCGGTACATAAGCAGCACAAAAAAACGGAGAGTATGCACTACATGTGAATTTTCAGTGTTACATTATTTATTTATTCGTTTTATAGAAAATAAAATCAATTGCGTCATATTTTTAAGCCACTTATTGATCCTCATAAATAATCTGATTGCTGTGTTGTGTGGATTCTTATGCAGGCTTTAAACGAGACAAGTTATCGTGCGATGCATCGTCAGGGTCACGGTTTTCATGACGCACATCCGGTATCGTTCACGACGTCGTCTCGTGTGACACCACCGAGCCAATCGTGAGTCGTGTACTCGTCGCTAAGTTTTAAAAAATTGTTTATTTAACATGACTCCGGTTGTTCATCGTACGCGGAATAGCACACATTGCTCCATCTGACACCCCGGGGACAACGAACATAGCTTACCTGCGTCCCGCGGCACCCGCCGGCTATGCGGAAGGAAGGAGGTGGGCGGGATGTTTACGTCCCGCTCATCTCCGCCCCTCCGCTTCTATTGGCCGGCGGCTGTGTGACGTCACTGTGATGCCGAATGTCCCTCCCCCTTCAGGAAGAGGATGTTCGCCGCCTACAGTGAGGTCGCTCAGCAGGTAAGTACGTGTGATGGCGGTTTAACGACTTTGTGGTACACGGGCAGCGATTTGCCCATGACGCACAAATGACGAGGGCAGGTACGATCGCACGTGCAATCGCACGATAGATCATAACATGTAAAGCCAGCATAACAATTACATGGATACTAATCATATCTTTATGTTCAGATTTGTGATATTTATTATTGTTTAATACCCTTCATGACCTAGGACGTTACGGTACGTCCTAAATCATGAAGGGGTAGTCACTGCCGTCTGCTGCGGTGCACTGGCGAAGATCCCTGCACATGTCTGCTGATTTGTACAGCAAAGATATGCGCCTTGTAGATGCAGGTGGATCCGCGATCCACCTACACCTGATAACCCTTATATCACGCTGTCAAAATTTAACAGTGCAATTTAAAGCGCCGCGATCATGGGCAGCAGATGGTTGCCATGGTAGCACAGGGTCATATGACGACTCTTCTCACTATCATAATGTAGTTCCTGTTCCAGCAAGAAGAGCGCTGGCTGTAACAGTAACGTAGTATTTTTCCTGTTCAGAGCGATGCTGCTCTGATCAGGAGAAATGAATCAGCAATCAGACTGCTGATCCTTATAGTCTCCTAGGGGGACTAATACAATAAAAAAGGTAAGAAAATAGATCTAAAAAATAACAAAAAAAATAAAAGTTCAAATCACCCCCATTCACCCCATTGAAAATGAAAGGGTTAAAAAAATAAAAAATATACACTTATTTGCTATCGAATAAACAAGAGCACTAGGAGTACTGGTGCAAAAATAGAAAATTTATTTTCAATCACAATACATAACAAACAGGTAAGAAGGACATTTTTAAAGCACAAATGGGGGAATAAATACCTGGGTCCCGTGGACCACAATGAAAAAGACTGTATAGTAGATCAGTATAGTAGGGCTTGAGCTAAGAATATCCACAGATATTATAAGGAGTCAGGCAAGACATAAGGGGGGTCACAGTATATATATAAAAACTGGTCAATCAATATGTTACCCTGTATAAGTATCACTAAAATGCTTGCCTGCTCACGGTGATGGTATAAGGGAGCCGGACCGGAGGGGGACCTCCAGCAGAAGTCCGGGTCCCGTAGGCCACAGTCATAAAATTAGTGAAATCTAATAATGTGGCTTAGTTCATAGGAAAAAGAAGCCCTTAAAAATGTCACAGAGTCAGATTAGGAAGATGTGCATAAGGACTCCATGAAGCCCTGAGGGGGGATGGACCATTTGTAAACTGCATAGAGGTTAAGTACAAGCTAATAACTTTGGTCCATATCCACAGGGCGAGTGGAGCGCTTACCTAATAAACGTGGTGGTGCAGGGGAGCCAGGACAGACCAGAAGGGAACCTCCGACGGCCGTTTCACGGTTATCACCGCTTCTTCCGGGAGGAATGAGTACTTATTTGCTATCGCTGCTTTCAGAAATGCTCGGTCTATGAAATTATAAAATCAGTTAATCTGACCGGTAAGCAACGTACCAGCAAAAAAATTTCAAACGACAAAATTACATTTTTTAGTTGTCCAAATTTTGCGCAAAATGCAATAACAGACGATCAAAACGTAGCATCTGCGCAAAAATGGTACCATTAAAAATGTCAGCTCGAAACACAAAAAATAAGCTTTCACTGAGTCGCATGTCCCAAAAAATGAGAACACACAGAGATAAATCTTTGGCAGATCTGTGGTTGCAGTGAAATCGTGGACATATTGTTCCATTTGTACACAGCCACAAACCTGGCACTGATTGTCCACAATTTCACTGCAACCACAGATCTGCCTCAGATTTATCTCTGTGTGTGACAGGGCCTTTAAGGGGGCTTTACACGCTACGATATCGTTAATGTTTTGTCGTCGGGGTCAAGTTGTTAGTGACGCACATCCGACGTCATTAACGATATCGCAGCGTGTGACACTGACCAGCGACCTTAAGCGACCTCAAAAATGGTGAAAATCGTTCACCATTGAGAGGTCGTCCCAAACTCAAAAATCTGTAAGGGTTGTTTATCCAGGTGGTTCATTGCTCATGCAGCAGCACACATCGCTATGTGTGACACCGCAGGAGCGAGGAACATCTCCTTACCTGCCGCCGTCCACAATGCGGAAGGAAGGAGGTGGGCGGGATGTTGTCACGCTCCCCGGCTCCCTGGCCAAGCTCTCCGGCTCCCCTGCCTCGCTTCCCGGCTCCCTTGCCACGCTCCCCGGCTCCCCTGCCTCGCTTCCCGGCTCCTCTGCCAGGCGTCCCCCGCTCCACAGCCTCCATGTCCCATCACCTGCAGTCCCCAGGCAGCCTGGTCCCCGCTCCCGGCGCCCGTCGGCAACTCTGCTCCAGCCCGGCTCTCCTGCCTCCTGTTCACCGCTCCCTGCTCTGGCTTCTGGCACCCGGGCCTCGCGCATGCGCATTAGGGCGCACGTGCGGTCATTGACCCTCTCTTAAATTAAAGGGCCAGTGTCCTCCAACAGGATATTGAAGAATCAGGTACAGAGTATATAGGGAGATCCTTTCCAAGTGGGCGGGGCCTGTTCTTCGTGTTTTGCTAAGCTAGGAGTCAGGTCTCCTTGTGTTTTGTGGTATACTTACCTATCTCTCTCCTAGAGCCGCTCCTGCCTCGCCAACCGGTTCTGACGATACCCGAACCCCGAACGGTGACGGTCTGCCATCCCGTCAAGTTCATACCATCTCCGATCCCTGTGGTGACCCGTCTTCTCGCTCCGTCGGTTCCGGACTCTGCCTGACGTCATCTCGGCCTCCGAACCTGAGCTCCGTCACCCGGACTACCTTCAGTGACTCCGTGGTCCCAGGGACTTCTACACTCCTCTGAACGGACTGTCCTGCTACCTGTAGTGCTCCGGCTACCGGGCACCTTGCCCTCGGTGAGGTGTTCAGCCCAGTGGATCCACCTCCTGGGTCTGCCTGTCCACCTGGCCCTAACAGATGTTACATCCTGCTCATCTCCGCCCCTCCGCTTTGATTGGCCGGCCGCTTAGTGACGTTGCAGTGACGTCGCTGTGATGCCGAACGTCCCTCCCCCTTGAAGGAGGGATCGTTCGGCAGTAACAGCGACGCCGCCGACCAGGTAAGTATGTGTGATGCTGCCGTAGCGATAATGTTCGCTACGGCAACGATCACAAACAATCGCATGCGCGACGGGGGCGGGTACTTACATGCTCGCTATCGCTACATATTGCTAGCGATATCGCTACTGTATAAAGCCCCCTTTAGTGTCTACAAACTCATACTGACCTGAGGCATCACACCAATACATCAGTTTTTCCATATAGTAAACACAGTGAATAAAATAATCCCAAAACAATCATGCAATCACACTGTTTTCGCAATTTGTCCACACTTGGAATTTTTTTGCCATTTTCCAGTATTCTATATGGTAAAATTATGGATTCAATTAAAAGTACACAAAAAAGCAAGCCCTCATGTGGCAAAATTGGTGGAAAATAAAAAAGTTACAGCTTTCAGAAGAAGGGGAGCAAAAAACCCCCAAAACCGGAAAATTTCCCGGGGGTGAAGGGGTTAAAGAGTGCATAAAATAAAATTAATCTATTTGTTTTCCGTTATGTTTTATTAATTTTATAGTGACCATCAGTATGGCTGTACTACAGTCTCTGACAGAAGTTCTGTCGCTTATCCATGTTACAGTATGTAAAAAGTTTATAACCTGACTTTAAATTCATCCATTGGTTTTATAAATTAGTCTTTTGAAAGCTGAAACCCTCCCGAATTTGGTTTAGGTTATGAAAATAAAATTGCTGCAAAGCTGAAATAATGATCATTTAATGAACACAGAAAGGTCAGATTTTGGCAAGACAAAAGTTTTGTCGCCCACAGAAAGTAATGTGAAATTCAAACAAATAATTAACTTCTAATACAAAGATATGTTGCATAACATTGGTGAATGAGTTGTGGTGCTATTAGAGCCATATTTAATATTCTGTGTGACTTCCATGAGCTTGAAGGACTGCATCCATGCGGTTCAACAATGATTCATACAATTTATTGATGAAGTCATCAGGTATAGCAAAGAATGCAGTCTTACATGCCTCCCAGAGTTCATCTAGATTCTTTGGTTTTGTCTTCCAAGCTTCCTCTTTCATCCTACCCCAAACATGCTCAATGATGTTCATCTCTGGTGACTCGGCTGGCCAGTCCTTAAGCACCTTGAATTTCTTTGCCAGGAGGAACTTTGTTGTAGAAATGGATGTATGAGATGGAGCACCATCCTGCTGCAGAATTTGACCCCTAGAGGTAGCTAATACTTTTTGATATTTTAGGCTATTGATATTGCCTTCCACCTTGCAAATGTTTCGCACACCCCCATACTGAATGTAACCCCAGACCATGATTTTTCCTCCTCCAAACTTAACTGTTTTCTGGATCCATATGGGCTTCAGTAGGTCCCGCAGTATTTGCGGCAGCTGTGGTGTAATTCACCACAGGGGTCCGGAGACCCCTCGAGCCACTGCGGTTCCGGATCCGAGTGGCTCGGCCGCTGCTACGGGGGCGGTACAATGTTCATAGTACGACATGATCAAGTGTCAGTTCCCTCATCATGGCGTGCTATGTCAGTCATGGCTTTAAACTGTCACTGTATGAAAACAGTCAGTGATAGATCTGTGCCGACAGCAAACAACGACAGTTGACCGGCACGGGAAGAGATGTCGGGACCCATGTTGGCGTCCCCTCCCCTTTCGGCCCTGCTGATTAACACTCTAAAAATTGCTTAATAAATTTTGTGGTCCATTTTCTCTTGCTAACCTTGTAAAATTTAAAAATTATGTCTTCAGTATCATTTTAGTTGAAAAAAAAAATAAATTTCATTTTCAATATTATATATAGCATTCTGTGAAGCACCAAAGGCTTGAAGATGATCACCACACTCCTAGAAAAATTCCTTGAGGGGTGTAGTTTCCAAAATGGTGTCACTTTTTGCACTTCAAAAATCAAATAATGCACCTTCCCTTCTGAGGAGTATATGGAATTCCAGCGTAATCAAGAGAAATTGCACAACAAATTGTATGGCGCAATTTCTCTTATTAACCTTGTGCAAATGCTAAATATGGAGATAAAACCACACATCTAGATACATACCTTGAGTGGTCTAGTTTGCAAAATGGGGTCACTTGTCTTGGGTTTCCACTGATTATGTACACCAGGGGCTAGCCAAATGCTACAATTCTTGTCAATTTTGAAATCCAAAAGTGGAATGGCGCTCCTTCCCTTCCAAGCCCTGCCGTGCACCCAAACAGTAGTTTTCTATCACATATGGGGTATCCATATACTCAGGAGAAATCGTACAACAAATTTGATGGTGAAATGTCCCCTGTTACCCTTGTAAAATTGCTTAATTTGGAAAAAAAACAACATTTTTGTGGGAAAAAAGTGACATTATTTTTATAGCTCAATTTTATACAATTCTTTGAAGCACCTGGGTGTTCAAGGTGCTCACCACATATCTAGAACACTTTCTTGAGGGGTCTAGTTTCCAAAATGGAGTCACTTGGGTGGTTTCCACTGTTTATCCATATCAGGTCTAAAAAAATTATGAAAAGATTCAATAAAATTGCTGTTACCAGCACCAGATATGGTGCTACTGGTACGGGTAGACTGTTGAAGATGACGAGACCGTCCCATGTTTGTCAAGTTACAACTGGGAGATTCACTCCCTGCACCTGCACGGTTGTTTGGTGGAAAAGCCGAGCTAAGATCGAGTAACAGCTTCTGCTGATACTCCTGCATACGTGCGTCCCTTTCTATGGCTGGAATTATGTCACAAAATTTGGACTTGTACCGGGGATCTAATAGTGTGGCAAGCCAGTACTCATCATCACTTCTAATTTTGACAATATGAGGGTCATGTTGTAGGTAGTGCAGCAAGAAGGTGCTCATGTGTCTTGTGCAGCCATGCGGACCAAGTCCACGCTGTGTTTGTGGCATAGAGGTGCTAACTGTTCTTTCTTCCTTTGACATCTCCCTCCAACCTCTTTCAACAGAAATTTGACCAAGGTCTCCCTCATCCGCTGAGTCTTCCATGTCCATGGACAGTTCGTCCTCCATTTCTTCATGTTCTCCTGCACCTTCCTCAACATTTCGCCTGCTACTTTGCGCCCTTGTTGATCCCTGTCCCCCATGGTCCCATGCCTGCCGCGTTGGTGATGATGAACTTCTGGACCTTGGTGACGTTGTTGTGTCTTGCGCATATGAATCCTCCTGTAGTTCCTCTCCTTCCTGTTCTCCCACCCCCTGACTCCGAATAGTGTTTAGTGTGTGCTCCAGCATGTAAATGACTGGAATTGTCATGCTGATAATGGCATTGTCAGTGCTAAACATATTCGTCGCCATGTCGAAACTGTGCAGAAGGGTGCATAGGTCCTTAATCTGAGGCCACTCCATCAGGGTGATCTGGCCCACCTCTGCATCTCGTTGGCCCAGGCTATACGTCATGACGTATTGCACCAGGGCTCGACGGTGCTGCCACTGTCGCTGTAACATGTGGAGTGTCGAATTCCAGCGTGTCGGCACATCGCATTACAGGCGATGAACCGGCAGGCCGAAGAACTTCTGGAGCGATGAAAGTCGCTCAGCAGCGGTGGTTGAACGGCGGAAGTGAGCAGACAGTTTTCGTGCCCTGTTCAGAAAGCCATCTAGGCCGGGATAGTCTGTTAATAATTGCTGGACAACAAGGTTCAACACGTGAGCCATACAAGGCACGTGTGTCACCTTGCCCAGGCGAAGGGCCGCACCCAGGTTTGCAGCATTGTCACACATGGCCTTACCAGGCTGCAGGTTGAGTGGAGACAACCATTTATTAAACTCAGTTTCCAGAGCTGCCCACAACTCAGCCGCTGTGTGACTCTTATTTCCAAGACATTTGAAGCTAAAGACCGCCTGATGCCATTGCGCTCTGCTGCCAGCATAGTAATGAGGGGTGCGTGATTCCTTCTGCGCAGTTACAATGCAGGTGGCCTGACCAGGCAGGCTTGGGGCGGAGGTGGAGGACCCAGACGAGGTCGAGGAGGCAGAAGCAGTGGCGGAACTTGGACAGACAGAGGATTGACACACAAGTCGTGGGGACGGCAAGACTTGTGCAGCAGACCCCTCACCATCTATCACCATAGTTACCCAGTGCCCAGTCAGCGACATGTAACGTCCCTGTACATGCCTACTGGTCCAAGTATCGGTGGTGAAATGCACCCGTTCACACACAGAGTTTCTCAAGGTAGCGGTGATGTTGTGTGCGACATGCTGGTGTAGCGCAGGCACACCTTTCTTAGAGAAGTAGTGGCGACTGGGCATCTGGTACTGGGGCACAGCGACAGACATAAGGTCTCTAAAATCCTGTGTGTCCACCAGGTGGAAAGGCAGCATTTCGGTAGCCAAGAGCTTACAGAGGGATAACATCAACCTCTTAGCTTTGTCATGGGTCGCAGGAAATGGCCTTTTATTTGTCCACATCTGAGGGACAGAGATCTGGCTGCTGTGTGTAGACGGTGGTGAGTAGGGTGTCCCTGAAAAAATGCAGGTTTGTGAGGAAAGTGCAGGCGTAGACATGATGTCGCCTTCATCCAACGTTGATGCTATCGATGTCTGAGAGAGCTGTACACACGCACTTGTTTCCCCTTCCAAACCAAATGACGACCTACCAAGCAAACTGCCTGTTGAGGTTACAGTGGTGGAAGTTGTGCGTGGAAAACCAGGTGTGACAGCTGTCCTCACAGTCCTAGAAGATGAAGAGCGCACGGATGCACTTGAAGGGGCAGGCGGTGGATGGTTCGCTCCGCTAGACCGCATTGCAGCACGGTGAGCTTTCCACTGGGACATATGATATTTATTCATGTGATGATTCATGGAAGAAGTTGTCAAACTCCTGAGGTTTTGCCCTCTACTAACAGAATCATGACAAATTTTACATATCACATGATTCGGGCGATCTTTTTCTATGTCAAAAAAGGTCCAGGCTAGGCAAGGCTTAGAGGGCATGCGACCTGCTGAGCCCCCCCGACTAGTGCTCAGAGGCAGAGTGGTGGCTGAGGATGCAGTTGTAGACGTGCTACCGGTACTACTCCTCTGTCCAGGAAGGCGCAAGGTAACTTCGTCGTCACTAGCATCCTCCTCCACCGCCTCTGTTGACCTCCTCGAGTGCCTGACTGTGGGTTGACAGTAGGTGGGATCTAGAACTTCCTCATCAAGCGTTGTGTTTGCACTCCCCTCACCCTCAGACCGAGCCTCTTCCTGACGTAAACCAATATTTAAGTTGTCATCCCAATCTGGTATCTGCGTCTCATCGTCATCAGTATGTTCCTCTTTGTCTATAACAACAGATGTTACAGTTTGTGAATAAGGGTCAACATTATGCTCAGAAACTTGGTCCTCACGGCCTGAATCTGAGTCACAAAGGTTCTGGGCATTACTGCAGACCATTTCCTGGTCTTTACTCACTGAAGCTTGGGAGCAGACCTCTGATTCCCAGGCTGTAGTGTGACTGAACAGCTCTGCAGACTCAGCCATCTCAGTTCCACCATACTGTGCAGGGCGGATGGAGACTTCAGAGCTGGGAGAAAGCAAGTGTGATTGGGATGACAACTCAGAGGACTGGTGTTTTTTGGATGCAGTAGTTGAGGTGGCGGAGAGGGCACTTGTTGGACAACTTGAGATCCATTCAAGCATTTTCTTTTTTTGGCCATCATCTACCTTTGTTCCAGTTGTTAGTGTCCGTAAAAAGGGAGCACATCGGATTGTCCACGGTAAGTAGTAGACATCTTACTTTTGCTGGAAGATGGTCTATCTTCAGCAGATGTTAATGGAACTTTGCCACCTTCCCCATGGACAAACCCTTTTTTCCTTTTCCAACACGCCTCTTCCCCTTTCCTCCAGCATCTGTCATTTTGCCACTCATTTTGATTGCGACAAGATTGTGCACTTAAAATATGGTAGTAAAAATTGAGAGATGGTGTAGATTGCAGCCGTGGTCTATCTTTATTAATAGCAGAATAAACAACAATAACTATCCCTGACAATGCAACTACGGCCCTTAAACTGGCAGCATAGTTTGCTAGTATAATGGCTTACTAACAATGAGTTTGAGTGTGCAATGCAGTGGTGCTGCAAATAGCTTTGCACCAGTGGGACAATAATGGAAGTCCAACAGCCACTTTTAGGATGCCACTAAGTTTACTCAGTGTTTGCTAGTATAATGGCTTAGTAACAATGAGCTTGAGTGAGCAATGCAGTGATGCTGCAAATAGCTTTGCACTAGTGGGACACTAATGGAAGTCCAACAGCCACTTTTAGGATGCCACTAAGTTTCCTCAGTGTTTGCTAGTATAATGGCTTAGTAACAATGAGTTTGAGTGTGCAATGCAGTGGTGCTGCAAATAGCTTTGCACCAGTGGGACACTAATGGAAGTCCAACAGCCACTTTTAGGATGCCACTAAGTTTACTCAGTGTTTGCTAGTATAATGGCTTAGTAACAATGAGTTTGAGTGTGCAATGCAGAGGTGCTGCAAATAGATTTGCACTAGTAGGACACTAATGGAAGTCCAACAGCCACTTTTAGGATGCCACTAAGTTTAGTCAGTGTTTGCTAGTATAATGGCTTAGTAACAATGAGTTTGAGTGTGCAATGCAGTGGTGCTGCAAATAGCTTTGCACCAGTGCGACACTAATGGAAGTCCAACAGCCACTTTTAGGATGCCACTAAGTTTACTCAGTGTTTGCTAGTATAATGGCGTAGTAACAATGAGCTTGAGTGTGCAATGCAGTGGTGCTGCAAATAGATTTGCACTAGTGGGACACTAATGGAAGTCCAACAGCCACTTTTAGGATGCCACTAAGTTTACTCAGTGTTTGCTAGTATAATGGCTTAGTAACAATGAACTTGAGTGTGCAAAGGGCAGGAGGGTACAGTGGCAGGGTTGTGGGTCAGTGTACAGGAAAGGAAGCCTCACTTTCTATCCCTCCTAATGGGGAAAAGCAGCGAGGAAGTCCCTGACCTTAGCTACGCAGGCGCTGTTATCTTCTGTAGCTGTTAAAATCCGTTTCCACGGACCTGACTGTCACCTATGGCTCTGAGCCTGCTGTTATTAGCCCTTACAAGGGCTAATAGAAACTTCTATCCCTATTCTGTATAGCGCTGTGTGTAGAGCGTACACAGCAGTATTGGAGACAGGAGCTACGCCAGCGGTGACTGACACCCAGACGCAGAAGAGATAATGGCGTCCAGACGGGCAGATACCCGTTTTTATAATGCAGGGACATGTGACATGGACATCCTATCACACATGCCATTGCTTCTCTGGCTAAAAGTCCACTTAGCTGACGAAGCCTTTGGTGAAACGCGCGTCGAGGCCCCGCCCCCACGCCCGGACACATCCACCATTCCTGCTCTGACATGACGCAAGGTAACAGTGATTAGTTATTTATGCCCTCGTGCTCTTTGGGACTTTTTAGGGGGTTTTACAGATCTCCTTTGTATAATCCATCTTTCACACTGTCCCTTGTGACTTTTCTTGGGCCTCTTTTTACCTTTTTACCTTGTACCATCTTTATTACATTGCTGCCTGTCAGCAGGCTGTCATCTGGTGGGGTGTCCTGGTATTGCTGTGGGTTGTTTCCTGGCAGGCTGTTTCCATCTAGCCTGCCTCCACTGTGTGTCCTGTATCACCTTTTGTACAAATTATTAAATTTTGTATTTCACCTTGACTATTCGTGGTCCTCTTTTTGGTGTATCCCCACCTTTATTCATTGAAAAATTGGGGTTACATTTTTTAGGTTTTACTATAGGAAGTTTGTTCCTAACTATAGTGCTCTTGCTAAGCCGTTGACGGACCTCACCAAAAAGAAGCTACCGCAAGTAGTCACCTGGACAGATGACTGTGGGCACTGAAAGCTGCCCTCACCAATTCCCCAATCCTACAAGCCCCAGACTTCACCCGACGGTTCATAGTTCAGACAGATGCCAGTGCATTTAGCCTGGGTGCAGTACTCAGCCAGGTAAATGGGGAGGGAGAAGAGCATCCGGTGGTGTTTCTCAGCTGTAAGCTCTTACCTCGGGAAGTGGCCTACACCACTGTGGAGAAGGAGTGCCTCGCTATAGTGTGGGCCCTGCGGAAGCTGCAGTCCTACCTATATGGGCGCAACTTCACCATAGTAACAGACCACAACCCTCTCAGCTGGCTACACCGGGTGGCCGGCGACAATGGTAAGCTACTGCAGTGGAGCTTGGCACTAGAGCAGTATTATTTTACCATTCAACACAGGAAGGGTGTTGAGCATGGCAACGCTGACGCGTTGTCCCGGCAGGGAGATGCCAGCGAGGTAGGCTTAGGAGACGATTGGCAAATCGATCTCCCATGCTACCTCAAAAAGGGGGAGGTGTCATGTAAAACTGTTGAAGGGTCTTCGCCCCCCTCATTTCCACCATCAGCTACAGATCGTCATGACGATTATCTGATCGGCCTGAAAGCTTAAGGTATTTACGACATGGGTGATGGAAGAGCTACAGAAAAAGAAGATGCAGAGAAAGACAATCCTTTGTGCTATTGGGCGGGAAAACTTCCAAAGCACGTTTTAAGTGCTGCTTTAATGCTAGAAAAATGAAAAACATATTGCCAGAATCCCTGTGTCGTGCGGAACCCAGCGCACCGTCTCGCCCGACGGGGAGATCGCCGGAATCACGACCAATTAGTATTGGCCAGTAAAATCGTACTAGAGGCGTTGTGTTTGGTATCAATGTAACTGTAAAATCGAGATATAAAATATGACGCTAATATCTTTCACCTGTGTGACCCAGGAGCAAACATATGAAAAACCCTACAATTATGGAACTTGGTGAACATCGGAGCACAGCCCACAAGCGACTGTAAAATAATGTCGCAGAGAAAGGGGGGCTTAGCTAAGGTATAATAGGAACTAGCTCCTTTCTGGGGGGTCAGTCAGTACTTGGAGGGCATCATGAAGGGTGATGCTGGTCGTTCTTCTACCATCTTGGAGTTCCCTCCACTCCCTAAGTAAACGCCACTTCTATGGCACAAGCTTAGTAAGTTTCATGTTTATACTTTTTATTTTTATGTAACTTTCTATACTGTATGTGTATTGTTCCCTTTTGTAAATTCTTGTATATTTTTTTAAACACTGCCTATTTTCGGATTAAATATAAAAATTTAAGAGTTTCTTTTACTCATGCTTCATATACGAATCCAATAAACCCGAAGGGCCTAATGCTATCTGAAACGGGTCCCCAGCTACCTGGCTGGTGGCAGCGTAATTATTATTGCATAGAATTATTGGAGTGCTATCATTAAGGGTACTGAGGATATATATATTCCATTAGCGGGAATCTGTGATATATACATTTACCCTTGCTGTGAGACCTCCAATATTTGGCATTATTAGCTCAGCAGCCTCATCTTATGCATTGCCCTGCAGTACCAAAAGTGGCCTGCAGACAAGGGAGGTGCTAGAGAGTAGTCGTGTTTGTGACAAATCAGTGAACAGCTGCGGATTTCTGAGTGACTTCCCCGCCTTTTCCTGACAAACACCATGTACTGTTGTATTTCACATGTGATATTAAATATATGATGTTGGTTTCCCTACAATTACAGAGAAATGCTGAGATTCCAAACAGTAAAAAACCCTCTAACCAGGTGACAGGGGCTGCCGGGAGCACAGAAATATAGCCACTTTCTTCCCAAACAGCGCCACATCTGTCTACAGGTTGTGTGTGGAATAGCAATACAATCCTTCTGAATTCAATGGAGCTGGGCTGCAGATGAGGCTCTGTTTTTGAGAGTAGACAGTGATGTCTTTAATCCTTAATAACCCCTTTTGATGATGAGGAGAGGATCATTAAACCCCAATCTTTCTATGGGTTTCACAGTTTATGAGCATTAGTCAAAAAAGTACAAATTTGAGAAAAATCCATTAATTACAAACCTTTCCAAAACGTCCCTTCCCAAGAACCTCGTGGTAGATGAAGCTCTCCACCATCGGGGTGTCTGGCAAAGAGGATGACGTGGCAGCTGACCTGGTGGAGCTTTCTCCTGGTGAGATAAAGAGCAGTAAACATGGAGTCATTAGGACAATTTCATATGAGCGAATAAAAGAATCATCTGAGTTTCATCCAGAGTATATATATTTATATATATACATATACACAATTGATAAAATTTCCTAAACCAAATACAGTTTCTTATGTTAATAATTGCAAAGTCTCTGGAAAAATCGGATGCAATGTGGATGATCTGTGTGGGGTCTGATTTTTTTTGTGCACCCATAGACTTGACGGTTCTGATGACGATATTTAGCTTTACATAACAACCATCTATCAGTGGAGGATCATTTCTCTTCCAGTTGTTCTCTCTTACTTTTGAAAACTCTGGGGCCCACCTGCATTTCTGGGGGCTGTTTAGGGCTTCACCCTCTCCAGCATTAACACATCTCCTTTTTCTATAAGGAGCCTCATCTCTGGTCCTCGATTCCTGAGTCCTAGACTTGTCTCTTCCTCTTCGGAGAGGCTGTAAGTTGGGGGTGTTACACTCCCTCTTAGTGTCCACTCTGGTGATGCGAGGGACATCACTATATCTAAATAAGAGACCATCCCTGTTGTTAGAACTGGTTGTCTCTTCTCTGTTGGAAGTATTTTTCCGCTTTTTTCCCACTCTAACTCTCATCTTGTGGTATTATCACAATCAGAAGTTCACTGAGCAAGAGAAAAAAAAAGTGCACCTTCACACGTCAGACGGTAAAGGTCCACAGAGGGAAAGAAGATGGCCGAGCGCACAAGTCACAGGTTATGTGATGTCACAGAGCAGCATGACATCACAGAGAACCTCATGGAACATGTGATATATTGTGACATCTGCAGCCGCCCAATGCAGGTGGTTCATGTCAGTCTTGCTCGGCTCCATTGATGAGTATTGCAGTGAGATTGTTGCACTTATATTTTAAATTGCGTCAAAGTTGCACCAAAATACAACAGAAGAGAAAAGAATCAGGTGGTAAATCATAGAACACAGTTTATTCTTCATCTACTCAACATAACCAAAGATGACCAGCAGAGTCCAGAGATGGATATATCCTATGATAACCTGTGCCCGGCTTCCTCCAATCATTACTTGTCATTTATAGTTGTGGTATACATTGTTGGCCCCACTGATTGTTCATATGTTCTCCGTGCCATTCTGGGTGGGCGGCATGGCTGAGCCACTGGCCGGCAGTGGATGTTCTCCCATTCTGCTATAGGAGGCAGCTTTCCTCTGCAGCATTAAATAAGTGCAGGGAGGATGAAGCTGACCGGATCCTGGGGCTCTGAAGCTACACGTATTGACTATCAGTCCGACCACCACTGATAGACTCCAGAGGTGGCCGGTAATCTCTGCAACATGCTGTAAGCTAAAACATTAAATGTCTCTCTGGTCTAGATGTCAGAGAGGATTTCTAAAAACAAATAAATTATAAAGTCCCTTGTTTTTATATAAGCACTTTGCAATTTTACCTATTTTTCATGTTCAGATAATCCCTAAAAGTAATCCCTGGGAATCCAGTGCACAATGTTGCAGAGTATGAACAATTTTTGGAACTACCCTTTTTTGCACATTGTCACATATGTAATATGTACGTCTTCATTCATTGTGTGGACAGACGCGTGCGCTAAGTGAATATGCTATCCCCCATTTCTTTGAGATGGCTGGATTGTCATTGGAAATAAGCACTTGTACCTTGTCCCCCCACACATCTTTGTAGATTGTAAGCTCTCACGAGCATGGTTGTCTTTTTTTACGACTCTAATTATTGTATTTTCTATAAGTTACTTGTTTGTATCTGATCCTCCTGAATTGTACAGCGCTGTTGAAATAAAGATTTTTTTATTATTGTTATGATTATTATGCTTTTTTTATCATTCACTTATATTTATTTATCTTTGTATTACCATACTTTATAATTGTAAAACTTCTAGGTTGTGACGTAGTGTGTGTTGCCTGCGTCTGGGGCAAGGTAATTATTGGCCCCCTAGAGCAGTAATAAGAAGACAAAAAATACGCTCTTGACTGCCCCCTTTAGGAATAACACAAGTCCCTTTAAAAAGTAATGACGCCCCCTGAGTGCCTATTGATAACATGCTAGGTGGGCTTGTGACGCCCTGGCAAAACCAGGTAGTCACAAATAGTTCACATCCTCCTTGTTACCATCACAACCCACACTTAAGGGTGCTTTACACGCTGCGACATCGGTAACGATATATCGTCGGGGTCACGTCGGTAGTGACGCACATCCGGGGCCGTTACTGACATCGCAGCGTGTGACACCAATGAGCGACGATCAATGAGCACAAAAACATGAAAAATCGTTGTTTGTTGACACATCGCTCATTTCGTTAATACCGGTGCTGCTGCAGGTACGACGTTGTTCGTCATTCCTGCGGCATCACACATCGCTATGTGTGACACCGCAGGAACGACGAACATCTCCTTACCTGCATCCACCGGAAATGAGGAAGGAAGGAGGTGGGCGGCATGTTCCGGCCGCTCATCTCCGCCCCTCCTCTGCAATTGGACGGCTGCCGTGTGACATTGCTGTGACGCTGCACGAACCTCCCCCTTAGAAAGGAGGCGGATCGCCGGCCACAGCGACATTGCAGGGCAGGTAAGTATGTGTGACAGGTGTTAGCAATGTTGTGCGCCACGGTTAACTGCTCATCAACCTGGGTGCGGGACCCAAATGCACCCTCCAAAGGCAGGCGGCCACTGGCAACTTGGTTTACTACTGGACTTGTGTGAAATTATTGAACTGAGAGTACACCATTGTCCCCCGGTCCAGTCTGGCGCGCCACCTCCAGCAGCCATCACTCGCATGTTCGTCTCCTCCGGGCCCCGGTACTACGCTTACCCTACCCGTGGAGAGGATCCCATCTTGCTGCCCCCTGCTCCATTAGCCCCGGGCGCCCCATCAACAGACAGCGGCGGTGCCAACATCCTTCACCGCAACCCTCTACGGCTCTACGGTAGGGACGGGCTGCACCTCAATGGGGAAGGTGCAGCTGTGCTGGGGGAGAAAATGGTCAGACGGATGGAGGAGCTTTTAAACTAGGATCGGGGGGGAGGGAGGGTAGTGGAGCAAATAAGGGGATAGATAGAGCAGATAGAGACAGGGAGACGGTAGGGGTCAATGAAGGATTAGGGGGGGATGGGACATACAAGGAACGTAGGGAGGCTAGGAGTAATAAAGGTGTTAATAGGATTAAATGTCTACTGGCAAATGCAAGAAGTCTTGCAAACAAAATGAATGAATTGGAGACTCTTATGTCAACCATGGATTATGATGTGGTGGGCATTACGGAAACCTGGCTGGATGAAAGCCATGACTGGGTGACAAACATACAGGGTTATAGTACATTTAGGAAGGACAGGAAAGGCCAAAAAGGTGGTGGGGTGTGTATATTTATTAAATCTAACCTAAAACCTGTGTTGTATGATGACATTGAGGGGAACAGCAACAATGTAGAGTCAGTATGGGTAAATGTACATGGGGATGGGAATAATGGAAAAATGCTAATTGGAGTTTGCTATAAGCCTCCTAACATACCTGAACAAATAGAGGGTGAAATGCTGGAACAAATTGAAAAGGCAGATAATAATAATAATCGGGTTCTTATTATGGGGGATTTCAACTATCCAGACATTCAGTGGGACATAGAATCTTCTGGTTCTGCTAAAAGCTGTAAGTTCTTATCTACCATTCAAGACCATTTCCTCTCTCAGATGGTAGGTGAACCGACCAGGGGAGATAATTTGCTAGATCTGGTCCTGTCAAATAGACCGGATACAATTTCAGATCTACAGGTCCGGGAGCACTTGGGCACCAGCGATCATAATATGGTAAGCTTCAACATAATATTCAATAGAACATTTCAAAGGGGGAATGCTAAAACCTGGAATTTTAGGAAAGCTGATTTCAACAAATTAAGGGAAGAGCTTAAATGTGTAGATTGGGACAAAGTCATGGTAACTGGGGATACCGAACATAAATGGGGTAAGTTTAAGGATTTACTACTAGAGTCCTGTAAAAAACGTATACCCTCTGGTAATAAAATGTCCAGGAATAAAAAGAAACCACTATGGATAAATAAGACTGTACAAAGTATAATAAAACAAAAACAAAGGGCATTTAAAATCTTAAAGGCTGAGAATACAGAAATAGCATTGCAGGAGTATAAAGATATCAATAGGAAATGTAAAAAAGAAATCAAACAAGCAAAATTAGCTACTGAAACAAAAATCGCCAATGACATTAAAATAAATCCCAAAATCTTTTATAAATACATTAATGCCAAAAGGAAAACAAAGGATAGTATTGGCCCCTTAAAATATAATAACAAGTTAGTTATAGAGGACAAACAAAAGACTGAGATATTAAATAGGCATTTCTCATCTGTATTCACCAAGGAACTGACTGTACCAGGGATCATTCAACAAGTGAAAAATCAAAGTCCACCACCCGATATAATTAATTTAACACAAGATGAAGTACGCCTACGTCTGAGTAAATTAAACATTGACAAATCCCCAGGGCCAGATGGCATTCATCCACGAATATTGAGGGAATTGAGCTCCGTAATCGACAGACCGCTGTATCTCATTTTTTTAGACTCACTTGTAACAGGGTTGGTGCCTCAGGATTGGAGGATTGCTGATGTGGTACCGATATTTAAGAAAGGTAAGAGGGTAGATCCAGGCAACTACCGTCCGGTAAGCCTGACATCAGTAGTATGCAAAGTTTTTGAGGGCATTTTAAGGGATGACATGCAAAAATATATTGCAGAAAATAATATGATAACTGACAAACAGCATGGATTCATGAAAGATAAGTCGTGTCTAACCAACCTGTTGGGGTTCTATGAGGGGGTAAGTTCAAACCTGGATATTGGTAATGCAGCTGATGTGATTTATTTGGACTTTGCAAAAGCATTTGATACTGTACCACATAATAGCCTTATACTAAAGCTCCAGAAGCAAGGACTAGGGGATACAATATGCAACTGGGTAAGGAATTGGCTAAAAGATAGGAAACAAAGAGTAGTCATAAATGGTACATTCTCTAAATGGGCTATAGTCAGCAGTGGGGTGCCGCAGGGATCTGTGCTTGGACCGATTCTTTTTACTCTCTTTATTAATGACCTTGTGGATGGGATTGATAGTACAGTGTCAGTCTTTGCCGATGACACCAAACTATGTAGGATATTAAAAACTGACCTGGATAGTACAATATTACAAAAAGATCTGGATAAGATGTCAGAATGGGGAGATACTTGGCAAATGAGATTTAATGTTGATAAATGTAAAGTAATGTACCTAGGACGGAGTAATCCTATAGCTGCGTATACATTAAATGGAAGTAAACTCGGGACTACAGAACAGGAGAAGGACTTGGGTATTCTCATTACAAATAAGCTGAGCAGCAGCACTCAATGTCAAGCAGCAGCTGCTAAAGCAAACAAAATTTTAGGGTGTATAAAAAGAGAGATTAGATCCCGTGATCCCAACGTATTGTTACCACTCTATAAATCACTTGTAAGGCCACATCTGGAATACGGGATCCAGTTTTGGGCTCCACATTTTAAAAAGGACATTCAGAAGTTAGAGTCAGTTTAAAGGTGGTCAACTAGACTATTACAAGGAATGGAAGGCCTCCCATATGATGACAGGTTGAAAAAGTTAGATATGTTTAGCTTAGAAAAAAGACGTCTCAGAGGAGATCTCATTTATATGTATAAATAGATGTGTGGTCAATATAAAGGACTGGCACATGACTTATTTCTTCCAAAGACAGTACTAAGGACCAGGGGGCACTCACTGCGGGTGGAAGAAAAGCGATTCCGAAACCTAAATAGGAAAGGGTTCTTTACAGTTAGAGCGGTCAGACTGTGGAATACACTACCACAAGAGGTAGTAATGGCAGATACTATAACAGCTTTTAAAAAAGGGCTGGATGATTTCCTCAGTACACAAAACATTGTTGGTTATAAATGACTTAGTGACTAAATGTAGAACTGGTGGAGGAAGGTTGAACTAGATGGACCTAGGTCTTTTTTCAACCTAAGTAACTATGTAACTATATGTAACTATGTAACCCACTGGTGGCGTCACAGACAACCTCCCTTGTAAATATCCCCTTTTCCGATGGTTGTGAGGATGGGCGGCCGTGCAAGCCCGGGTCCGGTCACCACTCGAGCCGCGGCAGCGAATCCAGATCCGAGCAGGCCCCCGAGAGAAGCGGCAGCGGCCCACGCCCGCAACAGGCTGACTAGTCTGGGGAATTAACGACTAGAGTTGAGCGATGTTCGATTTGAATGGTTCTCCAATTTCAAATTCGAGTGATTTTGGGCGGTGTTCGAGTCGTTCGACGAACTCGAACGATTTGCTTCAAGTTCGGCAGTTCGAGTTACATTCGATAACGGTTCGATCACCAAAAGAGTAGCTTTTCACAGTAAGGCTATGTGCGCATGTTGCGTATCCGCATGCATCCTGCATGCCCAGCACAATCCCTCTCTCTTTCCTACTCAATGATCACGGACGCGGCGCTGTACGGCTGTCAAAAAGCTCCGGCGGATTTTCCTCTTTTGAAAATGGCTGCTGCTTCATTATTCAATCTGGTATTCCCTGCTTTCCCCGCCAACTGGCACCCATGATTGGTTGCAGTCAGACACGCCCCCATGATAAGTGATGATAAGTGACAGCTGTCTCACTGCAACTAATCACTGCCGCCGGTGGGCGGGTCTATATCGTGCAGTAAAATAAATAAATAAATAAAAATAATTAAAAAAAAAACTGCGGTTCCCCCAATTTTGTTTACAGCCAGGATAAAGCCACACGGCTGGAGGCTGGTATTGTCAGGATGGGGAGCGCCACATTATGGGGAGCCCACCACCCTAACAATATCAGCAGGAAGCCACCCGGAATTGCCGCATCCATTAGATGCGACAGTCCTGGGACTCTACCCAGCTCATCCTGAATTGCCCTGGTGCGGTGGCAATCGGGGTAATAAGGGGTTAATTATGGCAGGCGTCTCCCTGAGACACCTTCCATGATTAACCTGTAAGTGAAAGTAAATAAACACACACAACGAAAAATCCTTTATTTGGAAAAAAAGACAAAAAAACACCCTCTTTCACCATTTTATTAAAATCCCCAAATACCCATCCAGGTCCGGCGTAATCCACAGAGGTCCCGCGATGCATCCAGCTCTGCTACATGAAGCTGACAGGAGCGCCGTAGAACATGAGCGCTCTGTGTCAGATCAACGGAGCAACTGACGTGAGCCGCACTGTCAGCGGGGACGTCACTGAGGTAATGCCTGCGTGTGTGCGAGGATGATGCGTGCGGTAGTGTAGTTGTGCAGCTGCTGTCTGCTCTCCTCCATACAGAAAGACAGCAGACAGCATCTGCAGAACTACAAGGCTCAGCATACTCCATCCAGGACTGAAAAAAGGACGGGAGCCAGCACTGCTTATGAATGGCATGCAACAATGAAGAAATAAAAAGTGTAATATTCACAAATTAATTCCTATTGTAACAATTCAATGACATTTTTTGCAATAATTTATAATATAGAGTTAGGGACCCCCCTATAGAGATTTGCAGTGACGGGGCAGGGGGGCTCAAATCATTGATCAATCATTTGCAAAAAATCTCATTAAATTTTTACAATAGGAATGAATTTGTGAATATTACACTTTTTATTTCTTCATTGTTGCATGCCATTCATAAGCAGTGCTGGCTCCCCTCCTTTTTCGTTTACTGGTCAGGTTGTCGACCGCCACCATGCCATGCACGCCCAGTGTGGTTTGCAAATTCCTTCTGTCGCCATCAAAATTCAGTTTGGTGCTTGTTCACATACAGCCACCGCCTCCTGCTCCACAGGCATCATTATTTAAACACCACCTGCCTGAACCTTATTCCGCCCTCATCCATGTTTGCTGGTCTGGCACTGTGAGGGCCAGTCCTGACATTGTGCTGGTGTGTGTGGTTTTGCCACACACACTGGCACCTGGGCTGCCTTTATTCGCGGTTGTCAGTCCTTGCAGCATGGGAGCGGTTCAGACATGTCACGGGTAAGTGGTGTTTTCATATGGTCCTGCTCATTATATGAGACCTTATGGTACAATAATAATTTATAATATAGCGTTAGGGACCCCCTATAGAGATTTGCCGTGACGGGGCAGGGGGCTCAAATCATTGATCAATCATTTGCAAAAAATCTCATTGAATTGTTACAGTAGGAATGAATTTGTAAATATTACACTTTTTATTTCTTCATTGTTGCATGCCATTCATAAGCAGTGCTGGCTCCCCTCCTTTTCCATCCAGGACTGTATGCAGGAGTTTTTTGACAACCAAAAAAATGACGTGGGCTTCGCCATATTTTTCTATGCTAGATAGGTACAAGCGGCAGGTACGGCTGCCCCCAACCCCCAGCTGCCTATTTGTACCCGGCTGGGAACTAAAAATATAGGGAAGTCCTGTTTTTAATTATTTTATGAAATAATTAAAAAAAAAAAACGACATGGGCTTCACCCCATTTTTGTTTCCAGCCAGGTACAACTAGGCAGCTGGGGAAAGGAATCCTCAGCACAGGTTGGCCCAAGCTTTCTGGGCCCTTCTGCTGTGAATTGTAGTCCGCCGCCACCCCAGAAAATGGCGCTTTCATAGAAGCTCCATCATCTGGCGCTGTATCCAACTCTTCCAGCTGCCCTGGTGACGGTGGCTCGCTGGGTAATAATGGGTTAATATTAGCTTTGCTTTACTAGCTAGTATTAAGCCGGAGATTGTTAATGTCAGGCAAGTTTGACCCGGCCATTAAGAATCTCCAATAAAGGATTAAAAAAAAGACACCACACAGAGAAAAAATACTTTAATAGAAATAAATACACAGACACACTTAGAGACTCCATGTTTATTACTCCCTCTCACCCCTCCACGATCCTTTTCATCTGTCTTCTTTCTCCTTCAACCCATGCAGCTCTGCTACATCAGACAGCGCTGCATGGGGGAAGACGCTGCTTCCTGTGCAGTCTAATCATTCAGTGAGTGAGCAGAGGCTGCGGGTTGTAAGCAGTGACGTCACCTCTGCCACCGTTGCTATAGTAACCGGCTGTGGCATCCAGTCCTTGCATGTGGGCTGACTCTGTAAAGAGCGCTGACATGCAGGAACGAGGAGCCAAGCATGTGCCCAAGCATCTCGCCGTTACACGCAGATGCTCAAACGAGCACCGTGTACCGGAGAGATGCACTGACAGGACCTAGCATGACGTCTAGCCATGTGACCAGTCTGTAGCGAATGAGATAATAAACACGTGACTGGTCACATGCTATGACGACGTCACGGAAGGTCCTATCATCAGTGCTGGTTACCGGGAGGGTGCAGCGATGATCGGAAGGAAAAGCGTCGGGGACAGAGTGCAGAACGCGTCGCGGGGACCTGTAAGTGTAATGGCAATGTTTATTAACTGTATATGTACATGTATAATGTGTTTGTATGTGTTTGTGTTTGCCTCCCATTGTTTTCAATGGGGTTCAAAGGTGTTCGTCGAATGTTTGCCGAACTAAGCTGCCGTTCGACGAACCGAACTCGAACACTAGGGGGGTGGCTCATCTCTACTAACGACCCATCGACTAATCATAGGCGTCATCAGCATATAATAAATGGAGTTAAATTCAAGGGTAAGAAAAAAGCTTTCCGTTATGGAATTCCTATGGTATATCGAGAGCAAAAGAACCATAGTGATGATTGTTACTTTTGTTCATGGGATGTGAAAGGGTATAATTCAAAATGGAAGCATTCCATTTCATAGCTCAATATTCACTCAGCAATTCATCCCATCCCCCATGGCACAGATATACCAGTACCCAAGGCCCCTACTACCTTGGAAGAGATAACTATGTCCGATGAAGGTGGAGTCATACCTGAACTAGATTAATCAATTTCTGACTTTGAAGATGATGCAAGACCAAAATTGTTTTCCCAGGAGGAGATGAATGATTTGGTAAGAAACTTAAATCTTCCAAAGATGTCGCTGAGTTATTCGGCTCAAGGCTCAAAAGCAAGAATTTATTGTTGCCAGGAGTGTCTTTTTCATGGTTCAGACATCGTGAAGGCGAGTTTGTTTCTTACTTTGCCCAGGAAGATAAGTTGGTTTATTGCATCGATGTCGAAGGTTTGATGGGTCAACTCAAAATCCAATATGATTCAGTGCAATGGCGGCTTTTTATTATTTATTTTTAAGTTCTTCAAAAAGAACTCTCAAAGCAGTTTTACTCCACAACGGCGGTTTTTATGCTTCCATCCCTGTAGGTCGTTTAATACACCTCAAGGAAACCTACGAGAACTTGGAATTGGTTCTTTGTAAACTTAAATATGAAGACCACGGTTGGCAAGTGTGCGGAGATTTGAAAGTCTTGTGCATGCTGCTCGGGCAACCAGCTGGGTATACCAAATACCCTTGTTTTCTGTGCCTATGGGACAGTCGAGACCGACAAAATCACTGGACCAAGATGAATTGGCAGCCGATGGTGCTCACAGTTGGTGAAAAAAATGTCCTCCGAGAAACTTTGGTTCCTCCCCATAAAGTTCTTCTACCACCTGTCCACATCAAATTGGGATTAATGAAGCAATTCGTAAAATCACTTCCAAAAGATGGATAATGCTTCAAATACTTGGTTGCCAAGTTTACAGGCCTTTCGGAGGCAAAATTGAAGGAAGGTGTGTTCGTCGGACCAGACATTAGAAGGCTTATAGCTGATCAAGAGTTTATCAATACCATGACGCATCCTCAAAAAGAAGGGTGGATTGCATTTAAAGAGGTCGTAGAGAAATTTTTAGGCAATAACAAAGACCCTAACTACAAACAAATCGTCAGACGAATACTGAAAGCATTTCAAGCTTTAGGTTGCCTGAAGAGTTTGAAAGTGCATTTTCTCCATTCCCACCTTGACAACTTTCCTGATAAATTGGGAGCTGTGAGTGAAGAGCAAGGTGAACGATTCCACCAGGACATTAAAGAGATGGAAAGAAGATACCAGGGAAGATGAAGCATTACAATGATGGCAGACTACTGTTGGATGCTTCAGAGAGACATTACAGATGCTACTAACAAGCGTAAATGTACCAAGAGAAGCCTCACAGGGAAGAAGAATCGATTTTAGTGTGTGTTAGTGAGCTCATTGCAGTTAAAAAAATGATTTTCATGAAACATTTGTAATAAAAAAATCATTTTAGGAGTCTATTTTCATTTATTTTGAGGTAATGTCTTTTTTAACATAGTTAATTAAATTGTCAGAAAACGTATTGTCCTATGACAAAATGGAGGTCATTTTCTGATTCAGCGCACTCAATAATATAAAGATCACGTGGAATAACCAAAACAGGTCTTGAAAAATTTTTTTTGCAGTCCTGTGTATTTTCTGCCAGGCTGGGGTGACCGGAATTAGATGTGAGGCATCACTATCTGTGTGTCTGTATTGTGACATCAGCGGCTCAAAGTCATTTAACCTTTTCAATAATACTCTTCTTGCTTTCATTCCCATTTTTGTGCCAGTTTTATAACTTTTATTTTTAATAAAAACTATTCTAACATAATATCTCAGAATTATAGTGCCCAGCAATATTACAGAATTCTAGAGCCCAACTGAAAGTAAATAAAGCCTCAATACAGATTCTACTTAATACTAGAGATGAGCGAACCGGTCGTGGTTCGACTCGAGTTCGGTTCGTCGAACGGAGGTCCCGTTCGAGTTCGGTTCGTCGAAGGTTCGACGAACCAAACTGGAACCTATAGGATATAATGGGAGGCAATCACAAACACATAAAAATGCATGATAAATGTACACAAACAGTTAATAAACATTGCCATAACACTTACCGGTCCCCGCGATCTCTCCTGCCCTCTGTCTCCTGCCGCTATTCCATCCGATGATCGCTGAATCCTCCCGGTGACCAGCACTGCCAGCAGTGATGCAGGACCTATCGTGACGTCAAAATAGCCATGTGACCAGTCACGTGGCTATTATCTCATTGGCTACAGACTGGTCACATGACTTTGACGCATCATGTAGGACCTGCGAGTGCATCTCTCCGGTACACGGTACACATTTGTGTATCGCCGTTTACCGGCGACATGCTCTAGCACACGGTCGACTCCCCGTTCCGTTAGGGACCGGCTGACACAGCCGGTCATTAACGGAGATCACCGTTGCCATAGCAACGCAGTTAGCGGTGACGTCACCGCTAACCGCGGCTCCAGGAGCACCGTTGCTATGGTAATGCATCTGTCAGCGTTACCGCTGTTACCGCTGACAGCCAGCAGCACTGATCTCTCACGGAGTGAAGGCTGCACGCTGCTTCCCGTGCAGCCTTCACGGAGTGAAGGCTGCACGGGAAGCAGCGTCTTCCCCCATGCAGCAGTGATGGAGCAGAGCTGCATTTGTTGAACGAGAAAGATAGAAGACCATGGATCGTTGAGGGCTGACAGGGGGTAATAAAGATGGAGTCTCTAATGTGTCTGTGTATTTATTTCTATTAAAGTATTTTTTCTCTGTGTGGTGTTTTTTTTAACCCTTTATTGGAGATTCTTAATGGCCGGGTCAAACGTGCCTGACATTAAGAATCTCTGGCTTAATACTGGCTAGTAAAACAAAGCCAGTATTAACTCATGATTACCCAACAAGCCACCCGGCTCCAGGGCTGTTTGAAGAGTTGGATACAGCGCCAGATGATGGCGCTTCTATGAGAGCGCCATTTTCTGGGGCGGCTGCGGACTGCAATTCGCAGCAGAGGCGCCCAGAAACCTCGGGCTAACCTGTGCTGCGGATTCCAATCCCCAGCTGCCTAGTTGTACCTGGCTGGACACAAAAATGGGGCGAAGCCCACGTCATTTGTTTTTTAATTATTTCATGAAATAAGTGAAATAATTAAAAAAATGGGCTTCCCTATATTTTTGGTTCCCAGCCTAACTAAGGGTTGGAGGCAGCCCGTGGCTGCCTGCTGTACCTGGCTAGCATACAAAAATATGGCAAAGCCCACGTCATTTTTTTGGTGGGCAAAAAACTTCTGCATACAGTCCTGGATGGATATACCAAGTAGTCTACAGACAATTGTTAGCGCTTGACCCCAATAACCATTAAATCTGCAGCTAGGTTTGTAGGCAAAAAATCCCCTTTAATTTGCCTGGAATCAGAAATGAATTTTAATTGAGATTTTTTAAAATAAAAAATCCCCAATAAACCAGCGCTGATAAGAGTTTTTTTTATTAATATTTTATATTTTTTATTGCTATCCTTGTTTTAGACACAAATTTATTCAAAACAATTCACACAATAGAACAAGGAAAAAGAAAGAAGAATAAACCACATATGGTAGAAATAAAAATAAAAGTAAAAATAAAGAATAAGTAATTGATAGTGCAGCAAACAGATACCAGGTGTCTGGTTGCAGTACCCCGGCCGGTAGTAGAGCAATTATTAAATCTAGTATAGTATATTAAGTGATGGTTCAAGGCATATGATATTTAATGCCAATTGAAACTATCACTGCAATATGATTTTTCAGATACCTGGAGAGTTTTTTTCAATCCATAAGCAAAAAGGTTTTTAATAGAGGCTTAAATTATAAGCAGCAATTTCAGCGTTCCAAGTGCCTTTAAATGAATTTGAAGAAACTGCACTTCAGGATTGTAGTGAGGATGAGGTGTCCCAGCTCATCAAGTGTTCCAATAGGAGTTTACCTCATCCTCACTACAATCCTGAAGTGCAGTTTCTTCAAATTCATTTAAAGGCACTTGGAACGCTGAAATTGCTGCCTGAACTTGACTGCAGGTAAACTCCTATTGGAACACTTGATGAGCTGGGGCACTTCATCCTCACTACAATCCTGAAGTGCAGTTTCTTCAAATTAAAGGCACTTGGAAAGCTGAAATTGCTGCTTATAATTTAAGCCTCTATTAAAAACCTTTTTGCTTATGGATTGAAAAAAACTCTCCAGGTATCTGAAAAATCATATTGCAGTGATAGTTTCAATTGGCATTAAATATCATATGCCTTGAAGCATCACTTAATATACTATACTAGATTTAATAATTGCTCTACTACCGGCCGGGATACTGCAACCAGACACCTGGTATCTGTTTGCTGCACTATCAATTACTTATTCTTTATTTTTACTTTTATTTTTATTTCTACTATATGTGGTTTATTCTTCTTTCTTTTTCCTTGTTCTATTGTTTGAATTGTTTTGAATAAATTTGTGTCTAAAACAAGGATAGCAATAAAAAGTATAAAATATTAATAAAATAACCTCTCATCAGTGCTGGTTTATTGGGGATTTTTTATTTAAAAAAATCTCAATTAAAATTCAATCCTGGATGGAGTATGCTGAACGGTAATAGAAAATGAGTGGGACTCAGCACCAATATGGATGAATAAAAATCTTCATGCTTTATTTGAGAAGTTTAAAAATAAAGAAAAAGGTCACAAATCATCCAAAATCGCCATGCGACTTGCCGTGCGGCTTGACGCGTTTCGGACACAAAGGGGGGAATTAAAAACAGTCCTTAATCATAAGCCGCTTATGATTAAGGACTGTTTTTAATTCCCCCCTTTGTGTCCGAAACGCGTCAAGCCGCACGGCAAGTCTCATGGCGATTTTGGATGATTTGTGACCTTTTTCTCTATTTTTAAACTTCTCAAATAAAGCATGAAGATTTTTATTCATCCATATTGGTGCTGAGTCCCACTCATTTTCTATTACCGTTTACTCTGAAGCCGGACCTGCCTGTCCGCAGGACTACGTGCATCAACCGCAGACTGGAGGACCTTACATGGGTGAGCTGAATACTTTTTTTCTCTACTTTCCATGGAGTATGCTGAGCCTTGTAGTTCTGCAGCTGCTGTCTGCTCTTCTCCATACAGACAGACAGCAGCTGCAGAACTACAAGGCTCAGCATACTCCATCCAGGACTGTATGCAGAAGTTTTTTGCCCCCTGAAAAAATTATGTGGGCTTCGCCATATTTTTGTATGCTAGCCAGGTACAGCAGGCAGGTACGGCTGCCCCCAACCCCCAGTTGCCTATTTGTACCCGGCTGGGAACCAAAAATAAAGGGAAGCCCTTTTTTTATTATTTCATGAATTTCATGAAATAATTAGAAAACAAATGACGTAGGCTTTGCCCCATTTTTGTGTCCAGCCAGGTACAACTAGGCAGCTGGGGATTGGAATCTGCAGCACAGGTTGGCCTGAGCTTTCTGGGCCCCACTGCTGCGAATTGCAGTCTGCAGCCGCCTCAGAAAATGGCACTTTCATAGAAGCGCCATCTTCTGGCGCTGTATGCAACTCTTCCAGCACCTGCCTGCTATACCTGGCTAGCATACAAAAATATGGCGAAGCTCACATCCTTTTTTTGTAGTTTTTTGGCAAAAAAAATAAAAAATGCTTCCCTGGATTTTACATTGCCAGTGAAGGTAACACCAAGCAGTGGGGGTTAGCAGCCAGTAGCTGCTTGGATTACCCTTAGCTAGCAATACAAAAAATGCAGCGGGAGCCCATATATATTTTTTTTAATTATTTATTTAAATAACTAAAAACAAAATGGGATTCCCTGTATTTTGATTGCTGGACATCACAGTGCTGTAAAAATAAATCTTTAAAAAAAATGACGTAGCGCTCTGCGGTATTTTTGATTCTCAGCGCAGATAAAGCAGAGAGCTATGGGTTGCCACCCCCATCTGCCTGCCGTTACCTTGCTTGGCAATCAAAATACAGGGAAGCCCATTAATTTTTTCTATTTAAAAAATAGTTAAAAAAAATGAAGTTGGGTCCCCCCATTTTTGATAGCCAGCTAGGGTAAAGCAGACAGCTGTAGCCTGAAAACCACAGCTGGCAGCTTTACCGTGGTTGGGGATCCAATGTGGAGGTCCCCCTAGGCCAGGGGTCTCAAACTCAGCTGGGTGTATGGGCCGCATATAGAAAAAAAAAAATGAGGGGGGCCGCATTATTTGCAGGACAAAGTGAACATTTTTAATGAATCCATGTTTTTTTTCTATACATCTTGGATCACTTTTGTAAACATTTTTCGCTTGTTTATTATAACAAACGTGTACTTTTTTTGTTAAGTTTATATACAGAAAAGCATTTTTAATGTGAATAAAAAAAGTCATGCTTTAGGATTTTTTTTTTTTTTTACATTTTATCACCTTCTTGTAATTGTTTTACAATTAGCAACATCATATAGTAATCTTAGCCAAAATCTTGTAGTAATGTGCCCATCCGTGTGCCCTGTAGTAAGGTGCTCATCCTTGTGGTATTGTGCCCAGTAGTATAGTGCCCATCCTTGTGCCATGTAGTATTGTGCCCAGTAATATTGTTCCAATCCTTGTAGTATTGTGCTCATCCTTGTAGTATTGTGCTCTGTAGTATTCTGCCAATTACCGTAGTATTGTGGCCATCCCTGTAGTATTGTGCCCATCCCTGTAGTATTGTGCCCATCCCTGTAGTATTGTGCCCATCCCTGTAGTATTCAGCCCATCCCTGTAGTATTCAGCCCATCCCTGTAGTATTCAGCCCATCCCTGTAGTATTCAGCCCATCCCTGTAGTATTCAGCCCATCCCTGTAGTATTCAGCCCATCCCTGTAGTATTCAGCCCATCCCTGTAGTATTCTGCCCATCCCTGTAGTATTCAGCCCATCCCTGTAGTATTCTGCCCATCCCTGTAGTATTCTGCCCATCCCTGTAGTATTCTGCCCATCCCTGTAGTATTCTGCCCATCCCTGTAGTATTCTACCCATCCCTGTAGTATTCTACCCATCCCTGTAGTATTCTACCCATCCCTGTAGTATTGTGGCCATCCCTGTAGTATTGTGGCCATCCCTGTAGTATTGTGGCCATCCCTGTAGTATTGTGGCCATCCCTGTAGTATTGTGGCCATCCCTGTAGTATTGTGGCCATCCCTGTAGTATTCAGCCCATCCCTGTAGTATTCAGCCCATCCCTGTAGTATTCAGCCCATCCCTGTAGTATTGTGGCCATCCCTGTAGTATTCAGCCCATCCCTGTAGTATTCAGCCCATCCCTGTAGTATTCTGCCCATCCCTGTAGTATTCTGCCCATCCCTGTAGTATTCTGCCCATCCCTGTAGTATTCTGCCCATCCCTGTAGTATTCTGCCCATCCCTGTAGTATTCTACCCATCCCTGTAGTATTGTGGCCATCCCTGTAGTATTCTGCCCATCCCTGTAGTAGTGTGGCCATCCCTGTAGTAGTGTGGCCATCCCTGTAGTAGTGTGGCCATCCCTGTAGTATTCTGCCCATCCCTGTAGTATTCAGCCCATCCCTGTAGTATTGTGGCCATCCCTGTAGTATTCAGCCCATCCCTGTAGTATTGTGGCCATCCCTGTAGTATTCTGCCCATCCCTGTAGTATTCTGCCCATCCCTGTAGTATTCTGCCCATCCCTGTAGTATTCTGCCCATCCCTGTAGTATTCTGCCCATCCCTGTAGTATTGTGGCCAACCCTGTAGTATTGTGGCCAACCCTGTAGTATTCTGCCCATCCCTGTAGTATTCTGCCCATCCCTGTAGTATTCTACCCATCCCTGTAGTATTCTGCCCATCCCTGTAGTATTCTGCCCATCCCTGTAGTATTGTGGCCATCCCTGTAGTATTGTGGCCATCCCTGTAGTACTGTGGCCATCCCTGTAGTACTGTGGCCATCCCTGTAGTATTCTGCCCATCCCTGTAGTATTGTGCCCATCCCTGTAGTATTCTGCCCATCCCTGTAGTATTCTGCCCATCCCTGTAGTATTCAGCCCATCCCTGTAGTATTCAGCCCATCCCTGTAGTATTCTGCCCATCCCTGTAGTATTCTGCCCATCCCTGTAGTATTCTACCCATCCCTGTAGTATTCTACCCATCCCTGTAGTATTCTGCCCATCCCTGTAGTATTCTGCCCATCCCTGTAGTATTGTGGCCATCCCTGTAGTATTGTGGCCATCCCTGTAGTATTGTGGCCATCCCTGTAGTACTGTGGCCATCCCTGTAGTATTCTGCCCATCCCTGTAGTATTGTGCCCATCCCTGTAGTATTCTGCCCATCCCTGTAGTATTCTGCCCATCCCTGTAGTATTCAGCCCATCCCTGTAGTATTCAGCCCATCCCTGTAGTATTGTGGCCATCCCTGTAGTATTCTGCCCATCCCTGTAGTATTCTGCCCATCCCTGTAGTATTGTGGCCATCCCTGTAGTATTGTGGCCAGCCCTGTAGTATTGTGGCCAGCCCTGTAGTATTGTGGCCAGCCCTGTAGTATTGTGGCCAGCCCTGTAGTATTGTGGCCAGCCCTGTAGTATTCTACCCGTCCCTGTAGTATTGTGGCCAGCCCTGTAGTATTGTGGCCAGCCCTGTAGTATTGTGGCCAGCCCTGTAGTATTGTGGCCAGCCCTGTAGTATTCTGCCCGTCCCTGTAGTATTGTGGCCAGCCCTGTAGTATTGTGGCCAGCGCTGTAGTATTGTGGCCAGCCCTGTAGTATTGTGGCCAGCCCTGTAGTATTGTGGCCAGCCCTGTAGTATTGTGGCCAGCCCTGTAGTATTGTGGCCAGCCCTGTAGTATTGTGGCCAGCCCTGTAGTATTGTGGCCAGCCCTGTAGTATTGTGGCCAGCCCTGTAGTATTCTGCCCACCCTTGTAGTATTCTGCCCATCCTTTAGTAATACGCAAACAAAAAAAAAAAATTTCCTCACCTTTCCTTCGTTCCCTGTGTGCCCACGATCAGTACTTGCAGAGTTTTGGATGCAGCATGCTTTAGCTGCGTCCAAAACCCTGCTATGTATGGTAAAAGCACAGTGGGCATGGGATTTCTAAAAATCCCATGCCCACTGTGCGTGTACGGCCCGCAGTGAAAACGGAACTGCGGTGTGGCTTCCAGAGGCCGCAGCATGTGAATTTATGCTGCGGCGTCTGTAGCGTCCTCCCTAGGCAGAGCACAGCGAAAAGACCGCAGCGGCCCGAACCCCTGATCGCAGGCACGGGCAGCTGCGGTCTCCTAAGGAGCAGACTTGCGGCCCCGCCGATCAGGACGCGCTGTGTCCAGCACGCAGCGGGTCCTGATCTTCAGCACGTACCTTACCTGCTTGTCGCGGCCCGTGATGATCGCGGCTCTGTGCTGAGGGTCGGCGCCGGCAGGAACTTCACTGCATTTGAATCCATTTGCGGTGCAGCGCAGAGGAGCTGTGTCTGGACCAATGGCTGCTGCCTGCCAATCAGATGCAAGGAAGTGACGTCGCTGTATGACGTCACCTCCTTGCATCTGATTGGCAGGCAGCAGCAGCAACTGGGATAGAACTGACAGCTCCTTGCGCGGCACCGCAGATGGATTCAAATGCAAGTTCCTGCCGGCGCCGACCCTCAGCATAGAGCAGCGATTTGTCACGGGGTCTGCGGGCCGCAACAAGCAGCCTCAGGGGCCGCATGCGGCCCGCGGGCCGCGTGTTTGAGACCCCTGCCCTAGGCTATTTTTTTATAACTATTTTATAAATATTAATAATTACACAAAAAAAGTAGGGTCCCCCCCAAATTGGATCACCAGCCAAGGTAAAGCGGACAGCTGTGGTCTGGTATTCTCATGGTGGGAAGGTCCATAGTTATTGGGCCTTCACAGCCTAAAAATAGCAGGCCGCAGGCACCCCAGACGTGGCGCATCCACTAGATGTGCCAATCCTGGCGCTTCACCCCAGCTCATCCCGTGCCCTGGTGCAGTGGCAAACGGGGTAATAAATCGGGTTGATACTAGCTGTAAGGTCACCTGACATCAAGCCCAGCAGTTTGTGATGTCATGGCGTCTATTAGATACCCAACATCATAAACTGTAAGTACTAACAAAAAAAAAAATCAACAAAAGAAATTTATTTGAAAAAACAGTCCCCAAAACATTTCCTCTTTCACCAATTTCTTGTAAGAAAAAAAATAAAGGAGTCCCACGACGACTCTGGGCCGTCTAGAATATGGGGGGGAGACACTCAGGGAACGTATCCCCCATTTTCTAGGAGTGCAGACCCTTCATGGGAGGAGTGTGGGTGCAATGAATCTCCACTCACTCTCCCCGGGTCCACAGCAGCAGAGTCCATGTCGTAATAGTTGCTACCAAAGCTGTAATGCCCTGCTCATGAGGTAAGGGCATGCCTAATCAGGAGAACTATTCTACATTTCCAAATATTGGTATTTGCTGATATTATTGCTATTCCACCTACTATATATTGGGGATAGGATCTTGGAGATGGAATAATTCTTTAAGCCCAGTTATCCAGCTGAATGAATACTTAACAACAGAGCTCGCTATTTAGATGTGTTTTCTTGTGGCATATAACGGACTCTCATGTTTGGTAGTCGTTCAGCAGGGAAACTATAAAAGCAAATCCCTCCATTTGGAAATGTAGTATATAGCTCTCCTGATCAATTATGTTCCTTACCTCATGAGCAGGGCATTGCAGTAAAAATAATAATTTATTCATTATATAGCGTTATTAATTCCATAGCGCTGTATGTCTTTGGAGTGTGGGAGGAAACCGGGGTACCTGGAGGAAACCCACGCAAACACGGGGAGAACATACAAACTCCTTGCAGATGGTGTCCTTGGTGAGAATTGAACCCAGGACCTCAGCGCTGCAAGACTGCAGTGCTAACCACTGAGCCACCGTGCCGCCCGTTTAGCTTACAGATGCATAACCACCACTCACTGTGTCTGAACACAGGAAGCTCAGCTGACAGCCGCTCTGTGCATGCGGTAGCGTCTATTGTGAAGGAGAGGGCTGTGGGGGGATCAACGCTGCACAGGTACCGTGGGACACCGGGGAACACCGGTGGGGTTATAGGGGGTGACCTGGCAGGGCCTGGGGAGGAGTTTTCTGTCGCATGTGTCATGGCACATGCGACAGAAATCAGAGGAGTAGGGTGAATGTGGCAGGCGCGCTGCTGTGCGCGCGGCCATCTTGGATTTCTGGGAGGGCATCAGGGGGGGCACTTTGGCGACACCGGGGGACCGGAGGGGACCGGGGAGGAGATTTATCATGTTTGTTCATGCCAGATGGGAGATAAATAATTTTTTACCGGCGCTGTCATTTACTGTAACGTGATCATCGGTGTACGGTGTATACCTGTGATCACGTGAGCGGGGACCGGAAAAACCGTCCTGAATCATGATCTCCAGAGTCTCAGCTAGCCCTGAAACCCCGGAGATTTTCTGACGCTGGGTGGCGTTATTCACTTATTTCTGCCTGCTGTTTATAAACGGCAGATCAGAATAAGGCTACATTAACACGACCGATCCATTTTTGCGGTCTGCAAAAAACAGTCCGTTTTTTTTCACGGGTGCATCCGTGTGGCATCAGTTTCCGTTCCGTAGACGGTCCGTATGTCATCTGTTTGTCATCCGTGTGCCTTCCATTTTTTTTGTGTACTGCAAAAAAACTGAAGGAGGGTAAATGCATAAATTTACCCAGGATCCATAGCTTCATCCTACATGAGGCGGTCACATGTTCACTCCAGTGCCATTTTCTACTGCTTTTCACAGCGTAGAGCGCTCTGGTGATTTTCTTGTGCTTGTGCACTTCATATCAGTCTTTTCTGTCATTATAAAGGCAGAAAGACACATAATGTCCCACTCTCCTGCATTTTGTAATTTTGCACCCTTTGGTGCCTTTCATGTGGCACTAAGGGGTGCTTAGCTTTGTATTTAGCCAAAAAAATGAAAAAAAAAATGACGTAGGGTTCCCCCTATTTTTGTAGCCAGCTAGGGTAAAGCAGACGGCTGCAGCCTGCAGACCACAGCTGGCAACCTCACCTTGGCTGGTAATCCAAAACTGAGGGCACCCCACGCTGTTATTTTAAATTAAATAAATAATTTAAAAAAAAAACCACGTAGGGGTCCCCCCAAAATTGAATCACCAGCCAAGGTAAAGCAGACAGCTGGGGTCTGATATTCTCAGATTAGGGAGGTCCATGGTTATTGGACTCTCCCCAGCCTAAAAATAGCAGGCCGCAGCCGCCCCAGAAGTGGCGCATCCATTAGATGTGCCAATCCTGGTGCTTCTCCCCAGCTCATCCCGCGCCCTGGTGCAGTGGCAAATGGGGTAATATATGGGGTTAATACCAGATGTGTAATGTCACCTGGCATCAAGCCCTGGGGTTGGTGAGGTCAGGCGTCTATCAGATACCCGACATCACCAACCCAGTCAGTAATAAAAAAAAATAGACGACAAACACATTTTTATTTGAAAAAATACTCCCCAATACATTCCCTCTTTAACCAATTTATTAGAAAGAAAACCAAATCCAGGTCTGGTGTAATCCAAGGGGTTGCCATGACGATCCACACTGTCCCAGTCAATGAAGAGCAGGATGTTCCCCATTGGCTGGGAGAGCAGTGCAGTGACCTGAGCTAACATCAATGGGTCAGCCCAGGTCACTGCAGGGCATGACAAGTGCTGCTGTCAGCGAGGTACATTACCTGCGCTGATCTCCTGCACTGCCGACAGCACCTGTCACTGAGTTCAATGACCGCCGCCTTCACAGCCAAGTATCGCGAGAGGCCCGTGACGTCACCGCTAGTCAGTCTCGGGTCGAAAGCGAGAGAAGGTGATGTGACAAGTGGCGGCCATGGAGGACAGTGACAGCGCTGAGGTCGGGACTTCATCACCGCAGGTAAGCCGAGCGGGACCATGTGTGCAGAGTACCAGGAGGACGTCAGTGTTGTGGACTGCATGGCTGGGGACGTGTGTGTGTGTGTGTGTGTGTGTATGTATGTGTACATGTCGCAAGCAGGAGGGGGCGGAGCGAGCTGAGCGGGGAAGTGTGGGCTTCCTGCATGTAACTAGGATAAACATCGGGTTACTAACCAAAGCGCTTTGCTTGGATTCCCGATGTTTATCTTCGTTACCAGCTTCTGGCAGGCTGCCAGCGATGGCTCCTGCACACTGTAGCTGTAAAAAAACCCTGCTTTTTGCTGCTAGAACCGTTCTCGAACGTATCTAGAACTATCGAGCTTTAGCAAAAAGCTCGCGTTCTAGTTCTATCTAGAACAGCCCCCAAAATCACTCGAGCCGCAAACTGGAGAACCGCGAACCGCGCTCAACTCTACTTAATACTTCAATAACTTAAGGCTCAATGCACATGATCACAAGTCCCCGGCACTTCCAGTCATGCGCACTATGAAGCCGGGTATATGCGTCCAGGCTTTAGAGAGGTCTAGTGGACATGACTGAAAGTACCGAGGGCGCTGACAATGGACACAGGTACGCCCATCACCACTGATGATGCTGGACATTGAATCTTGTATTAGCACGCCCTTGTGGGTGGACTAGTCAGGGGAAATAATTCCTTTGCGACTAGTCCCTGTGCTCACTAGCATATCATAAAGGATCCTTAGAAATACTTTTCATAAAGATCTCTTTATGTATAATAGTTTATGCCAGGACTTTTAGGCAGGGATTATGTGACGCCCTGGCGAAAACCAGGTAGTCACACAGTTTAGGCCCTGCATAACACCGCTCCCACACAGGATTAAACCAGCCGACAAAATCCTAGTCACCCCCTCAGGGAAGGACAGACACACCCATGGGCTTGATCAGGCGGAAAGGAAACGCCCACCTAGGGGTCTGGAAGGAGGCTGTGGACAAAAAAGCGCAAATAGGGTCTTACCCCGATATATGTGGGGTGGGGAAGGGGGAGTAAACTCACTCACCTGATGTAGTTGTGACAGTCACAACTACTATAAGTGCATGTAAAACAAGATCCACGGCTGCAGCCACCCAGTGGCAGACATCAGAGAGCAATAGAGAAGGGTGTTCAATTGCCGCGCCAACAGATCACTCATTCAGATGATGAAGACCAATGTCACTTTATTTTCATACAGGTCTACGCGTTTCTGGAGCACCTGCTCCCTTCCTCAGGACCATCAGGTTAAAAATGGATTTGATGTTATTTTTAACCTGATGGTCCTGAGGAAGGGAGCAGGTGCTCCAGAAACGCGTAGACCTGTATGAAAATAAAGTGACATTGGTCTTCATCATCTGAATGAGTGATCTGTTGGCGCGGCAATTGAACACCCTTCTCTATTGCTCTCTGACACCTAGGGGTCTGGAGAGCCCAGGGCGGAAAAACAAGTCAGATAAGCTTAGAGAGGAGCTCAAGTGGGAGTGAAGTTTTGAAGTTTGGGAGAGTGGAAGTCAGGAGGTGAAGCTGACGGGTGTCAGGGTCGGAGCCCTGACACATTGGCTAGGTGGCAGACAGTGGTCACTGCCTGCAAGAGACGGGAAGATTGTTTGGCAGATCCGAGGTGGACTGGGGCAGGGTTGTAGTCCGCCGGTACCAACACTGGAGACCCGACCTGGAAATCATGCACACAAGGGCGTACTCGGACCCTGAAGCCAGGACTGGCACCGATGGCCTAGCTAATTAACCGATTTGGGGGCAGGATTCTAGGTCCTGTCCCAACTTAAGTTTCAAAAAGTAGACAACCACCCACAGAGAGGGATAGGGCATCCACCAGGACTTGGTAGATCCCACGGGTCAGCATCTGACGGGCACGGCTCCCAACCAACAGACCGGGAGCGGACTCCTGTATTACACACCGGGAAGTCTAACACAATAGACACAAAAGTGCAGAGAAAAGGGGCAGTGACCACCGTCCCGGGTGTGGGACCAGATACACCCGTCTGTGGCAACTGGCCACCATCACCTTGGTTTACCAAAGGACTTGTGTGCTTTATTCCACTGTGAATAATATCCCCGCTCTGACAGGGTGCACCGGCCCCCTGCCGCTATCACCCCCCTGTACAGAGACACTGGGCCCCGGGGCATCCATCCCTGCCCACGGAGGGGTTAACATCCAGCTGCCAGCCCATCACCCCCGAGAGTCCCACAACAGCAGCGGTGGTGCTACATCTCACCACACACCGTGGGTGGCGTCACAGACAGTTTACTACAAATCCCTTACAAATATGTCCCCCTTTTAGTTCAGGTAAAATATATTGAATTGTCTGTGCGACCGCCGGTTCCAGTAGAATCCCTCGAGCCATACCGCAGATCCGGATTCGAGCAGCACGGCTGCTGGCGTGGGGGCAGCACACCTCAATTTCTGGCGTCACAAACAGGATACTTACCCATTCACTTACCTGGTGAAAGTGCGCCTTGTTTTGGACTGTCAGTGGTGCTCCGCTGCAAAATTTTTGAAAATTGCCATTTTAGCCACCATTTTTAGGCGCGAAAATAACAACCGAGCGTCTTCTTCCCCGAGGTAGGGCGCGAACTTGAAGACCCGCTCCCTGGGAACACGGCTGGAAGGAGGACCCTGAGGCCGAAAACGAGACAAGCAAGCCGAGTCTAGAGACTGCTCCCAAAAAGCCAGGGGGGCGGGCGAGGATTGCGGCATGTGATCCAAGGAGATAAGAGGCAGGGACACAAGGACTCTGACATCTTTCATTCCTGGACGCCACCCCGAGAGGATGTCTGACCGGTCCGGTGACCTAAAAATGGAAGAACCTACCCCCGGGACTGCTGACTGGGTGGAAGCCCATACAGAACGGATGTGCCGCAGGATCCAAGCCCAGGCCAACTTTCTGCTCAAGAGATGGACGGCCGAGATGAGGGATCTGGCTGCAGCCATGCGGGCCCGCGAAGTAGAGATGGCCTCGGAGGTGCGGGTAAGCGACCCACGCCCCTATGTCCCACCGGGACCGGCCCAACAGGCTGAGGAGCTTGGTCTGCCCCCGTTCGCCATATCGCCTCCCTCACCGCCCGTACCTGTAGCTGGCGCCCCGCTCAATCCGCTGCCCCAAGCCACTGCAGCGGTACCTGTTGCATCTGCTTGCGAGGACCCGGCCCCGGAGCCCTCCACTGCAAATGAGGCCGGTCAGAGCTGGCATGGAGGGTATCCGGCTGGGCCCAACCCCCAAGCAGGAGGAAGCGGAGCACGGAACCAGTGCCCCATACTGGGAGCGGCAACGGCAGCAGCTGAAGACCGAAATCGCGGCCCAGGAGAAGAGGAAGGCGGAAGTACTGGCATGCACCTACTGGGAGAAGGACAACCTCCGGTAGGCAACTTTCTGGGTGCAGGGCCCGACGTATCAAGGACAGGTCCGGCATTTTAACCCCCAGAAGGGATGGGGTTTTATTTACGAGCTGGGCCTTGAGGCAAAGATCTTTGTGTCCATGAGAGACGTGGCCCCTCATCTGCCTACGGGCCACCCGGATCGAGACCTGGAGCCCGGAGAGCTGGTCTCTTATACCCAGCACTGCAGAGATAGGGGGTGGTTCGCCCTCGAAGTAAGGAGGTGGGCGGCCGCTGGTGAGCAGTTGTGCTTCCGCCATCTCCAAAAGAAAATGATTAAGGTAGCGGTTCCCGGCTACCCCAGTTAAAGCCCGTTGGTTTCCTTCAGTTTTACATGGACCATGACTTTGGACTGGAAAGCCAACCCAAAAACTATTGGGTTTTGTAAATACACCTTGACCAACCTTCTTGTCCCGCAGCAGTCTCCGGAGAGGCAGGTTGGAGGAAGGGCCTGCAACAGAGTAGGCCGAGGCCCCGTCACCATCAAAACCGGCGACTACCCTCCAGGCCAGGGGTCCCTGGACCCCTGGACTTGGGGCACTTGAGATAGACTGCAAGGTAAGAAACTTTTTACCCGGCCCGTGTGGGCGTCACCCAGACCTGTTCCTGGACTTGGGATGCCAACTAGTTTTTAGAGGTGGCACCAGGATCAGGTTTGTTTGGGTGGGCGCAGCAATAAGGTGGTCCGGTCTGTCCCGTTATGTTTATATGTGCAACATTCAAGATCTGTGCCTCCCGTAAGGGAAGAAAGTATCTCGATGTATGTATGTTATTATAATAGTACCCTGTTTTTATCTTTTTCCAGTTTCGATTAAAAATAAATGGTGGTGGACGGACAACCCGCGGACGGTCTGTATTAAACCAGGGGGGAGTGTGACGCCCTGGCGAAAACCAGGTAGTCACACAGTTTATGCCCCCGCATAACACCGCTCCCACACAAGGTTAAACCAGCCGACAAAATTCTAGTCACCCCCTCAGGGAAGGACAGACACACCAGTGGGCGGGACCAGGTGGAAAGGAAACGCCCACTTAGGGGTCTGGAGAGCCCGGGGCGGGAAAACAAGACAGATAAGCTTAGAGACTAGCTCAGTGTGGAGCTCAAGTGGAAGTGACGTTTTGAAGTTTGAGGAGAGTGGAAGTCAGGAAGTGAAGCTGACGGGTGTTAGGGTCGGAGCCCTGACACATTGGCTAGGTGGCAGACAGTAGTTACCGCCAGCAGGAAACGGGAAGACGACTCGGCAGATCTGAGGTAGACCAGGGCAGGGTTGTAGCCCGCCGGTACCGACACCGGAGACCCGACCCGGAAACCGTGCACACAAGGGGCTACTCGGACCCTGAAGCCACGACCGGCACTGACGGCCTAGCTAATTAACCTATTGAGGGCATGATTCAAGGTCCTGTCCCAACTTAAGTTTCAAAAAGTAGACAACCACCCACAGAGAGGGACAGGGCATCCGCCAGGGCCCGGTAGATGCCATGGGTGAGCATCTGACGGGCACGGCTCCCAACCAACAGACCGGGAGCGAACTCCTGCGTTACACACCGTGAAGTCTAATACAGAAGGCACAAAAGTACAGAGGAAAGGGGCAGTGACCACCGTCCCGGGTGTGGGACCAGATACACCCGTCTGCGGCAACTGGCCACCATCACCTTGGTTTACCAAAGTGCTTTATTCCACTGTGAGTAACATCCCTGGTCTGACCGGGTGCGCCGGCCCCCTGCCGCTATTACCCCCCTGCACAGAGACACTGGGCCCCGGGGCATCCATCCCTGCCCACGGAGGGGTTAACATCCAGCTGCCAGCCCATCACCCCCGGGAGTCCCACAACAGCAGCGATGGTGCTACATCTCACCACACACCGTGGGTGGCGTCACAGACAGTTTACTACAAATCTCGTCCAAATACGACCCCCTTTTCGTTGAAATGTTCGCGCAACCCCCGGGTCTGGTAGAATCCCTTGAGCCATATTGCAGATCCGGATCCGAGCAGCACGACTGCTGGCGTGGGGGCAGCATACCTCAATTTTTGGCGTCATGAACAGGATACTTACCCATTCACTTACCTGGTGAAAGTGCGCCTTGTTTTGGACTGTCTGAGCAGCACAGCTGCTGGCGTGGGGGCGGCACAATTACATAAATGCACCTAGAACTGCTCGTGGTTCTGGATGCATATGGGACCTGACAAGTTCACTTTAAGTATTTGGTGCTGCAACTATTTCTGCATCTCTTGGCAGGAAAAATGAAGCATGAAAACACAGTTTTTTGCAGCACTTTTTCTGCCCGTTTTTGGTGCAGTTTCTCCCTTTCATTTGTGAAATTTGCTGCAAGAACTGACATGCTGCAGAATTAAATCTTCGAGCAAAAAATATTTAACGTGTGCAGGAGACTTCAGGATTCTCATTGACTTTGCTGGCAACCGGAGTTCATGCAGGTTTCGCGACAAATTTGGAATGAAAAACGCTTCTAATAATGTAACATGTGCACACAGTATAATATAAAGATGAGTCTCAAAACCTCAAACCTCAAATCAATTGATTCCTTTAACTAATGGAAATAGCTACATTACAATTCAAAAGTTTAGGGTCACTTAGATATTTCCTTATTTTTGAAAAAAAAGCACTTTTTTTATTTTTCAATGAAGCTAACATTAAATTAAACAGAAATACACTCTATCCATTGTTATGTGGTAAATGACTATTCTAGCTGCAAACGTCTGGTTTTGAATGCAATATCTACATAGGTGTATAGAGGCCCATTTCCAACAACCACCACTCCAGTGTTCTAATAGTACATTGTGTTTGCTAACTGTGTTAGAAGGCTAATGGATGTTTAGAAATCCCTTGAAAACCCTTGTGCAAGTATGTTAGCATAGCTGAAAACAGTTTTGCTGATTAGAGAAGCTATAAAACTGACCTTCCTTTGAGCTAGTTGAGAATCTGGAGCATTACATTTGTTGGTTCCATTAAACTCTCAAAATGGCCAGAAAAAGAGAACTTTCATGTGAAACTCTACAGTATATTCTTGTTCTTAGAAATCAAGGATATTCTATGAGAGAAATTTCCAAGAAACTGAAGATTTCCTACAAAGGTATGTACTACTCCCTTCAGAAGAGAGCACAAACAGATTCTAACCAGAGTAGAAAGAGAAGTGGGAGGCCACGCTGTACAACTGAGCAACAAAACAAGTACATTAGAGTCTCTAGTTTGAGAAATCGACATCTCACAGTTCCTCAACTGGCAGCTTCATTAAATAGTACCCACAAAGCCCCAGTGTCAACGTCTACAGTGAAAAGGCGACTCCGGGATGCTGGCCTTCAGGACAGAGTGGCAAAGAAAAAGCCATATCTGAGACTGGCTAATAAAAAGAAAAGATTAATATGGGCAAAAGAACACAGACATTGGACAGAGGAAGATTGGAAAAAAGCGTTATGGACAGACAAATTGAAGTTCGAGGTGTTTGGATCACACAGAAGAACATTTGTGAGATACAGAACTATTGAAAAGATGCTGGAAGAGTGCCTGCCACCATCTGTCAAGTTGCTTTGGTGCTGGGAAAGTGGGGGATTTATACTAGGTAAAGGGGATTTTGAATAAGGAAGGCTTTTACTCCATTTTGCAACACCATGCCATACCCCATGGACAGTTCTTCATTGGACCCAATTTCATCCTACAACAGTACAATGACCCAAAGCACACCTTCACATTATGCATGAATCATTTAAGGAAGAAGCAGGCAGCTGGTATTCTATCTGTAATGGAGTGGCCAGCCCAGTCACCAGATCTCAACCCTATTGAGCTGTTGTGGGAGTAGTTTGACCGTATGGTATGCAAAAAGTGCCCATCAAGCCAATCCAACTTGTGGGAGAGGCGAAGCATGTGGTGAAATATCTCCAGATTACCTCATCAAATTAACAGCTAGAATGCCAAAGGTCTGCAAAGCTGGAATTGCTGCAAAGGAGCATTCTGTGCCGAAAGCAAAGTGTGAAGGAGAATTATTATTTCAAGTAAGAATCATTATTTCTAACCTCGTCAATGACTGGACTATATTTTCTATTCATTATGCAACTCATTTGATAAATAAAAGTATGATTTTTCACGGAAAAGACAAAATTGTTCGGGTGACCCCAAACATTTGATCTGTAGTGTATATCGTTAGGAAAAAAATCAATAAAAACCTTAGAATAAAAAAAAGAAAAAAAAGCATATCTTAATACTTCTTTTCTGCTTTCTACAGCCTGATGAAATTCAAAACGCCAAAAACGACAACTGCACCCTGTACAGCTGCACTCGGATCAGGAAACAGTTCATCATATCAATCTCACAAATCTCATACCCTCTCTTTAACGAAGTGTTGTGTGAACCTGTGAGTATTATCGATGGAAATTATTTTTACTTTTTTGGGGCATTTTGTTTTCTTAAAACGTCTTTTTGAACAAACTGTAAATATTTTTGCATCTTTTTTGCAGTGAACCATTCAATTGTTACCCAATGGGTGCTGTAAAGTACGGTATGTAAGTATACAAAATATAAATACTATTGTTCCAGTTTTCATATTTTCTTTAATAATTTATTCTCTCTGTACTTTAAAAATAAAATAAATAAGGAACTTGTTATGTGTTTTTGTAAGAATAATGGGATCTAATTTATTGTACAGGTATTGAGAAGACATCCTCCTGCCAACTACAAGTAAACTATGACTATTTGCTCTACAATAACTGCCGATCAGAAAATAAGGTTCAGACGTCTCGCTGTGATGGGACATGTGGAACCTATTCCATATAAGTTGCGTTGCAATAATTATTCATATTTGGGGGTATTTATCAAATGAAATGAACCAGATTCTGGCGAATTTTGCAGCAAAAAAACACTGATTTCCATGATTTGCACCATATATTTTTAGATATTTTCTGTGCCTTGTTCAACAAGGTGATTTGATTTTGAGAAACTGCAGCAAAAAAAGCAAAAAAATGCATTAATATTCTGGTGCAAATTTCTCTAGTGACATGCTACCTACCCTTGACAGTTATTGCATTTTGCATTTTCTGCTTCTGGTGCATGCAATCTGCTTACTAAAACAAGTGTGCAAATAAAAAAGTTTTCAAGATGCACACTGTAGTCAGTTGCAGTTACAAATCTGAATTTGGGGGAATTTTCATTTGTATTTATTATAAAACAATTATTCCCCTTCTTCACAAAAAGAATTGCACAAGAAATGAAAAAATCAGTATAGTCACTTGTAGCAAACAAGCACATTATCTCTGATACTGATTTCAGATTTGTCCTAGGGCTTGCTACTGCTTTCTAGTGAATTAAGAATAAAAAAATGAATGTGTAATTTTAATTAAAATGCAGCAGGACGGATGTCAGCTACAGATCAGTCTGGAACTACTGCTGTCACCTTCCCCATCTCACACAAACTCCCATAAGTTAAAGTGAATTTGTCAGGTGCAATATGCACCCTGAACCACAAGCAGTTCCGGGTGCATAATTCTAATCCCTGCCTAACTGTCCCTGTATCTAGTAGCTTAGATAAAGAGATCTTTACAAAAAGTATTTCTAAAGATCCTTTATGATATGCTAATAAGTGCACGCACTAGTCGCAAGGGTGACAGGGGTGTGATAACATGTAATTTAATGCAGCAACATCAGTGGTGACATGTGTACCTGTGTACCGCTGTCACCGCTGATCAGAAGTCCCGAGGCTTATGGTCATGCACAGTATAAAACTGGATATGCATCCCGGATTCAGAGAGGTCTAGTGCACATGACTGGAAGTGCCGGGACTTCTGATCAGCTGTGACAGGGGACACAGGTACGCACATCACGCTGATGATGCTGCAATAAATAGCTTGTTATGCTAAAAGGGTGGAATGAGCACAGGAACTAACGCTATTGCAACTAGTCGTTGTGCTCATTAGCATATTATGATCGATCTTTAGAAATACCTTTTCTAAAGATCTCTTTAGCTATGCTACTAGATACAGGTGTGACGCCCTGGCGCAGCCAGGTGGTCACAGAAGAGAATACATCTTACACAACCCCATCCTACACCGGGTTCCATCAGCCATAAAATCCTAGCCACCCCCATCAGGGTAGGAAGGACACACCAGTGGGCAGGACCAGGTGGATTGGGAGCACCCACCTAGGGGTCTTGAGGATCTGGGGGTGGGAAAAGAGTGAGAGTCAAGTCAGTGAGGGTGAAGTGCGAGTTCAAGGAGGAGTAAGAGATCGAGGGCTGCGCCTAGTGCAGGGTAGCCAGGGTAGTGGCCTTGGGCTACAGGCTAGGTGGCAAGCAGTGGACCGTGTCCACAGGCGACGGGAATACGGTCGCGGGAGATCCAGAGTGGACCGGGACAGGGTTGGAGCCTGCCGGTACCGACCGCGGAGCTCCGGTCCGTAAACTGTGCACAGGCGGGGTACCTGGACCCTAGTTAGAAGATGGTTGCAAGCCCCTTCTCTAATTAATCAGGCCAGGAGCAAGATTCCAGATGTTTTTCCAAAGTGTTAGCCCAGATAGAGCGAAACGGCAGCCCACCGCGGGGGATAGGGTATCCGCAAAAACCCACTGAGATCCCAAGGGTCAGTTTTCGCGGGCACGTCTCTCAAACAAACAAAACCAGGAGAGGACTTCCCCGTTCCACACGAGGTTGTCCACAAGAGAAAAGAAGTACAAAGTGCCGGAGGAAGGGACATCGGTACACCAGCCGGGTGTGGGAACCGAATACACCCAGAAGCGGCGGCCGGCCACTGACCCCTTGGTTTACCAACATACCTGTGTGAAATCATTGACTTGTGAGTACACTAACACCAACCGGTCCGGCCCAGCACGCCACCTCCCGCAGTCATCGCCTCCCGTGTTTTAGACACTGAACCCCGGGGCATCCACCCCTACCCACGGAGGGGTTATCACCAAGCTGCAGCTCCATCGCCCCCGGGCGCTCCACAACAGCAGCAGTGTCATACATTTTTCCACACACTGTGGGTGCTGTCACGAACTGTTACAACAATCCCGTGTTCACATCACACCCAGTGGTGTACTGTCAATAGAGGCAGACCATGCCACTGCTATGGGGCCTGTGAGCTGGAGGCAGGAGGAGGGGGCCCGGACGCTGACAGCCCAGGCCCCTCCCCTTTCATCCCTTAGGTCACCGGGCCCCAGGGGGCGGGGCCGCCATCAAGGTAATGAGGAGGAACCGAGTCGCTCATAGAGAGCTGCCCTCTTTCTTCCTGCACTGATCTATGTGATCGGTGCAGGACAGGTAATGTACTATGGAGGCTGCAGTGAAGGACCTGTCATCTAACTAATCATGTGCCTGATCACATGACCAGTGAACATGCAGGTCCTGCTGTTCAGCTGCTGCAGCCTCCGTGCAAGTCCCCGTGGTTTCTCTCCTGCTCTTCCCTGACCAGAAACTGCAAGATGAGGTAATAATGTATATTGTGTGTAACTGTGCATGTAGTCTGTCTGTCTGGATGTCTCTGTCTGTCTCTTTCCCTGCAGTCTGTCTCTTTCCTTGCACTCTGTCTTTTTCCCTGCAGTCTGTGCAGCCTTTCTCTTTTCTTGTACTCTGTCTTTTTCCCTGCACTCCGTCTCTTTCCCTGCACTTTGTCTCTTTCCCTGCAGTCTGTCTCTTTCTCTGCACTCTGTCTCTTTCCCTGCACTCTGTCTCTTTCCCTGCCAGACTGTCTCTTTCCCTGCACTCTGTCTTTTCCTCTGCACTCTGTCTTTTTCCCTGCAGTCTGCCTCTTTCCCTGCAGTCTGTCTCTTTCCCTGCACTCTGTCTCTTTCCCTGCACTCTGTCTCTTTCCCTGCCAGACTGTCTCTTTCCCTGCCCTCTGTCTTTTCCCCTGCACTCTGTCTCTTTCCCTGCAGTCTGTCTCTTTCCCTGCAGTCTGTCTCTTTCCCTGCAGTATGTTTCTTTCCCTGTCTCTCTCTCATTCCCTGTCTGTCTCTCATTCCCTGTCTGTCTCTCATTCCCTGTTTGTCTCCCATTCCCTGTTTGTCTCCCATTCCCTGTTTGTCTCCCATTCCCTGTCTCTCTCATTCCCTGTCTCTCTCTCATTCCCTGTCTGTCTCTTTCATTCCCTGTCTGTCTCTTTCATTCCCTGTCTGTCTCTCTCATTCCCTGTCTGTCTCTCTCATTCCCTGTCTGTCTCTCTCATTCCATGTCTGTCTCTCTCATTCCCTGTCTGTCTCGTTTCTTGTCTCTCTTTCTCTCATTCCCTGTCTGTCTCTGTCTCTCTCATTCTTTGTTTGTCTCTGTCTCTCTCATTCCCTTTCTGTCTGTCTCTGTCTCTCTCTCATTATCTGTCTCTGTCTCTCTGTCTCTCTCATTCCCTATCTATCTGTCTCTCTCATTCCCTTTCTGTCTGTCTCTCTCTCTCTCTCTCATTCTCTGTCTCTTTCTCTCTCATTCTCTGTCTCTTTCTCTCTCATTCCCTATCTGTCTGTCTCTCTCTCATTCCCTGTCTGTCTCTGTCTCTCTCATTCCCTGTCTGTCTCTGTGTCTCTTTCCCTGCAGTCTGTCTCTTTCCCTGCACTCTGTCTCTTTCCTGCAGTCTGTCTCTTTCCCTGCAGTATGTTTCTTTCCCTGTCTCTCTCTCATTCCCTGTCTGTCTCTCATTTCCTGTCTGTCTCTCATTCCCTGTTTGTCTCCCATTCCCTGTTTGTCTCCCATTCCCTGTCTCTCTCATTCCATGTCTGTCTCTCTCATTTCTCTCATTTCCTGTCTCTCTCATTCCTTCTCCCTCTTTCTCTCTCATTCCCTGTCTCTCTCATTCCCTGTCTGTCTCTGTCTCTCTCATTCACTTTCTGTCTGTCTCTGTCTCTCTCTCATTCCCTATCTGTCTCTCTCATTCCCTTTCTGTCTGTCTCTGTCTCTCTCTCTCTCTCATTCTCTGTCTCTGTCTCTTTCTCTCTCATTCCCTCTGTCTGTCTCCATCTCTTTCTCTCATTCCCTGTCTGTCTCTCTCTCTCTCATTCCCTGTCTGTCTGTCTCTCTTTCTCTCTCATTCCCTGTCTGTCTGTCTCTATCTGTCACTCCACCGATATCATATTACCTCACACCAAAGCTTCTTACACTAGCAATGTTCTTTGTTGCCTATAATAACCAATCACAGCTCCTATTAATAACCTCACCTCCTAGCTCCATTGACTTTAATGTAAGAAATTTTTTTGGAGAGTAACTGTAAGGCTTAAGAAACATGGCATGAAAATAGGAGCAAGTGGGATGCGATAAAACATTGCATTCCACTCGGACTAATATTAGCCTATGTGCCAGCACCCATGAGCGATTATTTTCTCGGCCCCAATCGGACAGAGAAAACAATCGCAGCATGCTATGATTGTTATGCGAGACTCTTTCTCTCGCACCCATTCAAGTGTATAGGGTGAGAGAAAGATCACACTGCACTCGCATTATACCAGTGTACCGCGACTGCAGGGCAAGAATGGCAATAGCTGGCTACGGAGGAGAGAGAGAGATAAATGCCTGCCTCACCTCCTCAGCACGGGTCCACCCCTCCTCAGTGCCAGCCCGACCACCGCAGCTGAGGTCCTCTCGCACAGTCGGACCTCAGTCGCAGGCACACTCTTATGACACTCGGCTCCTGCTGTGCTCCCAGCATGAGCCGAGTGTCATGCGAGGATCACAGTAGTGCCCCGTGTGGCCCCAGCCTAAAGCGCGGGGTTAAATTTTCCCCTCAAAACATAGTCTATGACATTCCCTGAGTCACATGAAGTGTCTGTGCAAAATATCGTGATTGTAAATGAGACGGTGCGGGTTCCGTTAGTGGACACACACACAGTATATTTATATATATATATATATATATATATATATATATATACATATATACACACACACACACACACACACACACACACACACCTTTATATATTAGATATACGCAAATGGCTGACGATTCTGTCTGGGGTTAATCATTTTAATGACCCAAAAAACGGTGCATGCAGCATTTTTTGGGCTGTCAAAATGACGACTAGCGGATAATGTTTGATTGGTGAGGACTGTTTGCAGAATTGGAGATGTTCCAAGAGTGATGGTGGGATTGTGGAAGGTTGGAGGTAAGTATGCAGAGGAGGATCTCGGCTCCCCCGGTAAAGGCATCACTTGGGTCCTTTCTCTGGAGGACGGTGCAGGGAGGGCATCTCCATGTTCAAAGATGCAAAGTCCGGCTATAGAAAAAGTTGTTTCCAGCATCATGTCCAAGAAATGAGGTTTAAAACCAATTTTATTCCATAACTTACTTGTGCAAATCTAGCAGGATATGTCTAAGACTAAGTACCTCTGTTAGGTGTGAAACGCGTCAGGCATCGTTTTATACTTCTTGGACGTCCATCCAACCTAGTGTTGGTTTTAACCTTATGGAATAAAATTGGTTTTTAACCTTTTCTTGGACGTGATGCTGGAAACAACTTTTTTCTATTGCTGAAGGTTCGAGGGGTAGAGGCGGAGCTGTGGTGGAGTCTGAGGGGGCCCGAAAATTTTGTCAGTATGGAGCCCGGAAATTCCTGGTGGCAGCCCTGGCTGGGGGGGCCCGGGGTGGCTGCCCGCGGTGTGTATGTTTTCACTTATATGCATTATGCCCCCGGGGCCATCACCAAGCAGCTGATTAACGCCGCTGGGAGCCGGCACTGTTTCTATAACTGCAGACTAGCCAACACAGAGATGCAGACTCGCCCACACTGCACACTGTGCACGGCCTGTGCTGAAGAGGAGGGAGTGGCCAGGCAGCAGCTTCTTCTAGTGAGAGATGCCAGGAGGAGAACAGCCAATCAGGAGAGGGGGTGGAGCTTGTTCAGTACAGCCACGGGAGAATGAAATGATGAAAAGGAAAACAGTGCAGGAGTGAAAAAGGAGTAGAGACAACAGAAAAGAGAGAAAAGCAAACAGAGAGCAGAAAAAAACAGTGAGAAGTGAACAGAAGGAATAGAAAGAAAAAGCAGAGGACAGGACAAGCAGCCAGGAAGACTCACAGGAAGTGCAGCAGGGAGGCCTGAGCCACTATCATCATCTCTCACAGCACAGGAGCAGGTGAGTATTATAATGTACAAACGTCTACCTGTAACACTACAGAAAATCTGCCGTGTGCTGTGCCATCACTCTGTGTGTGTTGCCCCTGTGCTGTGCCATCAGTGTGTGTGTGTGTTGCCCCTGTGCCATCACTGTGTGTGTGTGTGTGTGTGTGTATTATCCCTGTACTTTGCAGAGTTTTACTATAGATCCTAAGGCTATAAAGAGGGTCATAATCGTTACCATTAAATGGGGGAGACAGATGTGAAAATTTATATTGTGTGTAGTGAGGGGCACAAAGAAGGACTTCCCTACTTTAGGCCAAGTTCACATATTGCAGATTTTTTGGGGATTTGCGGTGGGAATCCACTGGTCTTGGTGCAGTGGCCTTTGCTCAGTAACAGGACGGTGGTTATATTCAGACACTATGTGGTGATATTTGTTCATGGTGTGGCAGCATTATTTTGCAATGTAATAATACATTGCAAACCTTTATATGGTGGGTGCTGTTCAGTAACACTATGTAGTAGTATGTGTTATTTCTGACTATAAGCCGCCCCCAGTAAAGCATGCCGGCCCCCAGTAACATGTATAATGTTTATTATGATAATATTTTGTTTGTTTTTTTGTTTTTGTTTTTTTTTATCGGTGGGGGGCCCCATTCAGACTTTTTGCTATGGGGCCCCATGAATTCTGTGTACGCCCCTGATCACACCCCCCTTTTTATTTCGAGTGTCCTCGAGACCCCTGGGTCTGAAGACCCCTCGAGCCACTGTGGACCCGGATCCGAGCAGCTCAGCTGCTGGCGTAGGGGTGGTACACCTCAAAAACTTGGCGTCACAAACAGGATTGTAACCCCTCCACCTACCTGGTGGAAGTGTGCCTTGTTTTGGACTCTGAACGGTGCTCCTTTTCGAAATTTTTAGACAGCCACCATTTTGCCACCATTTTGGGCGCAAAAAAAAACAAGCCCGGCATCTTCTTCCCCGAAAAAAGAGCGCAAAGTTGAAGCCCCGCCCCCTGGGAACGCGGGCGCAAGCTGTGAGCTCCCAAGACAGGAAGCGCACAGGACAGTGTGTCCCGTGAGATCACTGTCGAAAAACCAAGGGGGAGGGCAGAAACTGCGGCATGTGACACAAGAAGATAAAAAGGCAGGGACACCAGGACTTTGCCAAATCCCGTTCCAGCACAAGCAAGTGGCAGGATGTCTCAGGGGTCCGACAACCAGCATGTGGAGAGGCCCGTCCCCGGGACCGCCGACTGGATAGAAGCACAGACGGAGAGGATGTGCCGGAGGATACAGGCCCAGGCGCAGTTCATCCTGGTTAGGTGGACCACCGAGATGAAGGGCGTGGCTGCAGCTGTCCGGGTGCGCGAGATGGAGATGGCCTCGGAGGAGCGGGTAAGCAGTGATCCATGCCCTTATGCTCTCCAGGGACCGGCCGTTCCGGCTGAGGGGCCGGGCCTGCCCCCCTTCCACCATGTCGCCTCCCTCGCCACCTGTGTCCACGGCCAATGCCCCGATCGGCCCGCTACCCCAAATACTGGCAGCGGAACCCATCATATTTACAGAGGAGGACCCAGCCATGGGGACCTCAGCCCTGACCTGCACCACTGACCCGGCACCAATCTCGGCTCCGAGCCAGGCCACAACCCTGATGACATCCTACCCGAGCCAGGCCACAACCCCGATGACGTCGTCCCCTGCTTCGGCAGTCTGCCCAGCCGCACCTTTGATGACGTCGGCTTTGGCAGTCTGCCCGGCCGCACCGTTGATGGTGTCGGCTCCGGCAGTCCGCCTGACTGCAACAGAGACAGCGCCTGACAAGAAACCACCTGTGGCGGCCCTGTGTGTTGCTACCCAGTACCCGGTCCCAACTGTGGAGCAGCCTGGATGTACCTGCAGGGAAGCAGAGAAGGCCGGAGAGAGATGGAGCCCTCGACAGATAGAGAGGCCGGTCGTAGCCGGCACCGAGGGCATCTGTGTAGGCCAAGCTCCCAAGCAGGAGGAGGAGCATGGGGCCCGTGCTCCATACTGGGAGCGACAGCAGCGGCAGCTGAAGCAAGAGATCGCTGCCCTGGAAAAATGCAAAGCTGAGGTGCTGCCCCCCGCCTATCAGGAGAAGGACAACCTGCATCAGGCTACCCACTACTTCAAGCCCCAAAAGGGATGGAGGTTTATCTATGAGCCGGGACTGGACTGAAATTTTCGTGTCCCAGAGGAATGTGGCCCCTCATTTGCCAACAGGTCACCCGGACCGAGATCTAGAGCCCGGAGACTTAGTGAGTTACACCCGACACTGCGGGGAGCGAGGGTGGTTTGCCCTTGATGTGAAGAAGTGGGTGGTAGTGAACGAAACCCCCTGCCTTGCCTCCCACCGCCTCTTGCATGAAAATAAAGAGTAGGTAGCAGTTCCTGGCTACCCGTTAAATTGTGTTCAGTTAACCCCGTTTAATAGTTAATCATGTACCACAACCTCAGGCCTGGTGAGGTCACCCCAAAAACTTATTTGGGTTTTGTAAATAGCCCCCACCACTTCTTTGTTACTCTTCAACCCCTGCGCCGCCTCTGGAGAGGTAGATTGGAGGAAGGGCCTGCAGTAGAGTAGGCTGAGGTCCAGTCACCAACGAGACCGGTGGCTATCCTCCAGGCCAAGGACCCCACCGGACTTGGGGGCCCTTGATATGGACTGCCGGGTAAGGAACTTTTTACCCGGACTGTGCAGGCATCACCGGAACAACCGTGGGGAAAAGGGGTGCCCACCATGATTAGAGGTGGAACCAAGGCAGGAGGTTGTTTGGGTGATGGAAGGGGACCGAGGAAGTCAGTTATACTGTTTATAACGTTTAAGCATTGTGCCTCCCGTAAAGGAAGAAATGTTTTAAAATGTTTTTACTTGTTCCTTTTTCCCGTTTCTATAGAAAATAAAAAAATAAGGTCAGTGGTCGGACTGCCCGCGGACGGGCTGTATTCAACCAAAGGGGAAGTGTGACGCCCTTGCGCCGCCAGGTGGTCACAGAAGAGAATACATCTTACACAACCCCATCCTACACCGGGTACCATCAGCCATAAAATCTTAGCCACTCGCCTCAGGGTAGGAAGGACACACTAGTGGGCGGGACCAGGCAGATTGGGAGCACCCACCTAGGGGTCTTGAGGATCCGGGGGAGGGAAAAGAGTGGGAGTCAAGTCAGTGAGGGTGAGGTGCAAGTTCAAGGAGGAGTAGGAGATCGAGGGCTGCGCCAAGTGCAGGGGAGCCAGGGTAGTGGCCCTGGGCTACAGGCTAGGTGGCGAGCAGTGGACTGTGTCAAAAGGCGACAGGAATGCTGTCGCGGGAGATGCAGAGTGGACCGAGACAGGGTTGGAGCCCGCCGGTACCGACCGCGGAGATCCGGTCCGAAAACCGTGCACAGGCGGGGTACCTGGACCCTAGTTAGAAGACGGTTGCAAGCCCTTTCTCTAATTAACCAGGCCGGGAGCAAGGTTCCAGACGTTGTTCCAAAGTGTTAGCCCAGATAGAGTGAAACAGCAGCCCACCGTGGGGGATAGGGTATCCGCAAACACCCACTGAGATCCCAAGGGTCAGTTTTCGCGGGCACGTCTCCCAACCAAACAAAACCAAAAGAAGCTGTGGAAAGATTAGGCGCAAATAGTGTCTTATCCGGTAAACAGGTAGGGGGTGAATGTCAGAAAAAACACTCACCTGGTCAGGTTGTGTCAGTCACAACCCCTTATTGATCATGTAAATAGCGTGGAAGGCAGCGGTCCCACAGCAGTGAGATAATTATACTATCTATAGTATTCTCTGTATATTGTCCTGATGAAGGGGACAGATATGTCCCTGAAACGCGTAGACCTGAGAAAATAAAAAGGGATTCACCAACATCCTCCGGACTCCTGTGATTTTGGCGCGGTATTTAAACCCACTTTCCTCCTGCCTTTATAATTAACCAAACAAAACTGGGAGAGGACTTCCCCGTTCTACACAAGGTTGTCCACAAGACAAAAGAAGTGCAAAGTGCCAAAGGAAGGGACACCAGCCGGGTGTGGGAACCGAATACACCCAGAAGCGGCGGCCGGCCACTGACCCCTTGGTTTACCAACAGACCTGTGTGCAATCATTGACTCGTGAGTAATAATAATATAATATTTATTCACTTATATAATGCTATTAATTCCACAGCGCTTTACATACATTGACAACACTGTCCCCATTGGGAGTCACAATCTAAATTCCCTATTAGTATATTTTTGAAGTGTGGGAGGAAACCGGAGTACCCAGAGGAAACCCACGCAAACACGGGGAGAACATACAAACTCCTTGCAGATTTTGTCCTTAGTGGGATTAGAACCCAGTACCCCAGCGCTGCAAGGCTGCAGTGCTAACCACTGAGCCACCATGCCGCCCAGTAACACCAACCGGTCCGGCCCAGCACACCACCTTCCGCAGTCATCGCCTCCCGTGTTTTGGACACTGAGCCCTGGGGCATCCACCCCATACTCACGGAGTGGTTAACACCAAGCTGCAGCTCCATCGCCCCCGGGTGCTCCCCAACAGCAGCGGTTGTCATACATTTTACCACACACTGTGGGTGGCGTCACGAACTGTTACAACAATCCCGTGCTCACATCACACCCCCCTTTTTATTTAGAGTGTCGGTGAGTGTCCAGAGACCCCTCGAGCCACTGCGGATCCAGATCCGAGCAGCTCGGCTGCTGGAGTGGGAGTAAGGGTATGTGCGCACGTTGCTTTTTACCTGCTTTTTACCTGCTTTTTTGCTGCTTTTTCTTCTGCGCTGTTTAATGCCAAAATGGATGTGTTCTTCTATTCAAGCAAAGTCTATGGGAATTTGGGTTTCTTGTCCGCACTATGCAGTTCAAACTGCAGCCTTTTTGGTGCAGAACTTTGGTCAAAAACTCAGCTTTGCAGTGCAAAACCCAAATGGCAAAAACAATTCACATGTCAATTGTTTTTGCCATTTGGGTTTTGCACTGCAAAGCTGAGTTTTTGACCAAAGTTCTGCAACAAAAAGGCTGCAGTTTGAACTGCATAGTGCGGACAAGAAACCCAAATTCCCATAGACTATGCTTGAAAAGCAGAACACAACCATTTTGGCATTAAACGCTGCAGTTGAAAAAGCAGCAAAAAAGCAGCAAAAAAGCAGGTAAAAAGCAACGTGCGGACATAGCCTTAGGCAGGGATTAACAATATGCACCCAGAATTGCTTGTGGTTCTGGGTGCATATTGCACCTGACAGGTTCCTTTATTTGATGGGGGCTGTGTCAGATGGGGGAGGTTACAGCAGCAGTTCCAGACTGATCAGTAATATAGTGTACCTGACATCTATCCTGCTAAAGTTTAATTCAATTTACATATTCATTTTTTATTCTTAATGCATTAGAAACCAACAGCAAGCCCTGGAAAGGAAAAATCGGAAATCAGTATCAGAGATAAGGTTTCCTTATTCTCATCTGCTTCCATGCTGGAGATATAGAACATATTACTATCTGTAGTCGTCCAATATTGTAGGGTTTTGTCTTCCTTTGTCTATTGCTAAGCTGTGAGCTTAGACATTCTCTCACTATCTTACACCAAAGCAGCTGCTGCATTCCCAGACTAGGCTTTTATAGATGCTATGATAATCCCTTCTGATTTAATATGCTTTACCATGTGTTGTGGTAGCGGAAATGGGGAAGCTTGTGTGACGCCCTGGGCAAGCCAGGGGTCACAGGTCATCACACCATCACACCCTACACCCCAGTTAGGCACATACAGCTAACCCAAAAATCCTTGTTGCCTTCCTCCAGAGTCTGATGTCCACACCAGGGGGTGGGCCAGGCGGTTGGCTCCGCCCACCGAGGAGTTCACAGCTCTGGAGGCGGGAAGAACCAGGCAGTCCAGTGAGGGACGTGAAGGAGTAAACAAGCAGTTCAGTTTAGGAGGTGAAAGTGAAAGGAAGGAAGTGAAGTAGTAGTGGAGCTAAGGAGAAAAGCTGAAGTAAAGTAAAAAGTGACAGTTTTTAAAGCCTGAAGTTGGTCCGGCTGTGTGCCCGGACCGTGACAGCAAGGTCAGCAGACGGCGGTGACTGTCTGGAGGGGTGACTGCTTGGAGGTTGCTGGAAGGACCGCGGACGGGTGGTGACCCGGCGGTCTGGAGCAGTATACGAAGAACAGTCAGCACCAGGGCAGGGGCCTCTCAGACCCCGGCAAGGCTAGGAGTCGCCATAATTTGCCAAATCCGTCAGTGAAGGGGACGTCTGTCTCCAAACAACCAAGTCCCGATTGAAGGCAACAGTCCAACCGTGGTAGAGAGACACCGCCACCGCCAAGGCACCAGTTTCTCAGGGCCAGCGCCTGCGGGCAAAGTAGGGCTCCTCCGGCCCATATCCAAGCCGGGGAGCGGGTTACCGGTGGGAACCCATCGCAATCATCATCAACATAGGTGCAGGACAGAGGGATCGTCACCGTCACCTTCTGGGGAAAGCAAGTGCAGCTGTCCGTGGGAACCGTCTTTCCAGCCGTGTGTTTTACCGAGAACTGTGTCTTCGTCTCAGGCTGAGTGAGTACCACAGTGCCGCAAGGCACAGCGCTGCCCCCGCGTCCCTGCGCCCACCAAGCCCTGCATCTCCCACCTCATCACTGGGCCCCGGGATCACCAACCCCTACCCACGGAGGGGCAACACAACAACTTGCTGCTTCACACCATCACTCCCGGGATCCCCACACAGAGCAGCGGTGGTGTCAACAAATCACCACAACCGTGGGTGGCGTCACGGACAATAGACTATATCCCAAAACCCAATCCCCTTTCACTCACGGGCGAGGAGCGCCGCTCGAGAACCCCCGGGATCCGGCCCACCGCTCGAGCCACCACTGAGCAGCAGCAGCCGGACCCGAGCAGAGGGGTGAGCGCAGTGCTGACACCCTCCTCCCCGCCCGCGACAACTTGGCGTCACGAACAGGATCTTACCGCTCTGCCGTCTGGTAGAGGTGCGCCTTGTTACCGCCGGAGGTGTCCGGCAGAAAAATTTCAGAAGCCGCCATCTTTGGTGCGAAAAGTCCCCGCTCGAGCGTCTTCTCGAGTAGCATAGGCGCGAAGGCCAAAACCCCGCCCCGATAGAGGAGTGGCTGAAGAGAAGCTAAGGGGGACGTGATTGCGGCTGGCTGCATGTAGACGCAGCTATAAAAGCAGGGACGCCAGGACTCTGCAGACATCTTGTTCCTGGGAAAAGCCGCCAGCAGCATGTGGACGCCATCCCGCGACACCGTAGCCCCCGCGCCTGGAACCGCGGCGTGGGTGGAGATCCGGACCGCGCAGCTCTACCAACGGCTGCAGGTCAGGATGCAGCTCCTCATGGAGGAGTGGGAGACCGACATGGCGGACGTTATAGCAGCCGTGCGGAGACGCGAGGAGGAAGCGGAGGAAGGGAGGGTGAGTGACCCACGCCCCGATGCCCTGGAAGGGCCGGTCATCGCGGCTGCGGGACCCGGTCCAAGCCCTCTCCCCCCGCTGCCTCCCTCGCCACCCGTCTCGGAGGCCGTGACCCCGCCACTAGGCCTGCTACCACCGCAACCGGTAGCAATACCCAGCGTCCCCGCCCAGGCGGGCCGACCTGTAGCCGGAGCCCGTAGTCGACCAGAGGTGTTGCCATGGAAGGCCCCAAAGACTGAACCGGAGGCATCCCCTGAAAAGTCCCCCGAGCCAGAGCTGATGACCCGCTCCGAGCCGAAGGCCCAGCAGCGGAAAGCCCCTGTGCCCATCCCCCACACCTCGGCTGAGGTGGCGCCGGGTTGTAGCTGTAAGGCAGCGCCCAAGGCCAAGACACCGCGGGACGCGCCGCCCAGATTCCTGACAGTGGGCAACGTCCAGAATGTCCGGCGGGGCCCGACCCGTGCGCCGGAGCTCGCAGCAGCGCCGTATTGGGATAGGGAGCCAGTACCGCTGGGCCTGGAGATCGGTGAACGGGAGAGGAATAAGGCCGAGCTGGTGGCCCGAGCGATAAGGGAGAAGGAGAATCTCCGCCAGGCCACGTTCCGTGTCCGGGGCCCGCTGTACGAGGGGCAGGTGAGGCGGTTTGATGTCCGCCGGGGCTATGGGTTTATAAATGAACCGGGCCTTGAGGCCGAAGTGTTTGTAGCCCGGCGGGATGTGAATGCCCACCTGCCTGAAGAGCATCCCGGCCGCAACCTAATGCCGGGCGACATTGTGCAGTACACCCGGCACTGTGTAGAGAGGGGGTGGTTTGCCCTGGACGCAAAACTAAGGGGCAGCCAGAAGAGCCGAGTGGGTGCTGCACCCCCTCCCTCGGATGAGGCCGACTACCCGGAGTAGGGCAGCGGATGCCCGCTGCAGCAGTCCCCGTTGGGACCAAAGTGTTTACAAGTTTGTTTGATGTTTGAAAAATGATAAGCAAAGATGATAAGTGATCAACTGATGGAGTTACCCGATTGTCTGACCGTGATTGAGAAAACCGGCCGTTGCCGGCACCGTTGTCCCCGAGGGGACCGTTTAAAAAGTTTGCATGAGGAACTGCTCATGGACAAGCCCGTGAACTTGCAGGGCAACCACAGACGCTAGTGGCTTGTAAATAAGTTGTTTACCGTTACCGTTTTCCGCATTGCCGCCTCCGGAGAGGCAGGTTGGAGGGAGGGCCCGCAGTAGAGCCGGCTGGGGCCCAGCCACCACAGTAACCGGTAGCTACCCTCTGGAGGGGAAGGACAGATCCCGCTCGGGTAACTTGTGCTGGACTCGGGTAAAGGGGTGCTGCCTGGGCTTTAGGGGCAGCATCAGGGCCAGGTTGCTTGGGTGGGAGAGAGCGGAAACCGTAACCGTAAACCGTTTTGCAACGTTTAAGAAAAGTGCCTCCCGTTATGGGAAGATGTAACAAATGTAAATATGTTACCGTTTTACACTGTTATATATTTTTCAGAAAATAAAACCGGTGTTGGACGGGCAGCCCGCGGACGGTCTGCATTTTGCTAAGGGGGAATGTAACGCCCTGGGCAAGCCAGGGGTCACAGGTCATCACACCATCACACCCTACACCCCAGTTAGGCACATACAGCTAACCCAAAAATCCTTGTTGCATTCCTCCAGAGGCTGATGTTCACACCAGGGCGTGGGCCAGACGGTTGGCTCCGCCCACCGAGGAGTTCACAGCTCTGGAGGCGGGAAGAACCAGGCAGTCCAGTGAGGGACGTGAAGGAGTAAACAAGCAGTTCAGTTTAGGAGGTGAAAGTGAAAGGAAGGAAGTGAAGTAGTAGTGGAGCTAAGGAGAAAAGCTGAAGTAAAGTAAAAAGTGACAGTTTGTAAAGCCTGAAGTTGGTCCAGCTGTGTGCCCGGACCGTGACAACAAGGTCAGCAGACGGCGGTGACTGTCTGGAGGGGTGACTGCTCGGAGGTTGCTGGAAGGACCGCGGACGGGTGGTGACCCGGCGGTCTGGAGCAGTATACGAAGAACAGTCAGCACCAGGGCATGGGCCTCTCGGACCCCGGCAAGGCTAGGAGTCGCCATAATTTGCCAAATCCGTCAGTGAAGGAGACGTCTGTCTCCAAACAACCAAGTCCCGATTGAAGGCAACAGTCCAACCGTGGTAGAGAGACACCGCCACCGCCAAGGCACCAGTTTCTCAGGGCCAGCGCCTGCGGGCAAAGTAGGGCTCCTCCGGCCCATATCCAAGCCGGGGAGTGGGTTACCGGTGGGAACCCATCGCAACCATCATCAACATAGGTGCAGGACAGAGGGACCGTCACCGTCACCTTCTGGGGAAAGCAAGTGCAGCCGTCCGTGGGAACCATCTTTCCAGCCGTGTGTTTTACCGAGAACTGTGTCATCGTCTCAGGCTGAGTGAGTACCACAGTGCCGCAAGGCACAGCGCTGCCCCTGCGTCCCTGCGCCCACCAAGCCCTGCATCTCCCACCTCATCACTGGGCCCCGGGATCACCAACCCCTACCCACGGAGGGGCAACACAACAACTTGCTGCTTCACACCATCACTCCCGGGATCCCCACACAGAGCAGCGGTGGTGTCAACAAATCACCACAACCGTGGGTGGCGTCACGGACAATAGACTATATCCCAAAACCCAATCCCCTTTCACTCACGGGCGAGGAGCGCCGCTCGAGAACCCCCGGGATCCGGCCCACCGCTCGAGCCACCACTGAGCAGCAGCAGCCGGACCCGAGCAGAGAGGTGAGCGCAGTGCTGACACCCTCCTCCCCGCCCGCGACACTTGCATATCACTCGTAAGGTCATGTCAGCCTTCTGTGTTTGATGCAATCTTCTAAAATGTATAAAATGATGGAGGACATTTTCTTGGCGATAGGCTCAAATAGAATTGCAAATTATTCAAATTCACCAGGACTTACAAATTTAATAAGATTTGACACAAATTATTTTTAAGAAATCAGTTTGATCATCTCTAATCTCTATATATTATGTCTAAGAGTCTAATCCATTACATACTGTAGGTACTCCGCGGAGGCCAGAGCCATGTCACACAGATGTACCTGCTGTCAGGAGGTGCAGACCAGCCGGAAGAGTGTCAAGCTCCATTGTCCTGACGGCAGTGACGTGGATCACGAATACATTGATGTGGAGAAATGTGACTGCATTAATACAGACTGTGGACACGAGAACACAAATGAAAATCAGACCCCTGTCTGTGCCTGGCGAGCCCTTAGAAGGAAAGGTCTCCACTAGGGGGAGGTTTACACAATTCATAACAGCAAATACTAATGAAAGATAAATATATTGTCCCTTAATTAATGTCATTATTGTTTACTTTATGTTATTTTCCTGCCGTGAAATAAAAGCACTTATATCATATGGTCATTATTATTATTTTACTAGCAGTAGTGCCCGGGATAGTAACTGTCTCTCTGTCTCTCTCCCAGTCTCTGTCTGTGTGTCGCTGTCTGTCTTGCTGTCTGTCTCTTTCCTTGTCTGTCTGTTTCTATCTATCTGTCTGTATTTGCATCAGTCTATCTGTCTCCATCTCTGTGTCTGTCTCAATCTCTGTATCTGTCTGTCTCTCTCTCTTTGTGTCTCTTTGCCCGTCTGTCTCTTTGTCCGGCTGTCTTTTTGCCCAGCTGTCTTTTTGCCCGGCTGTCTTTTTGCTCGGCTGTCTCTTTGCCCGGCTGTCTGTTTCTAGATCTGTCTCTTTCCTGGTCTGTCTCTTTCCCAGTCTGTCTCTTTCCCGGTCTGTCTCTTTCCCGGGCTGTCTCTTTCCCGGGCTGTCTCTTTCCCGGGCTGTCTCTTTCCCAGGCTGTCTCTTTGCCAGGTCTGTCTCTTTCCAGGTCTGCCTCATTGCCTGTCTGTCTCTTTGGGCATTTGTCTCTTTGCCCGGCTGTCTCTTTGACCAGCTGCCTCTCTGCCCAGCTGCCTCTTTTCAGGGCTGTCTCTTTGCCCATCTGTCTCTTTGCCCATCTGTCTCTTTCCCAGGCTGTTTCTTTCCCGGTCTGTCTCTTTCTAGGTCTGTCTCTTTCCAGGTATGTCTCTTTGGGCATTTGTCTCTTTCCCGGCTGTCTCTTTGCCCAGCTGTCTCTTTGCCCAGCTGCCTCTTTTCAGGGCGGTCTCTTTGCCCGTCTGTCTCTTTGCCCATCTGTCTCTTTGCCCGTCTGTCTCTTTCCTGGGCTGTCTCTATCCCAGTCTGTCTCTTTCCCGGTCTGTCTCTTTCCCGGTCTGTCTCTTTCCCGGTCTGTGTCTTTCCTGGGCTGTCTCTTTCCCGGGCTGTCTCTTTCCCGGGTTGTCTTTTTGCCCGGCTGTCTCTTTGCCCATCTGTCTCTTTGCCCATCTTTCTCTTTGCCAATCTGTCTCTGTCTGTCTGTCTCTGTCTTTTTCTGTCTCTGTCTTTTTCTGTCTCACTCTATCTGTCTCACCCCCGACATCTTTTTACCTCACACATAAGCTTCTTATACTAACAGTTTATTTTGTTCCTATAGCAACCACTGACAGTTGCTATTTATAGCCTGCAGCTCCCAGCTCCATTCAGTTTAATGGCTGCAGGATTTTTGTAGAGTAACTGGAAAGAACGGGGTTACATTTTCCCGCCCAAACATAGTCTATGATGTTCCCTGGGTCACATGGGGCGTCTGTGCAAAATTTCGTGATTGTAAATGCGAGTGTGCAAATTCCTTAGCGGACATACATACACACACACACACACATACACTGAGCTTAATATATTAGATTCTTTTCCAACCTTATGTGAATGAGGATTAATATAATATAGTAATTGTACAAGCAAGGGTGATTTTCAGCATTTAGTTATATTGTATAGTTAATTATTTTCCAATTTGAAGGTTCAAATGTAAAGATTACGAGCATCTTCTAACTGAATTTTTTTAATTGTTAATTTGGTATTAGGCTACTTTCTAAAAATAATCTTCACTAAACTTTTTTTTACCATTTTGCTGCTGCAGAGGATTTTTAAATGCAACCTGTCACTTTGTAAAATGCTAATTACCTGCAGATATAGGGTTAATCTGTAGATAAATAGCATTAAATTGCTGCCCGGCAGCCTTCCTGAAAGTGCAGCTAACAGGAGAAAAATGAACTTATTTTCTCCCTGGATCTGCTGGTTTTCAGTCATCACTGTCACTGTGAGTAGTGACTGTAAGCTCACTCTAGCACATTGATTGACAGCCACACTTTCAGTATGGTGGCAGCATTGTAACTCTATTTACCTGCACATTAACCCTATATCCGCAGGTAAATGTAGTTTTTCCAAGGTGAAAGGTTCCCTTTAAGCCTTTTATCTATATGAATGCTTTGCAAAAATTGTACAAATACGTAAATGAGACCATGTTCACACTGGCCATGAGACAAAGAGAAACCGAAAGAAAAAATTGTGAAAACATACCCCATACCTCCCAACCGTCCCGGATACAGCGTGACTATCAAGATTTGCATTGTTTGTCCCGTTGCCCCGGGCGGGAGGTCCGTATCCCGGGCTCCGCCCACCCACTCTCTCCCCGCCTCGCTGCTTTTCCCTCCTACCATCCTAACACGTGATGTGAGCATACCAGAGCGGAGCGCGCTACCCGAAACTAGTCTCTGTCTGCTCTGTGGTCTGTGCTGCTGCTAAGGTATGAAAACTGAATCTCCCCAGCGCTGATTCCCCTCCCCCCGCCCCCGGACGGAGCGTGAGATCATCTAGCTGTTTCTCTGACTCCCGTGTGTCCTTATCTATCGTGTGTGCCTGCCCTGCAGCATTGAGAATTAAACAGTGTTTGCTTCTCAATGCTGCAGGCACACCACGGTAGATCAGGACATTGGGGGGAGGACAGTGTACTTACCACTTGTGCCCTCTCCTGCAGTTGCACAGCACTGGCCGGTAATATGCAAAGATAGAAGCATTTGCAATGCTTCTATCAGCTACCAACCACATGATCCCCTGCCTGGCAGAGCTACTGTTCACACATCAGTTTTTTCCAATCAGGCACAATCCGGTTTGTGCCTGATGCAACGGATCCATCTCAGATTGTGAAAAAACTGATGCGACGCATCACCGCACACCGCACTACATTCTGTGAATCCCCCTGACTGTGTGTGTCCTGTTGGGACCCCATCACTCTCAGCCCTTAGCCACATTGAGGCCTATTTTAGACCCATGGTAAGGTTTTAATATTAGAGAGTGTAAGTACTATCCCAACTGGGTACACCTTGACGTTTGGTGGGATAGCTTTATGCTTTTTTTGATCAAAAACAGTGTTTACTAAGTACCCTATGTTTATATGCACTATGCTTTTATTTAGTTACAGCAGGGTATGTTTTCACAATTTTTTCTTTAGGTTTCCCCAAATACGTAAATGAGTCTGCTCAGTTCTGACAGCTTTCTCTGTGCGCCCTCTCCATTCTCTGTGTTACGCCGCTTTCACACATCCATTTGTCATGGACTCTCCAAGCAAGGGCCAAGAGTGCACTGACTCTATAGATCTCATGACCTGAACTTGATAGCTTCATATATGCCTATGAGCCTATGGAGTTCAGTTTAGGAGACCTGCAGAGTCAGTGCATCACATTCTGTACACTGACCACGACACATGAGTGTGTGAACGTGCATCCAAGACAGCAGCAGGTAGGAGGTTGTTAGACTGGCACATCCCAACAGTCCAAACCAAAGTCCCGTGTAATAACCACACCACACTCTTGATGAGCTCCGGGTCTCACAAGCAGGAGAGGACTGGAACAGGCAAAGCAGGGGAATTTAAGGAGAAGGAAGTAGGAGGGGAAAAGAGCATCATAAAGGGAGGAGGAAGAGGGTATTATGTGGGACGGCCATTAACCCCATATTAAACACAACAGGGCACAGCAGTCAGGGAGATGCAGGTGAAAAACAAAGTGAAAAGAAGAGAAAGCATGTACAGGCTCAGAGAAGGCAAAGAATGCAGGCTGTAGAAGAGGAGGAAATCAGTGTAATATAGGAGCTGTTCTGATATATGGGAGATACCTCTTTAAAGAGGCCTGAAAATAACTGAAGGAATGAAAATTATCTTAAATATAATAAATATTTGGTGCCCATAATGTTTAAAATAGAATTACCACCAAAAATATATTGATGTCACAAAGTGGTCTCAGCACATTGAATGAACACAATATGTTGCTATAAAATTTGTCTTACTAGTAGTGAAACTCAGCACTCAATACGGTACTTTCCAAAAGGTGTGAATTTTATTAAAAATTACAACAAACCAGAAGCAACAGCTACTGATGTTTCGATCTTATATGGTCCTTCATCAGGTGGTAGCTGTATAGAAGAGTTATACAAAAAGATTGATATTATAAAACATACAGAGAAAGAAATATAATAACGGTGGCTCAGTGGTTAGCACTGCAGTCTTGCAGCGCTGGGCTCCTGGGTTCAATTCCCACCAAGAACATCATCTGCAAGGAGTTTGTATGTTCTCCCTGTGTTTGTGTGGGTTTCCTCCGAGTACTCCGGTTTCCTCCCACACTCCAAAAACATACAGTTAGGGACCTTAGATTGTGAGCCTCAATGGGGACAGTGTTTCCAATGTATGTAAAGTGCTATGGAATTAATAGCGCTATATAAATGAATAAATTATTATTATTATTATACTTGACAGAGAAGCATAGTAGATTTATAAACAACACTTTGATGGAAAAGGTGACCTGCATGGACCCTCAAAAAAAGAGGGGAGGAAGGGATTGGGAGGGAAACGGAGTGGTGAACATTTGTAGTGACGGCACCCCTACAGAGGGCGCTGGAGAGCCACACTGCACAAGCTCCTCCTACACCCTGTGTATCAAGTGTTTCCTGTTTCAGGTCACATGAGTAGGGCGGCACCAGCTGAATGGTGAAATGCTATTGGTTGTGCAGATGATATGGGCGTTTAGTCTCCATGAGTACTCAGAAAAAGTAGCGGTGTGTTTATATAGACACTATAGAAAATTACCAGCTACACTCAACAAAAATTATATGGTAAAGTGTTGGTTACGCTCGTTAAGGTTACATTTTCAGATTATCCTGAAGTTGACATTTTCAGCATTTAAAAAAAAAAATTTCAGCTCTTCTTTTTTGTTAGTTTGGGGTTACCCATCCTAGAGCAAGAAACGTAGCTACTTAGTTAAAAGTGGGTGGATTAAATTGCATTTTGTGCTCACCAACCTGTGTCTTGTCTGCTCTTATTACAACCTGATATTCGTCATTAGGCAACGACAAATTATGTTTGTGACGCCCTGGCCTATCAGGTCGTCACAGGGTATTGTGCAATCTGCCCTCCCGTACAGTATCCACCCTCCTTGGTGAATGGATTCCAGTCCTCCGGTGTTGTTAACAGCTAGTCCAACTAAAATCCTAGGAACACTTCCCTGTTATGATCCGGAACCATGGAAGACCACCACAAATCATTGGCAAAAGGTGACAAGAGCACTGGCAACTAATCTGGCAGCCATCCCCTTACTAACCATCACAACTAGAAGTAGCCGAGGAGTGAACTAACATCCTGTGCAACGCGAACCCAGCCGGAGAACTATAGATGTGGTGTAGAGCAGGATGAAGCAGGCTGGAGATACAAAGAACAACTGACATCCGGCAACAGCCTGCAATCAGACCAGGATTTAAATAAGCAGAGAGTTAGAAAAGGAAACACTCATTGCAAAACACACCTGGTCCAAGTTCAAACCATTTCTGGTCACCAGAGGGAGCCTCCCAGCAGCCAAAACATAACTAACATTCACAACAGTACCCCCCCTTGAGGAGGGGTCACTGAACCCTCACCCACGCCACCGGGTCACTCGGGATGAGCATGATGGAAGGCGCGAATCAACCTGCCCGCATGAAAGTCAGAAGCCACAACCCAAGAGTTATCCTCCTGCCCATAACTCTTCCATTTCACAAGGTACTGAAGCTGACGCCTACTGCGACGGGAATCCAGAATTTTTTCAACCTCATACTCCAGATCCTCTTGTACCAAAACAGGGTCAGGAGGCGCTGCTGCAGGAACTGCTGGCTCCACATGTTTCTTCAACAAGGACTTATGGAAGACATTGTGAATCTTAAATGACGCAGGCAGAGTCAAACGGAAAGATACAGGGTTAATAATCTCCGAAATCTTATAAGGTCCAATAAATCTGGGCTTAAATTTAGGAGATGGAACTCTCATAGGAATATTTTTAGAGGACAACCACACCATGTCCCCTACTTTAAACCGGGGACCAACAGTCCGACGCCGGTTGGCAAACTTTTGGGCAGTTTCTTGGGACTGAAACAATTTATGCACTACCTGCCCCCAAATCTGCTGCATTCTGTTGACCACCGAATCCACCCCCGGACAGTCAGACACATCAAGCTGCCCTGAGAGGAACCTAGGGTGATACCCAAAATTGCAGAAAAAGGGGGACACCAATGTGGTAGAGCTAGCTCTATTGTTAAGGGCAAATTCAGCCAAAGGCAAAAACGAAACCCAGTCATCCTGATTCACAGAAACAAAACACCGTAAATAGGTCTCCAGGGTCTGGTTAGCCCTTTTAGTCTGACCGTTGGTCTGAGGATGAAACGCCGAGGAGAAAGACAGCTGAACACCCAATTTGGAGCAAAAAATCCTCGAAAACCTGGATACAAACTGCACCCCTCTGTCAGAAACAATGTTTTCGGGAATACCATGCAAATGAACAACATGTTGGAAAAACAAAGGCACCAACTCTGATGAAGATGGCAACTTAGATAGGGGAACCAAGTGGGCCATCTTGGAGAATCTGTCACAGATCACTCAAATCACAGTCATTTTCTGATAGACGGGAAGCTCTGAAATAAAATCCATAGAGATGTGCGTCCAAGGTTTCTTAGGTACAGGGAAAGGCAATAATAGCCCACTAGAACGTGAACAACAGGGCTTGGACCTAGAACAAACTCCACACGACTGCACAAAACGACGGACATCTCGGGACAAGGAAGGCCACCAAAAAGAGCGTCTCACAAGATCCCGAGTACCAAAAATGCCAGGATGACCCGTCAAAACAGAGCAATGAATCTCAGAGACAACGCGGTCTCTCCATTGGTCTGGGACAAACAGTTTCCCTGTAGGACATCTCTCAGGTTTATCCCCCTGAAATTCCGCCAGTGCCAACCGCAAATCAGGCGAAATAGCCAAGAAAACTACACCATCATTAAGGATAGTAGACGGTTCGACAACCTCCGAAGAGTCAGCGCAGAAACTCCTGGAAAGGGCATCGGCCTTAACATTCTTGGTGCCCGGCAAAAAAGAGACCACAAAATTAAACCGGGTAAAAAACAAAGCCCACCTGGCCTGCCGAGGATTCAACCTCTTGGCCGATTCCAGATAGATGAGATTCTTGTGGTCCGTAAGCACCACAACTTGATGCCTAGCCCCCTCCAACCAATGCCTCCACTTTTCAAATGCCCACTTCATAGCTAATAGTTCCCGGTTCCCCACATCATAATTCCGTTCAGAAGGAGCAAACTTCCGAGAGAAAAAGGCACAGGGCTTAAGTTTACCTGAAGTAGCGTCTCGTTGAAACAGAACAGCACCTGCTCCGATCTCTGAGGCATCAATCTCAACTTGAAATGGGCGAGACCCATCAGGTTGCTGCAGAACTGGGGCAGAAGTGAATCGCCTTTTAAGCTCCTGGAAGGCCACAATTGCCTAAGGGGTCCAATGCTCAGCATCAGCTCCCTTCTTTGTCAAATCTGTCAGAGGTTTGACAATGGCAGAAAAATTGGCTATAAATTTACGGTAAAAATTAGCAAACCCCAAAAACCGCTGCAGGGATTTTAGAGAAGTCGGTTGCACCTAGTCATAAATACCTGACCTTAACCGGGTCCATTTCGATAGCGGAGGGAGACAGGATGAAGCCCAAAAAGGAAATCCTTTGCACCCCAAAGAGGCACTTTGACCCCTTACGTACAGTGCATTATCCTTAAGTATCTGAAAAACATCCCGTACTTGCCCAACATGAGAGTCCCAATCATCAGAAAAAATCAAGATGTCATCCAAATACACAATCAAAAATTTACCAATAAGGTCCCGAAAAATATCATTCATGAAGGCCTGGAAGACGGAGGGTGCATTAGTGAGCCCAAAAGGCATCACTAGGTACTCAAAATGCCCCTCAGGAGTATTAAAAGATATCTTCCATTCATCACCCTCCTTAATACGGATGAGATTATACGCACCCTTGAGATCCAGTTTCGTAAACCATTTGGCACTCTTCACTCAAGAGAACAGATCAGACATCAGAGGCAAAGGTTACTGATATTTGACCGTAATTTTATTAATAAGACAGTAATCAATACAAGGCCTCAATGAACCATCTTTCTTAGCAACAAAGAAGAAGCCGGCACCCAAACGAGAAGATGAGGGCCAAATGTACCCCTTCTCCAATGATTCCCTGATGTATGACCGCATGGCATCATGTTCGGGCACAGACAAGTTGAAAATCCGCCCCTTGTGAAATTTACAACCGGGCACCAACTCAATGGCACAGTCACAGTCCCGGTGTGGGGGCAGAGAATCAGATTCCTGGTCATTAAATACATCACGGAAATCAGACAAGAAGGCCGGAACATCAACTGCCTGAGCAGACGTGGACGACATGGAAAGGTCCTGATGCAAACCTTGACAACCCCAACTAGCTACTGACAAGGATCTCCAGTCAAAAACTGGATTATGGGTCTGCAACCACGGAAATCCCAGTACCAAGGTATCCTGTAGATTATGCAATACCAAAAATGTACAAGTCTCCTGATGCGCTGGTGCAACTCTCATAGGTACCTGGGTCCAAAATTGGGGTTTATGTTCTGCCAAAGGGGTAGCATCAATGCCCCTCAAAGGAATAGGAGTTTGCAAAGGAATCATGGGGAAACCACAATCCCTAGCAAACTCAAAATCCATCAAATTGAGTGCTGCCCCTGAGTCCACAAAGGCAAATGTAGAAAAGGAAGACAATGAGCAAATCAATGTGACACACAAAGAAACTTTGGTTGCAAATAACCCACAGTAACAGAAGTAGCCAATCTCCTTTCACATTTAGGGCAGACAGAGATGTTATGAGAAGCGTCTCCACAATAGAAACACAGTCTATTCTTCCATCTGAACCCCTGCCAACTAGCATTAGAAAGGACCCTATCACACTCCATGGGCTCCAAAGGCTGTTCCACAGGCACAAAACCAGCAGGTATCTTCCTGCGCTCACGTAAACGCCTATCAATCTGAATGGCCAAGGTCATAGAGGCATCAAGACCAGAAGGGACGGGAAATCCTACCATTACATCCTTCACAGAATCAGCAACACCCTTCCGAAAAAGAGCCGCAAGCGCATCATCATTCCATTTGGTAAGGACCGCCCACTTTCGAAATATCGGACAAAACATTTCTGCAGAATCCAAACCCTGAGTTAAGGACAACAAGAATTTTTCTGCTTGGTCCACAATATTGGGTTCGTCATATAATAAACCCAAGGCCTGAAAAAAGGAGTCCACATCACTGAGAATTGGATCATCAGACGCTAAAGAGAAGGCCCGGTCCTGAGGGTCACCACGCAGCAAGGAGATGATAATCTTAACCTGCTGTATGGGATTCCCTGAGGACTTAGGGTGCAGGTCAAAAAAAAATTTACAATTATTTTTGAAGCTCAAAAATCTCGACCTATCTCCCGAAAAAAATTCAGGAACAGGAATCTTAGGCTCTGCAAGGGGAGTCTGAGCAAGATAAGACTCTATACGACGAACCTTAGCATCAAGATGAGCAACACGCTCACCCAATTCATCCATGCTAGACAAAAGAAATCTTCTACAGAACCCAAAGAAGAAGAGGAATAACACCAAAAAAAAAAGAAAAAATTTATTCTCAGCAGCGCTTTTTTTTTTTTTTCCTTCTTAAGAGTACCCTTTAAATTTGTTGGCCGGATGTACTGTTATGATCTGGAACCATGGAAGACCACCACAAATCATTGGCAAAAGGTGACAAGAGCATTGGCAACTAATCTGGCCGCCATCCACCTACTAACCATCACAACTAGAAGTAGCCGAGGGGTGAACTAACATCCTGTGCACCGCGAACCCAGCCGGAGAACTAACTATCCTAAAGGTAGGAAAGATAAATAACTCTCTGCCTCAGAAAATAGACAAGAATAGTAAGCCCCCCACATTAAAAGACTGCGGTGATATAGGAAAACACAATACACAAATAGATGAAAGGATTAGGTGAGGCACCCACTGACTAAAATAGGAAAGGACAGGAAAGGGGCTGATTGTGGCCTGAGAAAAACCCTGCAAAATAACAACTTCCTGATAGTACAAAAAGGCCCTCAGATCGCATGATCTGAACTCTGTCCTATACCAGGTGCCCTTGTCATACCAATGAACAGAAAGCAAGAATCATAACAAATTCAACAAGCCACAAACACATGGACTCAAAGGATCTAAACTCCACACAGAACTGCAGGGAGTTCCCCAACAAACCACTGAGGGGGAAAATCCCTGCATGCAAATAAACTGAAAACAACCACAGCAAAAGACAAACCCAGATAAGCAAAAGAACCAGACAATAAATAAATAGCAAGCACTTATCTGGGATAGATGTGGTGTAGAGCAGGATGAAACAGGCTGGAGATACAAAGAACAACTGACATCCGGCAACAGCCTGCAATCAGACCAGGATTTTAATAAGCAGAGAGTTAAAGGAAACACCCATTGCACAACACACCTGGTCCAAGTCCAAACCATTCCTGGCCACCAGAGGGAACCTCCCAGCAGCCAAAACATAACTAACATTCACAACACTTCCCACTGGAACCTACCAGACACACCATTGGAGGCCTGAAGGGAATAGGGCCTCCCACATGGGTGGGTTGGTGAGGAGAAAGTGAGGACAGTGTCAGTTGAGTTGAGTTGAGACAGTGAAGTAGAGAGGAGAGCAGGTGAAGTGGCTTTCGTGAGGAGAGGCCACGGAGGAGAGCTCCTGTACCCTAGGTGGCAGATGTTGGTCTGGGCCTGGTGGGAGCTGGAATTCAGTCGCAGGGGACAGTGTCAAGGGGCAGTCGGCGGCCTTGAACTGGACACCGAGCAGGGGCCAGGGCATGACGGGGTACGTGGACCCTAGGCTGGAAAGTAGCTTCACGCGTTCCAGTAATTTTCCCGACTTGAAGTGTCATCCCCAACGCGCTCCAAAATCAGGGTACTAGCGCACCGATGGGATAGGACTTTCCCACTAAAGTCCAAAGAAATCCTACGAGAGCAAGCTCACTCTGTTAGCCACACGGGTGAGTGGTACCCGGAGAGTTTCATACCGACAGGTCCAAGTGAGACTAAGGTGCCAGGAATAGGGTCACAGACCAACAACAACACCAGGGGCACGGATCCAGGCGTACTCCCCGCAGACTTCAGTGGTGCTCGGAACTTTGGTTTACAAGCTGTCGGTGACATTATTTTAAAACGCACTTTACACGCTGCAATATCGGTACCGATAACGCTTGCGCGCGTACCCACCACCGTCAGTTGTGCGTCACGTGCAAATCGCTGCCCGTGGTGCACAACATCGCTAACACTCATCACATGGACTTACCTTCCCTACGACGTCGCTGTGGCCGGCGATCCGCCTCCTTTCTAAGGGGGCGGCTCATGCGGCGTCACAGCGACGTCACACGGCAGCCGTCCAATAGCAGAGGAGGGGCGGAGATGAGCGACCGGAACATGCCGCCCACCTCCTTCCTTCCTCATTGCCAGTGGACACAGGTAAGGAGATGTTTGTCATTCCTGCGGTGTCACACATAGCGATGTGTGCTGCCGCAGGAACGAGGAACAACCAGCGGCATGTCCCACCAATGATATTATGAAAAGGAGCGATGTGTCAATGATCAACGATTTTTGATGTTGATCATCGCTCCTTGGTGTCACACGCTGCGATGTCGCTAACGGCGCTGGATGTGCGTCACTAACGACGTGGCGCCGTCGATATATTGTTAGCGATGTCGCAGCGTGTAAAGCACCCTTAAGACTGAGTGAGTACCTTGGAAATTCCCCTGCACCTATCTCCCAACGACACCCAAACACCATCCTTCACCAACGGGCCCCGGGACAAAAACCCCTTACCCCCGGAGGGGTTAAATATCTGGCTGCCGCACCATCGTCACCGGGCTCCCCAACAGCAGTGGTGGTCCCTCACATTACCACGCACCGTGGGTGGCGTCACGAATTTTCCTAAATATTCCCCCCTGTACATAGTCCCCTCTTTGAACTCGAGTGTCCACGTGATTCATCAGAGAAATGCACCTTCTGACACTTTTCCAGCGTCCATCTGTTTAGCAGGCTGTGTGACTTGGCAAATGCCATAAAGTTTTTTACTTGCCTTTTGTTTAGTGCTGGTTTCTGGGCACTGATTCGACCATGGAGGGCATTTCGCGACAGAATCTTACAAACTGTTCTAGTTGACACAGGGACTTTAGGTTCCGAGGCCTTTTGGTGCTCTGCTGCAGTGGAAGAGGGGCTGGCTTTGGATTTTCTAACCAACAAACGTTCCTCCTGAGCAGTTGTCTTGCGGGGTCTGCCATACCTGGGCTAGTCAAAAACATCTCCAGTCTCTTCAATTTTTTTTTAATTTCTTTGTACTTGAGGCTGAGACACATTAAAGGTGCCAGCCACCTCTGCAGTGGATCTGGTCTTCAGCCTCTTGATAATCAAGGCTATGGTTGCAGCGTGGATTTTTAGCATGTTGTCAGAGGTCATGTTGCAGTTCAAGTGAAGGTCTGGGGTGCTGGATTTCTTTTAATACACACCCACTAATTAATCAATCATTTAGTGAGCACAGGTGAGGATGTAAACTAGGATTGGGTGCATTATATGACAAGGCGAAAAAACTTTTCTCTTGACAAAATCTGACCTTTCTGTGTTCATTAAATGATCAATATTTCAGCTTTGCAGCAACTTTATTTTCATAACCTAAACCAAATTTGGGAGGGTTTCAGCTTTCAAGAGTAATTTATGAAACCAATGGATGAATTTAAAGTCAGGTTATAAGCTTTTATTTACATAACATGGATAAGCGTCAGAACTTCTGTCAGGGACTGTAAAGTTTGGCTATTGTCATTTACTAATAATTATTTTTTTACAGTTAGTTTTTGAGTAATTTAAATTTTGGGGTATAATGTTTTTATTAAGTAAAAAGTATAATTTTTTTAGCACATTTTATGTAGATAGATATTTAGTCATTGAATAGTGATAATACAAATTGTTGTTAATCACAAGGCTTGTTACATTTGATGACTATTACTGACCACTGGTGTAAAATGTTGCAAAAAATCACATTGCAAAGCTGTAGATGTTTAATAATATAAAGTTAAAACTGCAGCTTAAACTTCAGTTCAAATACAATATATACTCAACTGGATCAGCACAATATTTTTTGACTGCCAAGTCTGCATAGGAATGTGACAAGGTCAATAACCTGTGGCAATGCCAAGTAAAGATTTTGCTAGCATGTTTCCAGAAAGGATATAAGAGGATCGTGTATGATTTTCTGTTCTGTCTGATTTTTGGCTGGCAGCTTAGTGTAGCAATAATTTTGCAGAGCACAGACCGAGAAATGCCATCAGGATACAGCTTCATATGCTGTTCTGCTATTTTTTAAAGTCAAATTGTAGTACATTTAAAATGCAAAAAAAATAAAAATGCCATAAGATGTACTGTATATCTAATATATATTAAAATGTCATACCTTTTGCTCTAGAGGATGGTTGGTTACTTTGGGAGAATATAGTATACTAGCTGTACTACCCGGCTTCGCCCGGGTTAATAACTGCTGTTAACAAAATAGAATGTGTTAACATTCCCGGGATAGAATGTATAAATAGAATATATTAACGCCCGGCATAGTAACTGTCTCTCGGTTTCTCTCCCATTCTCTGTCTGTCTCCCCCTCTGTATCTCTCTCTCTCTCTATCTTTGTCTGTCTGTCTCTTTCCCTGTCTCTCTCTCTCTATCTCTTTGTCTGTCTGTCTCTTTCCCTGTCTGTCTCTGACTGTCTCTGTCTCTTTCTCCATCTGTCTCAATCTCTTTCCCTGTCTGTCTGTCTATCTATCTCTTTCCTTGTCTGTCTATCTATCTCTGTCACTTTCCCTGTCTGTCTCTTTCCCTGTCTGTCTCTTTCCCTCTCTTTCCCTGTCTGTCTCTTTCCCTCTCTTTACCTGTTTCCCTGTGTCTGTCTGTCTCTTTGTCTGTGTCTGTCTCTTTACCTGTCTGTCTCTTAACCTGTCTCTCTCTTTCCCTCTATTTCCCTGTCTGTCTCTTTCCCTGTTAGTCTGTCTCTTTGTCTGTGTCTGTCTCTTTGTGTCTGTCTCTTACCCTGTCTATGTCTGTTTCTTACCCTGTCTGTGTCTGCCTCTTTCCCTGTCTGTGTCTTTCTCTGGCTGCATTTTGACATGCCAACATTCCATATAAGAGCGTGGCTGCGCATTCTTCTGAAGTTCTGGCTGCACTGTGGCTCCCAGCTCCATTTGCTTTAATGGAGGCAGGTTTTTTGGTGAATAACTGTAAAAAGCAGGGTTAAAATGTCCCCTCAAAACATTGCCTATGACAATCTCGGGGTCCAGAAGTGTGAGTGTGCAAAATTTTGTGGCTGTAGCTGCGACGGTGCAGATGCCAATCCCGGACATACACACACACATACATACACACACACACACACACATACACACATTCAGCTTTATATATTAGATGGAACCTGACCGTGAATTGTCAATTGAAGGCCTTTGTTTAGCAGTATACATCATGATCTTTTTAATTTCTTATCATAATATAGAGAGAGAATATATGAGTGAATCTGTCACCAAGCTACACTCATAATTATATAAATCTCTAAGACTTGAGATGCAAATTTTGTACTTAAATCTGGTGCAGACATTTCAGCAACAAATTTGTACCTCCTGGCAGAAAACCACTCCGACACCATATTGCTGCACTAAATCTACACCTCCTGACAAAAAAAAAAAAGCATTGCTATTCATCAAAACTGCATGGTGTTTTGATGTGTTTTTATTGCAGGAGGGGTAGATTGGGTGCAGGAATATGCTGTAGAAATTTCAGCATCAATTTCAGCATCACTCAGTTTAATGAGGTCACCTGAGGTCAACTTATCTGTGGTCACAAGTGGAGGGCTGCAGGAACTACCAGCTGTGACTGCAAATAACTTGAGTCACTGCTCATCACTGCAGCCCAGTCATTCTCTGCCTGGAGCTCACAGCAGGCAGTTACATTCGGTGACTGGGCGCTGCCACTTCAGATGTAGCAGAGCTGAAATCATTGGGGGACCTTGTGTGGATTACATCAGATCTGGAAGTTTTGAGGGTTAATAAAGGGGTGAAAGAGGGTGTTTTTTTATATTTTCTTTCAAATAAAGGATTTTTTTGGTGTTTGTGTTTATTTCTTTTCACTTACAGATTAGTAATGGGGGGTGTCTCATACATGCCTCCCATTACTAATCTAGGGAGGAGTGGCAGCTGCGAGCTGTTATTAACCCTTTATTACCATGATTGCTACCACACTAGGGCAATTGGGATGAGCTGGGTAAAGGTCTGGGATTGTTACATCTAATGGATGCGACAATTCTGGGCAGCTATGGGCTGCTATTTTTAGGCAGTTGGGCCCAATAACCATGGCCCTCCCTAGCCTGAAAATACTAGTCCCCAGCTGTCGGGCTTTATCATGGCTGGGTATTATATTTGGGGGGACCATGCACAATTTTTTAAAATTATGTAATTTATTTTTTTATTTAAAAAAAAAAAAAAAGCTGCTCCTTTTATTTTTATACACAGCCACGATAACACGCATGGCTTGGTGCTGCAGCCTGTAGCTATATGCTGTAACTGTGCTGGGTATGAAAGTGATGGGACCCTACACCAATTTATTTATTTATTTTTACACCAATTTACAGTGATCTGCAGACAGGGTCTGTGATTGCAAGCAGTCAGACACGCTGCCATGCAGGGTGCAGGCACATCTGACTGCAACCATTCACAGACACTAGGACTGCTGGTGAGTGGGGAAAACAGTACATATGCATGACGTTAGTGAGCAGTCATGGAAGTAGAATGAGCAATCTGTAAGCAGTGTAGCGCCATGCCAGAGACCCTGTAAGTATAGCGCTTTGCTTTCTTATTCTTTTTTTCATTATTGTTCCTTTTTTTTCATTACCTGAGTTGCCAGATCCAGATCCTTACCTGAGTTACCTAAAAACTCCAGGTCCAGCACTTGGGTTTTTTACAGTCTGGTACCGCCCATCACTACTCATAAGGTGTTGTGTGTCACACAATCACACTAGGTAAGTGCACACTGTCATCTGCACCTCATTCTAACCAGTTCTTTTTGATAGTGTTGCGTGAGTAGCTAGGAGGGATGCAACAGGATCACAACACCACAAGGTACAGACACGACAGTAAATCTTCTGTGACAGTGAGTCAATAGAGGGTATAAAAAAATGAATAATAAGACTGCGTAAATACAACTCATACAAAAAGATTAAACAATGAAAAAGATATAATACAATAAGAAACTTCAGGACTTTTTTATGCCCTCTATTAACTTACTGCCCCATTATATTTAAGGTGAGGCTCTACAGCCAGGTATTGTGTGTTTTGGGATTATATTACTTATCTGCAGACACTGCCTTGTCTATATACTTGTTGTGCTTTCTATCAGTGTCCTGATACTTTATTGGGGATAAATACAAGATTATTATGTCCATACTCCTATTTTATCCATTATTTTTCTCGTCAATCATGTTTTCAACCTTGGTTTTTGTCAGCCTTATAAGTTTTGTATCAATAAAAGCCATGTTTATCTATAAACATATATGTCCCCCTCCTGGTATATATTCCCATCCTGGGCTCCTCCTGGTATATATGTTCTCCTCCTGGTATATATGTCCCCTACTGGTATATATGTGTCACGGCACACGACTGGTATCAGAGGGTATATATAAACTGGAAGTGGTCTGAAACCGGAAACACCTCAGGTTCGCTCATCTCTATTGACCAGTATTCAGAAGCTGCTGGAAAGTAAACTGACATTAACCCTACAATTGCCAAAGGAAAGGAAATCCATTTAATATTGAGAGTCTAGCATGGAAATGACTGTTCATTCCTGAATCTGTCACTAGTCTCATAATACAGAGAGACAGGCGTGACAATGTGTCCCCATCCTAGTATATATGCCCCAAACCTGGGCCGCTCTTTGTATACATGTCCTCCTCCTGTTATATATCTCCCCTTGCTGGTATATATGTCCCCATTCTTGGTCCCTCCTGGTATGTATGTCCCCCTCCAGGCATATATGACCCCTCCTGGGCCCATCCTGGTATTTATGTTCCCATTGTGATTTATTTGCCCTTTTCCTCACATATACTTTTACCTTCTGGTATATATGTCACCCTCCTGGTGTCCTTATCCTGGTTAATTTGTCTCCATTTTGTCTCTAACATAAATAAAAAAAATTACTCACTTTTGCTGGCTCCCACGTTGCGCGCTGTCCTCTCTGTGAGGCGATGCATTTCAGCTGGATGTGTGCCATCTCACCATGCCTGATGAAGAGACCATAGTAGTCTTGAAAGCTTGCTATTTATTACCATCTTTTCAGTTAGTCATTAAAAGGTATCAAGCACTGAGGACTCTCAGTTCTTTTAAACATTTTTTTTTTATCTACTGGCTAACACGGTACAAAGATATGTTTTACATGTTTTCAGCAAGAATTTGTTGAAATGTAATTAAATCTATTGCTTATTCTACCTGTGAAATGTTCCCCGTGCTATTGGCTGCAACATAATTGATCCACCCCCATGCTTAATAATATGTTCTTTTCCTGAAACTCTCTACCCTTTTTTTCTCCACACATACCTTTGACCTTTGTGGCTAAAGAGTTCTATTTTAACCTCATCCGTCCACAGGCCTTGTTTCTAAAATGCATCAGACTTGTTTAGATGTTCTTTTGCATACTTCTGACCCTGAAGTTTATGGTGAGGATGCCGGAGAGGTTTTCTTCTAATGACTCTTCCATGAAGGCCATATTTGTGCAGGTGTCACTGAACAGTAGAACAATGTACCATAACTCCAGAGTCTGCTAAAATTTACTAAAGGCCTTTTGCAATCAAGCTTGATTTGCTTCTCTAGCAATTCTGCAAGCGGTTTTCACAGAAATGTTGCTTGGTCTTCCAGACCTTTTCATGACTTCCACTGTTCCTGTTAACTAACATTTCTTAATTACAGTTCAAACTGAGGAAAGGGCAACTTGAAAACTTTTTGCTATCTTCCTATAGCATGCTCCTGCTTTGTGGGCTTCGACCCTTTACGTTTTCAGAGTGCTAGGCAGCTGCTTAGAAAAACCAATGGCTGTTGTTTTTTAGCACAAGGTTAGAGAAGGCTGTTTTTTTTTGTTTTTGCTTTTTTTTTACATGTAGGAGCTATATTCGAGTGTACATACATATATATATCTAATATATATCTATCTATATATATAAA